>NW_026850320.1:1200000-1711431 GCF_030869225.1 Colletotrichum abscissum
CCGGCAGATCGTACATGTTGAACGTCGCGGAGATTTTGGTTGGCGATGTTATCCATCTCGAACCCGGTGATCTCGTCCCTGTGGACGGTATTTTCATCAGCGGCCATGATTTGAAGTGCGACGAGTCCTCGGCGACAGGCGAGTCCGACGCTCTCAAGAAGACGGGCGGTGATGCCGTCTACAACGCCCTGCAATCCGGAAACGCTACCAAGGACCTCGACCCCTTTATCATCTCTGGCGCTAAGGTTCTCGAGGGTGTTGGCACGTTTGTCTGCACCTCCGTCGGTACCAACTCTAGCTTTGGAAAGATTATGATGTCGGTACGCACCGAGATGGAGGCAACGCCTTTGCAGAAGAAGCTCGAGGGCCTGGCCATGGCTATCGCCAAGCTTGGTAGCAGTGCTGCCCTTCTCCTTTTCGTCGTCCTCCTGATCCGCTTCCTGGCTGGCCTGGGCTCCAACAACAGCTCTGGCGCCGAGAAAGCTTCCACTTTCATGGATATCTTGATCGTCGCCATCACTATCATCGTCGTTGCCGTCCCAGAAGGACTACCTCTGGCTGTAACTTTGGCTTTGGCATTTGCTACCACCCGTCTATTGAAGGAGAACAACCTGGTCCGTATCCTTAGGGCATGCGAGACGATGGGCAACGCCACAACGATTTGCTCCGACAAGACTGGTACTCTGACCACGAACAAGATGACTGTCGTTGCCGGCACTTTTGGATCTGCCAGCTTCTCCAAGTCGGTTGAGGGCGAGAAGACAATCGGCGCCGTTGAATTTGCTCAATCACTTCCTACAGCTACGAAGAAGCTCATCGTCCAGTCTGTCGCCATCAACTCAACCGCTTTCGAGGGCGAGGAGGAAGGCCAAGCTACATTCATTGGTTCCAAGACCGAGACCGCCCTTCTCCAGTTCGCCAAGGACCACCTCGGCATGCAGGGACTGGCCGAGACTCGTGCCAACGAGGAAGTTGCGCAAATGATGCCATTCGACTCCAGCAAGAAGTGCATGGCTGCCGTCATCAAGCTATCCGACAACGAGGGGTACCGCCTTGTAGTCAAGGGTGCTTCCGAGATTCTCCTCGGGTACTGCAGCCAACAGGTCAACGTCAACGATCTCTCCATCTCGACTCTGGAGCAGTCCGACCGCCTCAACCTCGAGGCGACGATTGACGCCTACGCCAAGCAGTCTCTCCGCACCATCGCTCTCATCTACCAAGACTTTCCCCAATGGCCCCCTCACGGTGTCAACACCACCATCGAAGGACACGTTGATCTCGGAGATGTCCTCCACGACCTCGTCTTTGCCGGTGTCGTTGGTATCCAGGACCCCGTCCGTCCTGGTGTTCCCGAAGCTGTTCGCAAGGCTAAGCATGCTGGTGTTGTCGTTCGCATGGTTACTGGTGACAATGCTGTCACTGCCCAGGCTATTGCCACCGAGTGCGGCATCTTCACCGAAGGTGGTCTCATCATGGAGGGTCCCGTCTTCAGGAAGCTTTCTGTCGAGCAGATGAACGAGATGCTGCCCCGCCTGCAAGTTCTTGCCCGCTCCTCGCCAGAAGACAAGCGCGTCTTGGTCACCCGACTCAAGGCTCTTGGTGAAACCGTTGCCGTCACTGGCGATGGTACTAATGATGCGCCTGCGCTCAAGGCAGCTGATGTCGGTTTCTCCATGGGTATTTCCGGTACCGAGGTCGCCAAGGAGGCGTCTTCTATCGTCTTGATGGATGACAACTTCACCTCGATTGTTACGGCCCTGAAGTGGGGAAGAGCAGTGAACGACGCCGTGCAGAAGTTCCTTCAGGTATGCAGATACACAACCCTTTTCCTACCGATTGAAGCTAACATAATTGTGCCCAGTTCCAAATCACGGTCAACATCACTGCTGTTCTCCTCGCCTTCATCACCGCCGTCTCCGATCCCGACATGGAATCCGTCCTCACCGCCGTCCAGCTTTTGTGGGTCAACCTCATCATGGACACCTTCGCCGCCCTTGCGCTCGCCACGGACCCCCCGACCGAGAAGATCCTCGACCGCCTGCCGCAAGGCAAGAAGGCGCCCCTCATCACCATCAACATGTGGAAGATGATCATCGGTCAGGCAATCTTCCAGTTGACCGCTACCCTAATTCTTCACTTCGCCGGTAACGCCATCTTTGGCTACGACGCCAACAACGAAGACCAGCAGCTGGAGCTCGACTCCATGATCTTCAACACCTTTGTGTGGATGCAAATCTTCAACGAGTTCAACAACCGTCGCCTGGACAACAAGTTCAACATTTTTGAGGGCGTGCACCGCAACTACTTCTTCATCGTCATCAACTGCATCATGGTTGGCGCCCAGGTTGCTATCATCTTTGTCGGTGGCAAGGCCTTCCGCATCACACCAGGCGGTATCAGCGGCGAGCACTGGGCCGTCTCCATCGTTCTCGCATCCGTTTCTCTCCCAATGGCCGTCCTCATCCGTCTCTTCCCCGATCCCTGGTTCGAGAAGATTGCAAAGACGGTCGGCAGACCCGTTGTTATCGTCTATCGCGCCCTCGGCAGGTTCTTCACCACAATCGGTGCCGCTTTCCGTCGCAAGAAGACTACCGAGGCTGACGCCGTATCCGAGGACGCTGGTATTTCTTCAGGCTCTGATGACGCCAAGGTCGCTGCGCCCGAGATTGTCATCTCCACCCAGGAGGAGAACACAAACACCAGAGATGTTGAGAAGGCTCAGTGATCAGCCACTATCTTTGATGATCCGCTTCTTCACAGGCTCTTTATTTTGGCATATACTTCCATTCCTCTGTTACATGTTACTAGCTACGATACCATTTAGTGCGGCCTTTTGTTCTTGTTTCTATTTCCTTGGCACGATTCTACGACCGGATTCTGTTTTGCGCACGTATATATAACACTGGCGGTGGGTATTACAACATACACCAAAGACCAATCTAGTCTTGTTTCACGGGGCGTTACTGGGGCTCGGGGCACCAAAATTCACGTGTGGAATGGTTCGGCACACTGGGACGGAGGGCAAAACCTGTCATTACGGCATTAGAGAGCGATACTTGCATTATTGGTTACGATATGATACGATAGAATATGTTCGTTGCTTCGAGATACGGGACAGTATCCAGTACGATGAATTGAACAGAGCTTTTTCCACAGTGATCATATTCCAGTACTTTTTGACTTCTGATTGTAAATCTGATCCTTTCTAGCTAATGCTACTTGTATCGTGGTTGCCCGCTCACTACGAACTGCTGCACGGAATATCCGTGGGCGAATCCGTGGTCGAGACTGTGAGGTTATACACACTCAAACTCTCCGAATGCGGCTCTAGTCTCGGCGCACCCTGGGCGTCCTTCAGAACCGTAAACGCCGCGCTCCCGCTAAGAAAGACATCGTCAGTACCATCATCCCAAATCTGAGCATGCAGGATTGGGCAATTGAACTTACTAAGCCTGGGAACAGTTCCCCCCAACATACGTAGTCTGCACCACAATCTCCGCCACGAACGTCTTATCCGTCTCCGTCTCCCCGCCCACCGTCGCCCCGCGGATCAGATGCCACCACGACTTGTTCCCGTTCGGCGGGAGCAGCGACTGTTTGACGCCCAGCATGGCCGTCGCGCCCTCAAACGTCCGTCCCGCGAGGATCATCTTGCCGTCGGCGGGCCAGAAGTTGGTGAAGGTCGTGGTGGCGGCTTTGTCTTCTGATGTGCGGTAGTATTCAGAGACGAAGTCGGCGAAGGCGACGTCGACGCCGGCGGAGGGTTTGTAGGGCGCCATGTCGACCGCGGCGACGAGGGTTGCGGCTAGCGGGAGGAGAGTTGAGGGCTTCATGTTTGGTAATATGTTGTTTGCTTTCGCGGTAAAGACTGGGCTTGTTGGAAGGACACGAAGTTCAATAGTTGTGGGATTCTCGAGGAGTCAACGGATGCTGAAGCCTGTCGTCACTCCCAGGACATTCACTCAGCTCTTTAAAGACCCCGCCTTCGATCATACCAAGTCCGATCCAAAGCCCCTTCTGACATGGGGGTATCTCAGGCGGTCAGCTCCCCCCCGTCGGCAGCACCGGTCCAGCCGGGTGCTCCGAGGAAAAGAAAAGGGGCGGGCGGCGCGGCGTTCTGCGGGAACGGGAGGCCCTGGGAAACCTTCATCCCATGTCCGGCAGGGTGCACCCCAGCTCGGGCCCAGCCTTTTCCCGTATATCTGGGGACGATTTCCGCTGGTACCGTTGGTACTTTTGGCGATTTCTGCTTCTTGTACCCGCTTAATCGCCAGATGGTCGTCTATTAAGCTTTAGGACGGACCGGTCAACTTGGGCCGAAATAAGGGGCGAACCGGCCGCAAAAAGTGCAGTGTTGAGCATATTGCCCACTCAAAGAGCCTCTCGCTTTCGCCGTAGTAAGTACATAGGGGCCTGGGCGCTTATGCTATCATGATTATACAGTTCGTTCTGTCGCATTAGTATCTTTTGTACGAAACGCCGATAGTAGACACAGCCCTGCGTTGACTAAGTTACCCACCTCAACCCGTCGGTGTACACAGGCTATCGAGACGCATTTCATGTTTCTATAAAATCCCACCGGCCCCATCTCACGAGAGCCTCATTCTCTCTCAAGCAGCCTCAAGCATTACCCATTCGTTTCAAGCGCGTTCATAGAAGCCTCTCTTTTTCTGTGCCCTAATTGTTTGCACTTCTAAATCCTAAGATGCAGCTCACCTTTGCTCTCCTCGCCCTCCTCGCCGCGCGCTTCGTCGCGGCGATTGACTTCACAGACTACGACCCGCAGCCTGGTGTGCAACCCGAGTTCAAGGCCTTCCTCAAGGCGTAAGTTGTTCAACAATCTCCCAAAAGGAAGACTTCTCTCTTGATGAATGGATACTGACGTCTGTGATGTGTAGTCTCGTCACCCCCGCAGAAGATCCCACCGCCACGACGGCGTACACCGACTTCTTCACCGCGGACGGCATGCAGACGACGCTGAGCATCCACTGCGTCGGTGCAGATGCCATCACCAAGTGCAAGCAGCGATTCTTGCCCACCGATGGCAGCATGTCACTTACCGTATGAGAACACCTCCCATTCTTCATGCATATAACCTTCGTGCATGCAATGTGTTTGAATTGTCTGTTTGGCTAACAACATGGGACAGCACTTCCCCAATACGACGTTCATCGCAGACAACAATGCAACGGCGACTGTCTACGAGGCTCATGGACGAATTGAAAATAACTTCAAGGCGGGCAACTGCTCGCAAATTTAGTAAGTCAAGCATGAGGCTCGATTTAAAGTAGTATGAGTGAGAAAGCATTTTTCTGACCGGACTTGACTTTTAGCTACAAGACGCAGTACACTGTCCTCAAGACTACAGAAGGCGTTGACGCGGCGCCGAATTTGTCTACAAAGCCCGAGCACCAGGTGTACTGGTACCATGACTACTTCGTCAACCCGACGGGGGTGCCTTCCAACATCCCTTGCGATAGCTTGAAGGCGTGATCATGGGAGCTTTCCTCGTTTTGTAGCACAATAGCATAGCGTTGTGGCATGTGAATATTTGAATGAAGTAGACTACACTATAAGCCGCCTGGGGTAATGACTTGTGAATTGCATGTTGACATTGGCGAAACGATGTTTCCGGGTCTACGGATGCACAGAGTCCCTCTATGCTGGACTATGCCCGGTCTCATTTAGAACTCCCGGATTCTTAGAATGGTTGAGTATGATGCAAGATCTAAAGGGTATAGACTCGGCCTCACATCTTGCCAGATCCTATTCAGGCCCCACAGACTTGCTACAAGACGACTTCAAAGTTCTTATGTGCCAATGCAATGGCGCGGGAAGAATTAACTAATTAAGACTCGCTGCAAGTATTAAGAAGTCTCCCAGATCGGTCGGTTGTTGTGTATGACCATGAATCCCATGTGCTTCTTAGACTTCCCAAACTATCCCACCGGCTTCACATCATTTAACTCAAAATAATTTTATTCCCGCATCTCAGGCTTCTATGTCTCGAGCAACAGGCTGCTTCACTGTCCCTTGGTTTCCGTTTTCCTCCTGATTCGAAGCTTCACACCGTTTGGTGGAAACAATGCCTCTGTGAGCCAGTAGTTCTCCGGACGCTTGCCATTGTATTCAGGAGGGAACTCCACGTCATAGTGACCCAGAACGTAGGCGATGATCATCTTCAACTCAAAGTCTATCAGGAATCGACCGGGGCATGCGTGCTTCCCGTGCCCAAAAGGCAGATATTCGGGGCTCGTGGTGACAAAGGTGACCGGGGGCGCCTTCTCGTCCTTTGCGGCTGCATCCTCCCGCATACGGGAGAAGCGGAAGGGATCATACTTCAGCGGGTCTTCAAGCACCTCGCCATCCGTCTGAGCGGGTTGTCCGAGGAAGGAGATGAGGGTCCCCTTGGGGAGGTGATAGCCGTCGGGGGTCTTGAAGCCGTCGACCAAGACTTTTCGGAAGACGGCACGTCCGCCAAAGGAGTTCAGGCGCAGGGTCTCTCGGGCGACGCTGTCGGCTTTGAGCATCCTGCTCACTTTGGCTTTTGTCCAGTTGTTGTCTCCATCGGCGTACAGTACACGATCAACCTCGTCCCTGAGGATCGTGATGGTGTTGAACTCCGTGTCTGATCCCAAAATGTTGAGAAGCATATTGGTGGCTTGGATACTGGTCTGATGCATGGATCCGAAGTTGGCTGCGATCAGACGGCGCGTCATCATGTCCAAATCATTGAACTCTTCTTGGCGGTGGTCCTTGGCGTAACGGGCCATCATCTGCAGGTGATCTTGAGGCTCAATGTGGTCTGGGTCATCGCGAGCGTACTTCAAAGTCTCGAGACGCTCCTTCCAAAGCGGCTCGAACATCTTCCTGAGTCTGTTGATCTTGCCATGTATCGTGAAGTTGACAGCCCTACCTACAACAGGTCGAAGAACCCGAGGGCTGGCTCCGGAAGCGCCGGCGTTCATGATGAGCTGGTTGATAATATCGAAATTGAGATTGAGGTAGTCTTCATTACGACCTACTCTCCGTCAGCTTGATGTCTCTGTGCAGCCATCTATCTGGAGGGTACCTACAAAGGCCCAGGCCTGGGCCGATGGTGAAGCGGCTCGCAGCCTGCGCAACGACCATTTTCAACGACTCAAATAGGTCGATTTCCTTCCACTCCGGATTGGTCCCGAACCACTTGTCAAAGGCAGTACCGAGCTCCTCGTTCATGGCGGCGCAAATGTTCTCCAGGATCGCATTCATCTCGGTCTTGACCAGGTGACCTTGCCACGCATCCACCACATATCGGTCGTGGCCAAGAGCCCAATGAACCTGATCAACCTCTGCAAAAGCGGTGCTGGGATCGAGCTGGCTTTCCGGCTGTGTCTGAACCCATCGCATCGAGCTCGTGGGCATAATGACCTCATGGCGGAAACCGATGCCTGGAATGATTACCGGCTTTCCCTTCTTGGTATACTAGGCCTGAGGTTAGCGAACGGGAGGAGATGCGAGGACCAAGACAGGATGTACGTTATCGTAGGCCTCACGGAACAGACCCTGGCAATCGGTATAGAACCGCAAATACGTGCGGATGCTGAATCGTGTGGCACCATCAGGCTCGCCAATGAGCGGGATGCCCTTGGGGTAAGGGATGCTGAGAAATAGTCGGCTGATGATATACAGCAGTGCCACTGACCCCAGCGCAAGCAAGCCGACACCGGACAAGCTGGCAACTGGTGGGAGAAGCTGTGATATGGGCGCCATCTTGGTTCGCAAAGACAGACAATTACGCTGTCGTGGTGATTGAGCGAGAGAGATGCGGGATGTAATTCACCACATGTTGCCGGAAATCTGGGCGAAACATTCGAGCTTTAAAGGGGTCCCTAAATGCTGACAGATTCCATCCCATCTGCTGGCTAGCTAGAGTAAACCACGCTGGTTGGAGCTTTGAGCTGTAAAGTTGGAGGCGGGTGGGCCTCACAGGGAAGCCAAACAGGGATGATGATCCTCTTAGCGCGCCCGTTTCCACGTAGTCAATGGCGGTAATTTGGATGCCTGGGCAAGCTGGGCTTCATAGGGCTGTCTCGGATCCCGTGGGAGTAATCAAGTATCTTTCGCACTCTGCTAATATGACTCTGTATGTCTGATGGGCAACATGAGCCTCTTTTTGTCATTCTGTATCAATACATGCACAAACAATCATAACCCCAATAGCTCCAACTGGCCAAATCCTTGGTAACGATGAAATAAAGTTAGTTAATCTTGAGCTCTTAGAACAATAACAGCATACATATTTGTATTAAACACATTTATGACCTACTCTGTCGCCTTTGTCATTGTTTGGGTAAGGACAGCAAATGCCACTTCTCTTTACACATTCGAGTCAATATCCGTACTATCTACGGCTGTCCTGCCCCAGCACGCCCAGCAGAGCCTGCCGAGACCCTGATCCTTAGCGCGATGTCAGCTCCCAGAGTTTCCACTCCAGACCCTAGCGCGTGTAAGCAGCCACTCTACCGTAAACGGAAATCCGCTTTCTCTCACTTATCATTGGGCGAAGGCGATCTCTCAACGATTGGCTTGATCGGAAAAACGTCGCTTTCCAAATTGCCGGGTTGTCATTGTCGAGATGGCCAGGGGTGATGCAACCTTGTGTCTGACATACAGCTATTGGGTGACGCAGCATCCTGAGAGACTAAAAAGTCAACATGAGGCTCATTCTCAACCACACATGCATGATAACTAGCCAAAAATGGACGATCTGGGAATCGAACCCAGGACCTACCGCATGCTAAGCGGTCATTATACCACTAAACCAATCGCCCAGTCATGATCTAGCCCGGACTTGAACCGGAGACCTTCAGTGAAACAGGGGGAGAGTTCGATGAGAAGATCTCAAACTGTTAGACTGACGTGATAACCAACTACACCACCAGACCATCTTATGATGAAGAGATTGCGGAGTGGATAGCTCCAAGAGTGGCTCCCAGAGTCCCGATGCAGAAGTTCGTGAAGCGAAGAAGATGGTTGGGTACGAGTTGTGGAGAGTTGAAGCTTAGCCAAGCCTTGTCTCACGGATCCACAGCTGAGGAAGTTAGGCTTCATTCGAGTGCGGACAGCTTGAAAGAGCGGGTAGCTGTTTACCTTATGTGCATCATTTCAAGCCAAATCCTACGGAGAGAACGTATCATGCCTTGACCCGGATCATTTACAATAATACTGTGAGCCTGGAACGGAGAATGAAGTCAGCCTCAATTTCCGAAGCGATCATCTCTTTGTTAGCAACAGAGTAGGAGGATAAAAATTCAATCCCCGCAAGAATGGAATTGCGGGGAAGTACATCACGACTCTTGTGTCGTGTCTGCGATTCAACGCTGTTGGCGATTGACAGAGCAGAGCTCAAGTGGGCAATCGCCATTGCACTGTGACTCATTCACTTTTTCCAAAAGACTTAACAGTACCCAACGGGTCTGAGAGAGAAGGTTTACCTGCTTTGGTCATCGATCGCTCAGTTCAAGAGGTGTTGGCTGTATTCCAACCACGATTCAAAATAGCCTGAGTTTGAAGGCAACCGTGTATGGGAGTGAGGCTTATGAGTGAGGTGAGTATCAGTACGATAGAAGACCGTTGCATGGAACTTTTGAATTCTTCTATATTCGATTGAAGCAATCTCACAGATACGTTGACAACCGGGAAACGGGACGTCATCGTTCATTTTGGGAGTGATAGTCGTCATTCAAGCGGCTCAAGTTTGGCGAGACTGCGTAGACTACAACAATCGAATACCAGCTTAGATCTCCTATGAATTCTCACAGAAGAGTCTGTTGTACGTCAAGATCATCAGCAGGTTATTGCTAGCCTAACGAAACTCGGGTAGAAAGCACTTACACGCCATGCAGGTTTGGGAATAAAAGGTGAAACTTCAAGACGGGCAATATATAACAAATGTTCCTACAGTACGAAGTTTACGAAAATATTTAAAGACATTGATCGAACAATTAAATCTTAAGGAGGAACTATTGCATCTAAATAAAGTCGCCTCCCAAAATGCTTTTGAAAACAACGCCGGTATTGAATCATCCCATCTCTTTCCATCTCGGATATCCTATCTCATCTTAACTGCTATCTGAACTGTTGTGTCCCGCAAAACCGTACGGATGTCTATAAAGTATTGACGTGCAGTGGTTCGTCGACATACTGGATTGGTGATGGTAAGCGCTAGCTTTTGGTTCATAGTAGGTAGTGCCTTTACTTACAATATTTTATGACTTAAGCTCAGCATTTGGTGTCTTATCCTTGATCGTAATCTTGAGCTCTAGCTGATCCTTCACCGAATGGCTCGTAACCGAAATGTCAACATCCATTGAGCTCGGAAACGTGTACGGATCTGACGGGTCGTCTGAAGGAAAGAACCAGTCCTTGATTGTCGTGCCGTCGTTGTACTTCACTTTCCAATGGGACCGAATAGGCTTGAAGAAGCCGCGCTCAGGAGACTCAATGCCGATACAAAAAGACGTCAAGGCTTCCAGCTCTTGCCAGCAGAGCATCACGTCGTCGAACCCGCTCTTCCCAAAGTAGCACCCCTTTGTCCACGACATGACTGATTCTCCATCTCTAGGCGTCAAAGTGACCTGACTGATGTCCTGAATCATCCGGATATCGGGGGACGTTGGTACATTGTGCTGCGTGAGCTCGAAGCTCTGTGACGCCAAGTTGCTAAATGTGAGGGAATGATCGGGACTAATCATTCTGATGTTTGGGTTGTACATCCTAGGGCTTCCGTGCGAAAGGCGCGCGCTTGGGTGCTATGTGCTGAGTATAAGTATCCGTAAGGGTGCAAGGATGGAGTGGTCGCGGCGTCGTCGGGATTTCTCGCCAAGCGTGGCAGAAACTCAGTAATGTGGCGGAAGTCCGGATGAAGATGAAAATGGGCGCTTACAGGGGGGCACATTCCATTCATAAGGCAAAGACATGTGAGAGATGGCTTCCCCAAAAACGCCAGGAAATCTGGTAGCTACCAATGGTTGACAAATTCCCGGGGCAAGGCGCTGCTTCCGGTAAGGAACGATACTTGGTTGGCTTACGGTGACGCTCTCGTGACTTGCCATTGCATTGTCGTTGTCGAATGAATCAGGAATGGTTTATGAATATGATGGGACGGCTGGAAGTGGCAACGACTATTACCAGTTTTGGTTTGGGATGCTTCCGTTTGCGGAATGAGTGCGCTCGTTGCCGTGCCTGTCCAGAGTCGACTTCTGGCTTACGCTGGGCCGGAATGCGGAAGTCTCAAGTCATTCACATCATCTCGGCCGATTAGTAATTCTGGGTCTTCAACACAATCGCACCACCACGGGGTTTGATGTGTGGCCGATCTTCTGGTAAATCTCAAGTCCATAAGAAGGTTCTTCCCATGGAGAGATACTGTCGGGGAACCACAGGCGATGGCCGAGTGTTTCCTCTTCTTTAGCTCTCCTACTCATTCTGTCGTTTTCCGAACAAAGGAGTGGAATGTTGGGGGGACTGGCTACGGGCCTCAGCCAGTGAGCATTCCCCGGATTCATTGTTGAGCGAGTCAATACTAGTACGAAGGCGTGGAAGGGTCTCGACCGTTGGCTGAAGTCGGGTATACAAGTGAGACAAAGCTGGGGCCCAAAATTGTCTGTTCTTCACGTTGAAAAGCTTCGTCGAGCACACTGGAAAATGATTGTTGGAGGACCTTAAGTCAAATGTGCTATCATTCCTCATGAACTTCCGATACACTCTCCTTCAAATATATTTGAGCTCAGGCTCGTATGAAATATGTGGTATTAATCATTTGCTATGTTGGAGAGCTTAAGTTTATCACGGTTCCAAGCAAGTCCCAAGCTCAGCCAATAAGTCCTCAGCCAAGACATCAATAGCGCCGGTTCTTTCGTCTTCAATGCCGAACGAGAGGAACAAAACATCGTCCAAGAATCCGTGATACCTCTGGTCTTGCCTCTTCCAGCTCATGGAGGTTACGTAAAACATGTCGGACCCTCCACCAAGTTTCTCTTCCCGCCCGTGTATCCATATGGGTCTCTTTGACATGGCGAATACCTCGAACGGGGCCTTTTGTCTGAACACCATCACATACGGTTCGTACTCGCTGTGGAACTGATAGAAAGTTTTGTGCTGGAACACTGTAAAGACAAAGGTATTGTCACTAGTGGCTTTGCACGTTGGGTCGCTACGCTTGCAAAACGTAATGCTCAGCGAGTTCGTCGCCTGGTGTATTGATTCGAGATCCGGCGGGAGCTGCGGCATGTACTTGCTCATGCAAGCCTCGTCCCCGACAGCCAACGGCCCGAGGTTCGGGCCTACGGAGCCGTCCGCGTTCAACTTCGCAAAGACTCGCTTCGGCGCCACGTCGTGGTGGACGTAGACTGCGCCCTCTTCGTCCCAGAACGGAAACCAATTCTTCTCCATCATGCCCCAAGGCGCAGGACGCTGGAGCTCCGTTCCCAGCGCGAAACCTTGATCCAACGACATCTCGAAGCCCCAGTCTCCGAGAGTTCGGAAGTCCTGCATGAACTGTCCGAAGCAGGCGAATATCGAGTTGGAACCGTATACGATGAACGGGGCTTTGGGTCCGTACAAGACCCTCGCATCGTGAGGCCCAACGTTCATGGCAATGTAGGCCAGTTTCGGTGGGCACTTGTCATCACCGCTCTTCGTGGCTGCGATGGGTAGAACCGTGGGCGCATCGACGCAGACGAGACCTTCCAGCGTGAAAGTGGCATTACAAGTGATTTCCACATGCTCAGAGTCGTCGTGATTAATTTTCCGCCTTTGCGCAACAATAACATAGGTATTCTCAATGGTGGGATGCGGGATGATATTAGGATTGATCGCGCCTTCGTCGTCAAATCGTATGGCGAAAAACTTCTTGTTGAAAGTTGACGTCGAGAATATCTCATGATGTGTTTGTTTTGATGCGGGCGGATGCTCAGGCGCGCCATCTACAGGTTGTACCTCCGTCGGTACGTCCGAAGACGCCGGCCCCGAGTGCGGTTTGAGTTCATCGCCTTGTCTCCAATTCGGTGCAAAGATGTGATCGAACCAGGAATTGAACCCCGAAGCAGAGTCTCTGAAGTCGAGACACCGTATACCGACATAAACGAGAAACAAGAAGGGGCCTACGATGAGGATGACGCGCTTGAAGTCTCTAGCTATCATCGCGAGGTGGGAGGATTGTCTGCATGCGCCGAGGTGTCGAGGGACAAGCGACTGGAACGGACGGCACGTCGAACGTGGGGTCGGAGCATGCAGAGTCAAGTGATCAAGCTAGTCCTATTGACAGATAACCTTGCGGTGAATGTGTAGGTAGGCACTTGGGGCGCTCAATTCCGATAGTGAGGTTACGTGAAAGAGCAGGTCTGGGGCTTTGGGGGTTGCGCGAAATGTCCCCGCAACATGTGCTGACCGAGCTCCAGGACGATGGATCACGATTGCATCACAAATGAGAGTTCCAAGGGATGTGGGGGACCTGGAATGCAAGGCTGTCGAAGTAAAGCTAAGATGAGAAACACGGGGAGGTGTTCGGGAGATGTATGCCGTGTGATGGGGATCGACAGACGAGCAAGTGAATACTACCATGGAAGTTGGAGCTTTCAACTTCCCCTCACTTACAAGTTGACAAGCGCGGCCGACTATTGCTCGTCAACCCCAGCCACCCGCATTTTTAGTGCGAAGGGTCAGGTAAACTGGGATGCATGCACAAAGCTTAGTGATGGAGTGTCCCTCAGATCAACTCTCAAGTTTGATCAAAGATTAGCTCCTCAAGCAGATTGGTGAATGGTAAAGCATAATCTCGCTATTTCGAGCATGTGAGCATGTAAGTTGCCTCGGTGAGCTGCGCGAACCCCTGGCCTGAGTTGCAATCCTATTCCCCTCACGAGCTGCCACACCACTTCCATTTTGGGGAAAGCATCCGCTCTTGCAGCGTCATTGGGTGTGATACAGCTGCAAGTCGATAGGAAAAGCAGACACAGGAGAAATTGAGGTTCGGGCGGGAAGGGCAAACCCCCAACTTTACCTGCTGCAGGCTGAGTCAACTAGACAGCGCGTGGCGGACTCAGTCCCGCCAGTACCGCTGGCTCAGCCTGGCGGCCCGCGTGGCAAGTCTATCGTCGCTGCATACTAGACGGGCTCTAGAGTTCAACTAGAATAGGCTCAGGTCCATGGTTCTGGATAGCAGCCAATCCGATTGCACCGTGACACTGAGCACCTCGTTTGTCTGAGCGTCTTCGTCTAGTCTTGCGTGGTGGAACAGTGTTGTCAATTGATCAATTATAAGTGGTTTACACTAATCATTACTTCGTGCTAGATGCCGTAAATGTCTCGGCAGTCCCGAAATACATGTGCCCGAACGCCAGATCCCCCTCAGCCTATCTCAAGCCTTTGCTGGCGCTGTTGGCAGTGTTTTCCGGTAGAGCCACTGAGCAATTTTCACACTAGGCTCATCAATGAACCTCGTGACAATCTCAGCAATCCAAAGAGTGACCGGAAGAAGTATCACATGAGGAATGAGGAAGGCCGGTTCCAAGCCGAGGGGCCCAACCTTGGGTAACGGAAACCTGTCGACTAGGTGCGCGAGATGTTGTCGCTCCGTCTCTTTGTGGTACCCGACGGCTGTGTAGAGTCGATCGCCCAGAGTTCCCAAAACGGGTCCGTGGACCAAGTAGAGGGCAAAGGAGATTCGTCCTAGATACTGACAGAAGCGTGTCTCGAAGAATCTCTTCAGCCACCAAATTCGTGGAACCGCAGATACCAGCATTGTGGCTGCCCAGAAGAGGTAAAACCACTTGTAATCGAAGACGGCTTGAGGTTTGAGAAACGACAAATAGTACCACCCGCGGTTCTCTCGCATCTTCATGACGTCTCCGGTGTAAGATGGGATACCACCGAGATACATCGAAACGGCGAAGAGGTGGTAGTAAATGAAAATTTTGGCGGGTTCCAGTCGCTGAAAGAAGTTGGGGAGATCGTTCTTCTTCGCCAGGAGGTCGAGGTCGCAGAGCATCATGCCCATGACAAACATGGCTCCGTACCATCCATCGGCGATGTACATGAAGTAAAAAGCCAGACCAGCCTCACACCAGAGTCGAGCGTTTCTGGTACACCTGGAAAATGCGACCAGAGACGTGTAGACGATGACTGAGCCCTTCATTTCAACAGGGATGGACCAAAGGTGTGGATTCCAACTGAAGAAAGGACCGCCTCCAGTGGTGAAGACGAAGCTAAAGTTCTTCAGCTCGCAATAATAGAGCCAGACGTCATCTCTCCAAGTTGGCGCACGCTCAATATTGTCGACCCAGATATTGAACATGTGGAGGAATGTCATGTAGAAGAAAGTTGTCGCCGCCAATGGGATATAAAGTCTTAGCCATCGCCTGAATAAGGCTGATCCGACATTTTCTGCGAATTTTCCGTGGTCTCCGGACTGGATCAAGCTCAGAGGTTTAGCGGAGAGGACGTAGCCGGATATGACGAAGAAGACTGATACTGAGAAGTGGCCTCCAGTAAATAAGTGGCGGATGCCAGGAAAGGCAATAAAGTGATATTTGTTTTCGTATCCAAAGGCGTTTTCAAAGATTCTGTTTTGGACGTGAGGTTCATGAGCCCATAATTGATTGTGGTGCCAGTACACCAAGAAGGCAGCGAAACCTCGCAAGCCGTCAAGGTATGCTGTGGGCCGCAGCTTCTCTGGATTTTTGGTGTCTTTGATGGGCCAGAAGAAGGTGCTCAGACTGGAGATATTTAGTCGAGATGGCCGCCTAATTCGTACGAGGGAAGCAGGCTTCCAGTCGCTTTCATCTGCGAGCCATTTGGACTTGTCGCACCAGGTAGGCTTAACTTCATCCCACTCGTGGCTGTCGAGAATGCCTTCGTTTCGTGGAGGCATCTTCAGGCTGTTGAAGACTTTGCTGAAGACAATGAATCGTGTAAGAAGGAGTCTTTTCAGCCTCAAGCTGACACTTGATGCGTGCTTACGGTCGAGGACGGCCGCCGGGTGTCCTCGCTTGCGTGATGCTGCAGGAAGAGGTGTTCTCGACCCTTGCCTCTCCGGAAATTTTGATGATTTGGGAAAAGAGGCACGGGTTCTTTTCAGTATCAACGAATCCTGCACGGGCTCGTCGGCAGTCGTCAGCCAGGAGGTTGCTCCTTGAGTCCTGGGGCGGGTGTAGTCCGGCTTGGCGTTGATCGACTGAACCTTGCGTTGCCTTCTCCGCGCAAAGTCAAAGGCCCATAGACTTAGTTCGTGTCAACAAGTCGTTCATCCAGAGTTTCACAAGCCAGGAAAAGAGGAATAACCAGCTGAACCTGACAAAGATTCCTCGGTCGAGCCAAGACAGCATGCGGGGTGGCGCTGTAAGTCCAGGATCAGAGGTCCACAATCCTTCCGGGGGCTCCTGGTTCGATATGCGGGGGATAGACCGGGGTAGAATGCGGAGAGCCAGGCTAAGACTCCAAAGTCCAGCGACGAAATGATCAAAGTTAAGCGGCGTAGGAGCGATATCACTCATCTCCCTCATCGTGACGCATCTCCCCCTTCGTTGGTTGCAATCAAACCGGGCGTCCCTGGCAGCTATCACAAGCGGCGTAGCATTCAGTCGGCCTAGCTTGGGATTATCATCCGATACACAAACCGCTCCTCCGACTCGAGCACTCGGCCGGTTGAGCAATCGAGAGGGCAAGAATCCCCTCGTGAAATTTGCATTATCCACCTGCAAGCCCACCTGATTTGGAAGGTTCCACCGCCTTTGCCTCCCCTGACTATCAGAGCCGTTGGTGCCGGTGGCCAGGATCGGCCCAATGGACGCTCGAACAAGCTCAACGTCCCGGCGCTATTATGGCGCAAAATGCGACCAGCTGCAATGAGTGGTCCTCATCACATCCCCGCTGGCCTGAATGGCTTCGATCCTCCAGCTGTCTGACTCTTTGGTAGTGTAAGATGGTGGCTTGCTCGCTGCTATCCGGCCGCACGAATGAGGATAGGAACCGTTGAGCTCATGTTCCAGCCTTGCTCGTATCGAAGGACAGTGAGAGCAGCCACTCACACACACGGAAGGTCCCAAACTTAATTAGATAACAGAGGCAAGGCAGTGGCGTCAGTAAGGCACAGACGGGATGAACACGATGCGACTTTACTTTTGGTGACCTCGGCGTTCTCCCTTCTTTACCCTGGCACCCGGCTCGTGACAATGATGCGCAACTGATAGGCGAGGAGAGTGGGGGAATGGGCCGGAACAACTGTAGGGAAATCCCCGCCTCGGCGATGAGGATACTCTGGGGTTGTGTGCCTGCATGGAGAAAGCTCCTCAAATTTCGACATGCATCCCACTCGTCTTGCTTGTTCTTATGCTCGTCGCATCTTTGTCAAAGCTTGGTTCAAAAGCTTCTTCGGTCGAACACCTCCACTTCTCTCTGGACGACTTCGGACAACATGTCTTCACCCATCATGAGTCCATTGAGTCCATTGAGCCCTACGGGCTCGACCAAGGCAAACTTGTTCAGAAACAGAGTCCCGACACAACTCAGGAGATGTCTGCCTTTGTACATTGCTTGTGTATGCATAATTCTACTCGTTCTCAACATCGACTTGTTCGGGTCGATGCCCAAACCTGTCCACCTCTCCAAGCGCGGTGGTCGCCACGCAACAGCAAGCACTCGTGGATTCCCTAAGAAAATATGGCAGAGTTGGAAGGTTGCGCCCTTCTCATTCGAAGCCGAACAGATTCTCACTGCACGGACTTGGACGGACAAGAACCCTGGGTACCGGTATGAAGTCCTAACCGACAACAACGACATGGAGTATGTCGAAGAGCACTACGGCCCTGACGGATTCGATCGCCCGGATATCGTCGACATGTATCGCAACGTTAATGCCACCATCATCAAGGCGGACTTGCTCCGCTACATGATCATGTACGCCGAGGGAGGAGTGTACGCCGATATTGATGTCGAGGATCTCCGACCTGTCAGCCGATGGATCCCGGAAAGATACAAAGAGGCCGACCTCGATCTCGTCATTGGCGTCGAGATTGACCAACCGAACTTCAAGGACCATCCCATTCTCGGCAAGAAGTCCATGTCCTTCTGTCAATGGACATTCATGTCGCGACCTGGTCACCCCGTCATGCTGAAGCTTGTTGAGAATATCATGGCATGGCTTACTGAGGTCTCCAAGAACCAACGTGTGCCCATCTCAGCAATCAAGCTTGACTTTGACGAGGTCATCAGCGGTACCGGTCCCTCGGCCTTCACCAAAGCCGTCCTGGAAGTTATGAGTGCGCGTTCTCGATCCGGGCCAGTTACTTGGGACACATTCCACGACATTGACGAGTCAAAAGTTGTCAGCAACATCCTCGTTCGCGATGTCGAGTCCTTTGCCGCCGGCCAGGGACACTCGGATTCTGGGAACCATAACTCCAGGGGCGCTCTTGTCAAGCACCACTACCACGCCTCCAACTGGCCGAGTCGTCACCCCCGCTTCAGGCATCCTATCTTCGGCGAGGTAGAGAGATGCAACTGGAACATTGAGTGCGTCATCAAGTGGGACCAGGACATCGCCGCCTTCAACTCTCTCTCCCCCGAGGAACAAAAGCAAAAGGTCGAGGAGCATGAGAACCTTCAGAAACTTCAGGCACAACAGAACCAGCAAAAGCTGGAACAACAAAAGGCCGCTGAACAAAAGGCTGCCGAGCAGCCTTTGATGTTCCCGCCGCCTCAACAGCCTCTTCAAATACCTCCTGTAGATCCTGCACAACAAGAGGAGCTGAAGATGGTATGAGAGGGCCCAATTCACAGACCCGAAAGTCTGCAAACTATCCTCACGGCGCCGTCGCCTCGACGGTTAAGATCGCCGCGTCGCTAGCAAGAATAATGACGCGCAAGATCGATTCGCGCGCTCGAAAAGCAATGCGACAAACACGAAGCATTACGAGTCAAGAGTGCGAGATATGGTTATGAACTTGAATTTTCCCCGGTAGTCAGCCGGAAGAGCTGCGCGGGATATGGTACATGACGTGTGGAATTGGGTGGCAATTGCATGATGATCCTCTTATGTCTACAGGTTGAGCATTTGGACTCAACCTGGATGCTAAGGTTCAGGACATCATGGCCACTCGCATGATTAGACACATAAATAGCTGAGAGCGACATACACAAGACTAGGAACGAAGATACCCTTCACAACTCCTGTACATACCTTAGTAGCGCATTTTCAATACCGGCGGCATCTTTACACAATGCTATATGTTCTGACTTGGTTCAAATCAATGCTCCATCAGTTCAAAATTCCTCAAGCCGCATAGTGCTCTGCTTTGTATTATTGCTTTGGGCTGACAGCGCTTATCAGTTGGATGTTTAATCACAGCTGAACAAGCGTCTCTCAAAAAATGAAAATTCTGATTTCATGATATATACGATGAAGTTAATGCTATGTGCTTCCAAGCCCTCTCGCACCTCGATCCGGACTTGAACCCAAATTCGGGACGATTTATGTACAAATTTCGGGCTTCCATGACTTCAAAGCCTCCACATGCCTCGATTACCCTGCTGAACCGCTACTTTAACTCTTTAGAAGGTAAGCTTCTGGCCAGCCTGTCCAGGGACGGTAGCAACGACATTGGCGGAACCGAGCAGGCTGTAGGAGTAAGGGGGAGAGTTGGCGTTCATGGTACCGACGGGGGCCAGGTTGGAAGCACCACCAAGATCGTTGTCAATAGCAACAGCGTATCCAACGATGTCGGAGTCCTGAGAGGTGATGGGAACAGTGACGTTCTTGAAGACGTTGCTCTGAATCAGGACCTGGGCATTTTGGCGTGTATTGATTCCAGAATTACCGCTAGACACGAGGCGTTAGTCATATTGATCTTTGTCTTGGGAGTAATAATGTAAACTTTAAACATTGAGGAGGTACATACTTGAGGTAGTAGGAGTTGTAGACGTGGCCAGTACCGAAGCGCAGAGACGGGCCGCGAGAACCGAAGTTAGCCCAGTAGTTGTTGGCGTAGGTGATGCGCAGGTGGCCGCTGTCCTCTGCACCGTTGTTCTCGCTGTGTCCGACCAAAGAAGTCTTCCAGTGGTCGTGGAAGTATGTGCTGATGAATGTCAGCAAGCATCCCTAACTCCGGCTGAGTAGAAGACCTACTAGGAAATGGTCATGTAGTCGGCAGCGTGGGAAGCATCCACGAGACCGTCATAGTAGTCCTTGTCAGATACAAGGGCCGAAGAGAACTCGCAGTGGTCGATCCAAACATTGATGCTTTCCTAAGGAGAAAAGATCCGTCAGGTTTGATGCTCGGCATTATAGCTCATCTAAGAAGGCTGCTCACCTCAATCTTCACGCCATCACCAGTTGAGGCAAGCACGTTGGTAGACTTGATGTTGCGGATAATTACGTTGGACATGCGGCGGACGTGCAGTCCAATGCCGTTGAATCCTGCAAGACGAGAAGGTAAGACAGGGTGCGGGCAACATGAGGTATGAATGATTCTCACCTGCACCAGCAGATGCGCCAATGACGGACTTGTTGCTGCCGATGCGAACGTTGGCAGTGCCGCTGATGGTGCCCTTGACAACCACGATCCTTGCGGCGGTATCTTTCTCGTTGACAGCGGCAGTGAACTCGGCCAGGGTAGAGACGGTAGTGACCGTGCCACCGGATCCTCCTGACGTTCTACAACACTATTAGCTCTGCTGCGTTTCAAGATCCCTCGCTATCAAACCTACCCGCCGTTCAGAGTGGCATAACCGAGAGTCGCCTTGTCTGAGATGGAGGCTCGCTTCACGAGGTGGGCCTTCTCCGCAGTGTAATCGACGGTAGGGGTCGGAGTCGCAGCCGCAAGGGCGAACAGCGTAGCCAAGGCGGAGGTGATCTTCATCTTGCAAGTCCGTGTGCAACGATGATGATTAGAAGGGTATCAAGGGGAATTTTAGGGTCTGCCAACAGATATCAAGGTCGAGGGTAGAGGATGCCGAGCAATCCAGAACCCAGAAACCATGTTTCATTACCATCTCTTTATACAACATCTTCAAGCTTTCGATCGGATGCTTTTCCGTCAACGCAACAGGGATACTATGATCACGAGATGGTGCTGAGTCTCCACGGATTACGGTTTACGCTCACGAAATGCAGGCATAGCTTCAGGCTAGCCCTCGAAACCTGAGATTCAAGGTACGAGAAGGTAACATTGATGGACGGATTAGAAAACATGATCATTCCGCGAATGGCAGCGTGCTTCTGGTATGGAGCTCATCGACCCCTCGAGCTGGTCTCCCGCTGGCTCTCCAGCTGTCGTAGAGAGACCCCTGTTCCGTAGGCAAATTGCGAACCAGAAGTAGTGAGATTGCCCACGCTAACGCCATCGAACACAGGCGAATCACAAAAGAGGAGGCGCCGTCCAAAACAAGCTTGTTTACTAAGTTGAAGCTTTCCGTCCGCTAATGACTTCTTTATTCGGTGGGGAAACGTCTTGTGTCATGTAAAGTTGAGCCCTTGACTGCAGGACGGGGGGTGGGTGTCCGGGGTAAACTTTTGGGAAATTTCCTCAAATCAGCATTTCGCCTTGGCCCAGCGTGCAGGTACCGGCAGCATCCGGGAACCAGACACTTACCGTCGAAGCCGTGGCATCTCATAGAGGAAACAGAGCACAGAATATGATTGGCGATTTCCAGGTGTTCATGCAAGGGCGGCAGTTTGAAGACGCGTCCATGCAGCTGAGGCCATTGTTTGGACGGAATTGACAAGTGGGAGTTTTTCCCGTGGTGAGAAGAGGTCTGCAAGTGAATAGGATGGAAACGAGGAACAGCACGAAATTTGAAGGACCGTTGTGCGATTGTGTGCAAAGATTCTACATTCTTCAACTTTATGCCTTCAATATGAGCCTGCCCTTGAAAGTAAGGTAGTACGAAATATTCATTGCCAAGTAACAGCCGTTGCACAATAGAGCGTAAGGCATGTTCGTTCCTCACTAGTCACAACGGGTACTTAGTACGTAATCTGACAGATGTTCTCTTACAAGATGGTCGCATCATTCTTGTAAGCATATGCGGGTAACCTTGTACTTTCGCCTCCGCGCAGGTATGATGCCGGACATCCGAACACGAGCAGTAGTTTTATTCGGGTACAGATTGCCGAAATATCTCGGCTTCCAACCGTCTGGAACTAAGATTCCAGAAGGAATAAGATCGACAATACTTGAAGAGCCCCATCTAGCTGTTGAATTATCGGCTAGCGTAGTTGGAGTCTGCGACATGAACGACGTCGAATTTAACGGAACCTGACATATCTTGGCATCGCCAAGATGGGCTTGGCACGAAAGGTTACAGCCGGATGATGAAGCGAACTGTTGCTGCTGGCGAACAATCTCTAGGGTGCTTCGACATCTACAGAATTTAGAAATAAATGACACACATAAGGCTTTCCAACGTCAAGGTTTCATTGAATCTTCTCCAAAAGTCTTGCGCCTTCTGCAAAAGCTAGCAGTTGTGGAGACTAAAAATCACTACTCAAACTTCAGAGTCCTCCGAAGGCTTTGATTCGTGGAGAGACTTTATATGTATTGAACATCCGCTTCCGAACATATTCTAGCCAATGATAACACATTTAAAAGACATCGTGTATTGATACCTACGAAGTCGAACTACCATACCTAACTAAACAAATAGCAATCTCTGAATGGATCTACTTAAGATGAGGGGCGTTGTAGCGGTGCGTAGTTCGACTCCACAGCTCATTACCACTCATCTGCAGTTCGATCCCATCCATGTAGGTCTTCAGTGCATCAGAGCAGCCCTCCTGGAGCTTCTGCTGGACGATGGCATCGTGCTGTCTCTCCCACTCCCGAATCATGACCCAGCAGGTTCGCTTCGCGCCATCGTAGTCAAGGCCACTCTCATCAGCCAGAGTTTGTACAATGTTGCTGACGATGGAGCCCTCAGCCGCGATATCTTTGGAAGCTCGAAGCTCCTTATCCCAGCTCATGACATCGTTGATGACGGAGATGTGGTGCGTGTAGTTGAGTTCCAGATCAGCAACCGAGGCCAATTCTTCTTTGCTGAGGTAAATTGCATCCTGGAAGCGCTGAGTAGCTAGAAGCACGCTGCAGAAGGTCAGATGATCGAAGCTTGAAGTTTAACATCATGAGACTTACGCAGAAGCGACGTCGAGCTCTCGATACTTGAGATATTCTGCCACGCTCTTCTTCGCCAGACGATCCTTGTCATTTTGAGACCGCCAAAAGGCGAAAGTAGGCTCTTCAATGTCATCCGAGAGCTTCTTGTCGATGGATCTCATATCTTCCCAGACATTCAAAACCATCTTCTCAATCGGCGAATCTTGGGCAGGCGCCGTCTCACCCTTGACGATAGAGATCAACCGCTCGTTGTAGGACGAGCCTTCCTTCAGTGAGAGATGCTCCAGCAAGTCTAAAGATTCAGAAGATTAGACCATACTCTTGACATGGGCACAAACAAGTCCCACTTACCATCAATAAGGAAGAGCATAACCATGAAGCGACAAGCTGCACCGACCCGGTCCTCGCGGGCCGTCGGGTATTGACACAAGTGCCAAGTTGGCAGGCCTTCAGCAACAAACTGGAGCTTGGTTCGCTCATCAGGGAAAGGCCAGTTGTTGAGGAAGTAGTTGTTGACCTCCATGGTGATCCTCAACCCAGATGGGTGAAGTCGTCCCACCATGTGGGAACGTGGAGGGTCATTGTTCTTGCGTCTAGCCATTGGGGCCTCTGTGATAGCCATATCAATTCTGGAAGGCATTATACGATGGGCTGTAAGGTAAAGAAGCTTGAGGAGATAGTTCGCGGTGATTGCTTTTGTGATGGCTCAACATAAAATCTTTTCCAAGCATCGCGGGAAAACTTGGCCCTTTTATGTGAACAGAGACTCATATCAATCTTCTCTTAATGAGACCCAGGAGATCTAGCCGTACCATCTCCTCCGGACTTCTGAGGCTCAAGTCCTGAAGGGTCAGGACAAAGCCGGCCACATCAGGCTGCCTACTCGAGGGACGAGGATCCGGAAATGCACCTCCAATCTCACATCCTGTGTCGAGGTCTCGGCGATGTTCCATTATGCAAGGGCCTTATTGAATTTGGACAGGAGCCACCGACGAAGCAACCTTCGTGTTTGTTGCGATAGTAGTTGGTCTTAGAAATCCCCCCCGTTCGTCGCATCGCCCAATGGCGGCCCTTGCCGGTGAATCTGACAGCTTAGCTACTTTCTTCAGCTAACGAACAACTGATCTTGGCAAGGATCGTGACGCCACAGGGACTGACTTGTTGTTGGGGTAGCAAACACACATTCCGCCTCCGGAATTAGATGGATTTATCCAGGCTGGGAGGGAGATGTGTCGCACGTTGATAGCGCGCACTGGGGCGACGCCAAAGGCACACCGCAGAAGCTGAAATACGATGGGGCCGGAGATACATACGTGAGTTCTTGGCTTGAGATAGTCTTGTTGATTCGTCCCTTTGACTCCATCATCTCCATGTTGGTTGCCAATGTTTGCTCATTGTCTCAAGCAAACTTCATTATACAGTGCACCAACATGAACGTGCCGCTTAAGCGCAAACACGGTGCCCATACTATGGACCAATCACGAATGCTCCGCATGGTTTACTTACTCTCAGGGTCTCAGACTCTCGAATAACCATCCATTCGGAGTTTCGGGATTATGGAAATCTTCTGCATGGCTCAGCATCGGGAGTGGCGACATTGGCACTAAAGGGTGGTCGGTTTCCTGTCAACCAAGATAGATGGTGTGCATCTTACGCCTACATAGACCATTCTTCCATGAGCCGCATAGCCTTGCCAATATGCAAGAAGCACCATAACCATAGCACTCGTTGAGCTCAACCGGATGACCAAACCGCGTCGACACAAGGAAAATAGCTATTCCAAGAAAATCCCCAATGGCACGACTCAAGCAGACGATTTCACATGTTTGTTGTTGCTGGGTCCCGCCAAGCGTCTGGTGGATCTGTCAGGTGTTGGTGCTGGATGACGCATCATTTGTTGTGGCAGGGATCAAGATCCGACTATCTGGATCCATCATCCAAGCGCCCCGGACATGGATGAAATCCGGTTGGGATGGTCGAGTATCTGCGGATCGAGACTCTTTTCTCGTATAGGGGAATGCCTCTCTGAAAGAGATGTAATTGGAGTTAAATGGGGGATTGAGGAACTTGGAATGAATCTTTCCCAGGTGGCGACCGGCGGGGGACCTCTGTGGTTGACAGAGCTTCTCCTGAGCTTCTAGCTTGTGAAAGATAAACTATCAGAAATAAAGTTTGTGACCGTCGAAGGATAAGTAGAACGTGTGCCTCAAAGTTGCATTGAGCTCTGGTTATTGAATGCAGTTGCTCACTGCGCCCGCTTGGCAATGTCGACGAAACTCTTCCCCGAAAAAAGGTAGCTTAGTTCATCACGCAAAGCCAGTGAAAACTAACATGTGCGATCTCACAATTGCCCCAATCGTCAACTGTCTTCCCATGCTTTTTGGCCATGAGCTGGTTGGTGTCATAAGGCACGCGTAATAGTGATGGATGGTAAGATAGATGACTTAAACCCCGCGTGTCCCGGAGGTCTAGAAGCGGTCACCCGGCACTAGAGAAAACCAACCGAGGGAAATCGGCTAGGGGTGCCCTCTCCCTCGGGAGTCGGAGTCGGCGCCGAGCATGTCCGATGATCGGGAGCAGACATGTTTGGCTTTTGGTGGGCTACCTGGTGAAATAAGGGGTTTCCAGAGAGCCTTTTTGTGGAGTTTCGACGCGAACCAAGAGCTAGAGTCTAACTAGATGTAGTAATTACCGAGGCACTGCCCTTCAAAGCATCATAGCTGCTCTCCGAGTCGGAACTCTCGAAACCTCGATTAGATTAGATCTGGACAGCGCACACCTCACGACTCAAGAACAGCATATCCTACAAAATCCCATCTGCAGCCTCCATTTCTCCAGACAAACTTCCCCAGTCCTTCACTTACCCCAGCTTATCATCCCCACACACAAAAGTCACGATGCCGAATACCCCGGATTGGGTCAAGGCCCTCCAGCCATCTGGCCCGCAGGGCACTGAGCTCCTCGCTCAGGAGCGCGCAAAGTCCAACCTCAACGTCGACCAGCTCGCGTCGTTCATGTTCACAAATGAGGCTCTCGAGCGCAGCGAGAGGATACTAAACATCCTAAAGAAGGAGCCTGTCTTTGACAAGACCCAGAACTACTTCCGCGGCCGAAATGCCCGTATCGAGGCTGCGCTGGCGAGAGGCAAGAGACTGTTCCAGTTGACCAAGGAGCACAACTGGTCTCAGCAAGACTACATCGTTGCCAACGACCTGATTGCTGAGCCGACGCCGTATGGCCTCCACGCCAGTATGTTCCTCGTCACGCTGCGCGAGCAGGGCACTCCCGAGCAGCACGAGCTCTTCCTCAAGCCCGCCGAGAACTACGAGATCCTCGGATGTTACGCCCAGACCGAGCTTGGCCACGGCTCCAACGTTCGTGGCCTCGAGACCACGGCAACGTGGGACCCGTCTGATAAGAGCTTCGTTCTGCACTCGCCTCACTTAACGGCCTCGAAGTGGTGGATCGGTTCCTTGGGCAAGACGGCCACCCATGCCGTCGTCATGGCCCAACTGATCCTCAACGGCAAGAAGATTGGCCCCCACCCCTTCGTCGTGCCGATCCGCGACAAGAAGACTCACGAGCCTCTCCCGAACGTCCATGTCGGCGATATCGGCCCCAAGTTCGGCTACAACACCATGGACAACGGCTTCTTGCTGTTGAACAACGTCAAGATCCCGCACAACCACATGCTCGCCCGATTCTCGTCCATCGACCCGAACACGAGCAAGTACATCCGTCCCGCGAACCCCTCTCTCATCTACGGAACCCTCACATGGGTGCGATCCAACATTGTCCTGCAGTCAGGCTCCGTCCTGGCCAAGGGTGTCACCATCGCCACCCGCTACTGCGCTGTCCGCCGACAGTTTCAGGACCGAGATGCGCCGGCGGGTGAGCCTGGTGAAAACCAAGTTCTCAACTACACCATGGTGCAGATTCGTCTGCTCCCCCTCCTGGCAGCCACCTTTGCCCTTCACTTTACCGGTCGCGGTATGATTAACCTTTACAACGAGAACCAGAAGCGCATGAAGGGCGACGTCGGCAAGCTCAGCGACGGAACCAGAAACCCCGGCCCCGAGGAGTTGAACCCCGGCACCGACCTCCTCGCCGATCTCCACGCCACCTCCTGCGCCCTCAAGGCCTACGGCTCAACCGTCGCTGGTGAGGGTCTCGAGATCTGCCGCCGCGCCTGCGGAGGCCACGGATACTCCTCCTTCAGCGGTATCGGTTCCTGGTACGCCGACTACCTGCCAACCCTGACCTGGGAGGGCGACAACTACATGCTCACCCAGCAAGTATCCCGCTACCTGTTGAAGTCCGCTCGCTCCGTCCTCAAGGGCAAGGCCGGCAACAACGACACCACTCGTATTCTCTCTGAGTTCCTCCGCCGCCGCGACATCGGCGCAGCCTTCGATGTCCTCGGCTCAGACGAGGACCTCGTCGCTGCCTTTGCCTGGCGCGTGTCCTTCCTCACCTTTGAGGCCCTCCGCCACAGAGACGAGGACAAGCAGTCCTGGAACAGCCTTCTCGTCGACTTCTGGCGCCTCAGCACCGCGCACGCTCAGTACATGGTCGTCAAGAACTTCCACCAGGCTCTCAACGATAAGGCTACCACCGAGCAACTCGACAAGGACACCGTCGGTCTGCTGCACAAGCTCTTCAGACTGTATGCTCTGAACACCCTCGAGCAGGAGGCCAGCGAGTTCTACAGCTCTGCGGCTGTCACTGTCCGCCAGATCACGCTGGCGAGAACAAAGGCCGTCATGACCCTCCTGGAGGAGATCCGCCCTCACGCAGTCCGCCTGGTCGATGCCTGGAAGTTTGACGACTGGGTCCTGGACAGCAGTTTGGGCCGCTATGACGGCAAGGTGTACGAGGACATGTTCAAGCGCGCCAGCGAGGACAACCCGCTCAACAGCGTCGTGTTTGACCCCTACCCCAACAGCAAGGTGCTGTTCAAGAAGGATGAGAGAAAGGACCTGAGAAGCAAGTTGTAAATGATCTCACTAGACGGGAGACTATAGATACTATAAGGGATGGTTAAATGTTTTGATTGTAGAATTACCAGCGCAACGCAGATGAATAGAATCTGAAAGAATGGGAGACTTTACTTAGTACTATCTGCAACGGCCGTGGGCCTTCCTCTTCTGCCATGAGTAATCGTGACTCTGATTATCTGGAAATGTCAGGGCATTAGGTCTACGATACATGGTCTAAAGGTCGTGCGAGTGACTCGGAGACTCGCATGTTGTAGCAGCCATACACCATACAATAGCAAGCCGTCTAGTTCAGTTTCCTTCCCGCATAATTGGAGGCGAGGCCGGTAGCAGCGGCACCTCAGCCTGAGTTGACATGGGCCGATAGGGGCCAGGTCTCGGCAACGACCCCGTCAGCATTCCAGATCATCAGCTCAACTGACCACTCCGCCGCTGATTTTTCCTTCTCTAGTTGAATCGACTCAATGATGACGAAAAATCTACTTTTTCCCAATAGTAAGGACATTAACTTCGTTTGGTACCTAGACCCCCATACTTCTAAGATACCGAGACCTAGCAGTGCAAATCTCTACTCTACTCCTTAATGCGTCTGCTCTTATTCGCCCACGGAGAAACTCATAGAAGTCTTCCTGGTGACAGTGATTCGCTCTACTATACCACTATACTAGAATAACAGGCTCCCAGTTGGGTTCAACAGAGGCCCATCCATCCAAGGAAATAAAGCCGATCCCAAGACGCGAGTAGAGCCCGCTCGTGCGAGATGTAATGAGCACATAGAACCCAAATCCTTGGCTTCCCGCAAACACAGCATTATGCTCCCAGGTTTCAGGAAACTTAAGGCCGGCGGCGACAACTATCATGTAGTGGCTCGACCCCATGCTCAGACATTTCAAAGCCCACTGCCTATGCATAGGCGCAGTGGTTCCTATCTTTGTGCCATCATTGTTGTAGATCGTAAGTTGAATTCCGTCATCATCGCCGCGAAGGTATGACCCTATCCGGACTCTGGCAACTGTGGTGTTGAAAACGAGACAGCGAGGGTGTTCTTCAGCCCTGGCTTTGGTCTTATCATCAAGCTCGATGTGGTGGCGAGCTGTCATAGGGTTCTGCGGAGACCGTTTCCACATGTCAACCACGGAGATCCACGGTGCCTCTTGTCGAGGATCCTTGTACTCAGTGACCTGGCAAAGTTTTCCCCTAGGTTGAAAGAAGGCTTCAATATCTCGCTGGAAGTCTTCCTGCCGCATAGAACCATCAATTCGATCTTCTGGAAACCAAACCTTGCCTTCACAAATGTGCCTGAGCCTAGAGGGGCCAGTAGAGATCGGGTCACAGTAGAAAAAGGAGACGAGATGTCCAAAGTGAATCTGATACATCGGGTCCAACCAGTCGCCGTCAATTCTGCCCCCGAGAGACCGTTGATAAATGACGGAGCCTTTTCGGGTAGCCCATGTCCAAGACGGAAGTCTCAGCCCTTCAGTCGTGCGATATGTAACTCCTAGAGGAGAGCAAAACGACCACAGGAGGCTATGTGCCAGGTATCTCTCCGGAAGCCCCAGCAGCATCTGCGTTCTGGCCCGAGCAGCGACAACATTCCCGACGCCAGCAAAGGCGCTCAGCACGTCTTCCCGACGGCCGAGTGTTCGTTTAGTATACTGGTCCACTAGAAGCGGGTAAAATCCGAGGACCCCGTCATCGCTGTACTCATCGGATCGGAGGCCCTTTTCGAAACCTCTTCCACCCCGGTCTTGACCTGTCCTTGTGACGCCGGCAGTCTCTGGTTCCTCCTGTGGTCGGTAGTGCCTGATGTCCGGGTACCTATGAAGCTCAGAGCCCTCGTGGAAGCAGCTGAAGTAGACGTGCCCGGAGCTGAAGAAGATGTGCCGCCGGGAGAGCAGCTTCTCCTGAAATGTCCATGCTCTCGAGTTCCACTCGCTGGAGCTGATGACCTGGTTCTCGCTGAGAGGGGCTATCCCGACAACGGCATGTTCCATGGCAGAGTTCCCGCCCGATGTCGTACCCTCGACTGCTTTAGGCACGTGCTTAATGAATTGCCAGCAATGGTTCTTGTGAGTGGAAATGTTGGGCCGCGTAGTGAGACCGGGTAGCCCAACACCAACACCATTCGCAGCTGCAACAATGGTGAATTCTGCGAGTTGGTAAATGTCGTTCATAGCGTTGATCTGTGCCATCTTGAGATCTTCATCGTCCTGCAGGATGCACAAGCGATCAACCCAGAGGTATCGCTGGCTCATGTTCCGGCACAAGTGGATAGCGTCCCCAACTACTTCTGGCAGCAGATCCGCCACAAGAGAATCAGTCCGGTTCAACTTTTCTGCGTTTGACGTCGTCAAATGAAGGTCCCGATCCGCTGAAGCAGTTGCAAGCCGCCACGTATAACTCAATGCTACAAAGGCAACCTGGGTCTTTGGCTGGACAATCCGCCTACATTTGGTGTCTATTACGCGGAACCCGGCAGGGAGTCTTGATTCTGTCAAGGGCTCGTTGCATTTGGGTCCGTGGTAGTCCTGACAGCTCGCCAGCCAGCTGCGAAGGAGGCTGACGTTGATGTATCGCCGATCCCAGGGTTCTGCCAACTCAAGTCGGGTTCCATCTTTAGACCCATACTTAAGTCTAATCCCCAGAACAACAGGTCGATAAATGTGATTTGATTTACTGCCCGATAGCGGTGTAAGCCCCGAAACGCAGATAGCCAAGGCGCAGCTCTCGGCAAAGGACGAAGTCTCATGTGCCCTGTTAGATATGAGGGTACGAGAGCTTGGGTCCGTCCTACGACTCGGGAAGAGCCCGCAGACTGCGAATTCAGTGTCATCGCCGGCGCCATCTACGGTGCTTATCTCCGAGCTGATGAAGCTGCATATCATACAGTTTGGGCTATTGGTGGTGCTGCTCAACCATCGAAAGGTCAGAGACTGGAAACCGTAGGAGGCAGATTCCGATTCATCAAAGTCGGGATCGAAAGCTGAGACGTCCACGTTTTGTGATGCGTAGCAGCAATAGACAACATGGAAAAAGTCATTCCATGGCTGGCAATCATTGCAAAGAAGGGGATTGGGGATGATGGGGTTCTTGCTATCTGAACAGGAAATGCAATCCCTCAGGCGGCTACCGTCCCTGCCGTCTAAGTGTGTGGACATGTTTGTTGCATTCTCTGCTCATGGTTGGGTCTTCAAGTTGTCAGATACTGTCTCATATTGAAGTCAGCGAATGGAAAATAAAGCCAGGCAGCCGTCAGAGAGTTTATCATACACCAGAGGCTGCGGGGTCGCGGGACTTTGGACATCATTGGCCAATGATGAGTGGGTAGACGGGTGAGCGAATGGCGTATCGTGAAGCTCTCCAGACCCACGTAATATGGACTGACAGCATGTAAGTCCCCTCTCACAATGAGACTTTTGCAACCTTCTTAGCTTCAGCTGGACTTGTATTATATTTGAGGACAGGGTCGAGACTCTAGAAGTTTACAGCACTCGACACACTCCGTAAGTTTGATTCAATATGCGTCGTAGTGTAGACTTCTAGTCAAGATCCGAGCTTGGGGAAAATACAACTTCCAGATATGACAACACCGGGACCCAGCATCCTTCTCCAGCTATAATAAAAGAAGACTCATGTCTCTATCTTCATCAGAGTGGGTTGATTCAAGAGCTGTCTCAGCGATATGTCACTCGATAATTTACAACTCAGAACCTTGTTTTCATTTCCACCAATTCTGCTAACTGCAATTATTTCTCCCCCTGCTGTTATTGTTATTACTTCCATTAGTACTCTTTACTTCTTATATTTTCCTCTCAGAATACACCTTAATAGCGTAAGATGCCTATCATTTGATCACAATAGGGTGGGTAAGAAGAAGGGTTTCAAAGCCAGGGCAATAAAGGCAGTCCTCTTAGTCTCCCTTTGACTCTCCAACCATGGAGATTTTTGGACCAAGAGATTCATGTATAATCCTGCGCGTATATTCATCTATGGATTAAATGGTTGCGGCATTGCTGAGCAGGAACGTTTGCTCCGCTTGGTTGTGGCTTTTGGCGGGCACATGCGCCTTCCCCGGTAAAGTGACGTCAGTAGCTCTCCACCATTGTCGGTCTAAGACAAGCTCCCGTCAAGCTCCCATCCCTTCGCACCTAAGGCAAGGTACCGAGCTCAAGCTACGTCTTTCAACTTCTTTTTCCAACGGTGCCTACGTTCTTCCTTCTCAAGGCATTTCCCCTACAGACACTGTCCACTACCACGAGCGGGATATCAAAGACCTGCCTGGGCCCTTTGGCCTCCAACCGCCACCATGCAGATCCGGAGCACCTCCATCTCGTCCTCGATCCTCGCAGCCATCTCAGGCGACTCAAACAACCCCGACAAACCAAGCCTCAAAAAGCGCATCTTTCGCGTCTTCACCTCCTTCCTATCCGTCTTCCACCTCCCTCTTGCTCGATACCGCGCCGCAGACTTCCTCGAACTCCGACACAATGTCTGGCAATTTGATGAAGACGAGTACACAAACTCCTTCCACCTCGCAAAGAAGGCAGCCAAGGGCAAGGGCCGCGAATCCGATCTCGTGCCTGTGGGCGATCTGGGGTACAGCGGCTCGACCTTCTTCACGACGGCCGATGGGAAGTTCCTTATCAAGTCGCTGCCCCGCCGGTTCGAGCACGAGTTCTTCACGCACGACTTGTTTGACGCCTACGTTGCACACATGAAGAAGCACCCGCACAGCCTGTTGGTTCGCATCACCGACATGGCCTATACCGCGAAAGCGACGATTGGTGGCATTCTCGGCATGGCGCCGACGCACCACATCATCATGGAGAACCTGATGTTCGGTAAGAAGGAGGAGGAGACCGATCATCGCAGGAACCAGTGGGAGACATACGACCTCAAGCCCAACGACTACTTCTTCCCCGAACGTGATATCGCCAACGGCAATCTTGCACCACAGAGCGTCAAGGAACGCTTGATTGACGAGTTCGAGGACAAGGTTCGCGTCACACCCGCCCAGAAGAAGGAGCTGCTGGACATTCTCGAAGCCGACACCCAACTCCTGGCCGAGAACAACGCCGTCGACTACTCCCTCTTCATGGTGCGCTTCCCCGGCCCCAATGTGCTCGACGAAGCTCGCGACGTACCCACGATCCAATCCGACGCACCTCCCTGGCGCACCGGTCTGACGGACGCCGACGGCAACTGGACCTACCGCATGATCGTTCTCGACTTCTTCTGGGCCAAGCACAAGTTTCGCGCGAAGGCCATGACTGGGCTCGTCAAGTCGTACAACGTGTTTGCCGGCCACGGCCCCATGAGCATTACTGCCAACCCTACGGAGTATCGGGAGAGATTCCTCAACATGGTTCGAGATTTTGTCGTTGAAGTATAAGACAAGTATTCAACGAGTATCAGTAGGGGAGGTTGAAGGGTTTCCCTTGGCCATTGAGTTAACAAAGCACGGCGTTGGGCTAGCATGTATACCCCCTTTCCTTGCGTAGTATCAGTTTCCTTTCCAAGATTTGAAGATACCAGATTTCAGACTATGCTTTCCGATACATGTGGTCATATTTGTCTCCCACTGAAGTCTTGGTGATTGTTTACTGCAACTCCTGTGACCCTTAACTTAACATACCTCATCAATTCTAGTAATGCTGTTATAAGTTCTCGAGGCCTTTGTAACAAGCTTATTTCAGACTACACGCATTCTGTCCACTTCACTTGATTCCCTTCACTTAACCTCCTTCACTGGATCGTCTTCAGAAGATACTGGAAGCTACAATGAATTGGGACCAGGGTCCCCTCATAGCAATTGTGCCTCTTCAGACTTGTTCACATCCTACTTGTCTTCACGGTGACTTATCTTCCCATGAAGACTGGACTGCCTGGGCTCATCTGTGACATTTCAATAACAGGACCTAGTGGTCTCGCAACTCTTTGGGACCCCTTTTGGGGTTGACTGCACTCAAACTCATCATTCTTCATAATGAGAACAGCCCCTCCCTTCCCAAGAACCCCTTTCAGTCTCTGACTGTCTGCTCTAATGTGTCTACCAAGTCTCAGTGGTCTCAACCAATGCCTTTCTAACTTCCCTCATGTGAAGTTCCCGTCTGACCTGCTTCGTCTTATACTTCTCTGGTCCATCTGTGCCGTGTTCAGTCTCCCGTGAAGTTGATCTTTTGAGCTCCTCCGTCTACCACAGTCCCCGCATAGCCTCAGTTCCCGTCTCCGGCTGCCCTAGGGCTGTAAAAGTCAGATTCTTTTCTCAGCTCACCAGTCCTCTTCTTCTCTTTCTTTTTCTTCTCACCTTCACCTACCTCTTCTCCCTTACCACCCTCTCTTCCTCCTCCTCAGCAACTTCCCTCTTCCCTCTGGCATCTGCAGAGGATCTGGATGAGAAGGGTGCTTCTTCCTTTACTCCCTTTTCCAGCTTCGCATTTTACCTACCGCCAAACTCCTCGCCGCCTCGTCCTTCTCGGCTTTGCGCTTCGCTCCGCGACTATCTCCGCGGTAGTCCCTTCTCTGCTGAGTCTATCTCTGGGTAGAGTCTATAAGAGAGAGAATCTCTTCCTCCCGCCTCTTCACAGAGTCTTCTTCCTCATACATCCACATCAACACGCAGAGGCAGCACTTTCACTTACCTTAATATCCTCGCCTCTCCCTTTCGGAGTACTCAGGTATGTCATCCAGGCAAGAGCCTCACTCACCTTTGAGATCAGCATTGAGCATCATTAACATATCTCAGGTCGTCTACAGTCTTCTACCTGAAGCAACAATCTTTTCTTCTCCAGAACAAGTCTGCTTCCGAGTCTTGGCCTCGATTCTATAGAGCAACCGCACAACAACACAGCAGCATAGACATAGAGACGGAGATTTCGCCTTGCTTTTCGGCGTTCTTGACGTCAGCATCGGCGCGCCTTGGCTCTTATAGAACAAGCCTTCTATAAGCCAGTTATCGACAACGAAACAAGATCATTTAGATCATTCACCAATATCGTCTACCTCAACAACAGGTAGCAGCAACGCTGAATGCAAAGAATCCCCTCGTGGTGATTTCTCGGCCTACTGCAACTCTTGGTCTCTTTGAGTCAAGATAGCTCAAGCACCTTCAGACTCAGCTAGGTAAGTCATGATATGTTTCAGCACTGCTTGCTCACCGCCCCAAGAACCTGCCCCTACTTCCCGACCCTCCTGCACACCTGCCTTAGTTACAGCATCTTACGAATGGCGCTTTCCGCCCGCGTCAACAGCCGCTCTTGCCTTTCCCGGAATGAAAACACGGGCGCTCCAAGAGCTTCTCCCTTCACATTCTGATTTCGCCCTTCGTCTGTCCCCTTCTACATCACCACTTTCGAGGACCCGACCGTCAAAGGTTGGCAGAGTAAGCGGTACTCTCAGCGTCATTTCCAATCCAATCGCTACAAGAATCGATTTCAGCCAGTGATTCCTATCTTTACTCCCGCATCATCTTCATCATTCATATCTCGCATTTCTCTCTCTTCAAGAGAAGCATCGTCGGTCCATTCGTTAACACCATTCATTTACAGTTTTCCCACAGAATCAGCCGAAAGCTCCTACGTCTCGATAGACCCTCTGGACCTTTTCCACCAGCAGCACAACGCAACGGCGGCCAAAATGGTTGACAAATACGACCCCCGTTTCCCCGGCCGTGTCATCAAGCAGGAGAACAACAATGACGGTGATGAGAGCATCTACGCGTCGACTGACGATGGCTTTAATGATGACAAAAGCGACGCCGGAAGCCCACCCGCCCCTGCTCGTCCGATCCTTCCCCAGTCAAACTCGGAGAAGCTCATTGATTTTGGCGACGACTTCGATGACCCCAAGGATCTGGAAGCTACTGTCTCTGACACCAATCACGCCCAGACGATTACGAGTGTCGCTGTCATTAAGCAGGGCGATTCCCAAGAGACCGCGATTCCGCCTCGTGAGAACAAACCTTCCCCGATCGAGTCGTTCGTTTCTGGTCGCAAGCCACTGAACCCATCCTCAGCCGAATTTACCCCCAGCAGCACGAACCGAGACAATTTGTCGTCAAAGCAGTCATTCTCGTCCTACTCAGATGCTCGCCAAAGCTTGGACGCGGGACTTGGCCTTTTCGCCATGAAGTCTCGCCTCAGCCGGCTCGAGGCCGATCACGAAGCCCTCAAAAGCGAAAATGAGAGCCTCGAATACGTCAACGAATCGCTAAAGCATCAAGCAAACTTGGACCAGGACACAATCGCCAAGCTCAGGAAAGATATCAAGGAGGCCAATCTTCTCCGATGCAGAGCGCAGACTTACTCTGTCGAACAGAATGAGCGAAGCAGCAAGGATCAAGAAGTACTGAGCAGACTCCAAGACGATCTCGACCATAGTCAAGAGCAGCTCACAGAATACAAGGCGAAGTATGCCGGAGCGGTCGCAAACAATGCACCTCTCGTTGCTCAGCTCCAGGCCATGCAGAACTGCCTTCTCAACGCTGTTGAGCGGGCCAAAATGTACGAGGCCTTCATGCGCTCCTTTATCACTGATCACCCAGAGGTTATAGAAGCTTTCGCAGTCATTGGAGTCTCTCCTGATGACGGCACAACCACGAAGCCTGGTCTCCCGACGGTTCTTGGCATCAATGACGAGCCTTTGATATCATTTGAGGACCATTTTCCAGCTCTCCAGACACCTTCCAAGCCCCAGAACGTTGATCGAGCCAACCAGGCAACTTTTCCGAAGCCCGAGGTTCCCTCCACCTTCAAGGGAGTCTTTGTCACGCCCGACGCTTTGGCTGAAAAGCTGCATCCTGCTCCCCTCAATGAACACCTTGACAACCAGAATACCGAGACTGCAACTCGCACGGCCGACATCGTGACTGGGCTCGACTGGAGTGATGGCAGCGATAACATCTGGGACAGTCCATTTCAGAAGGAGCGCGCGTTGCAGACGCACCAGCGTACCGTTGGAAGGCGTCACCCTTCAGCGGTGCCGGGTATGTTGAAATACGGCCTTCGGTATATACGCGATGGGGCTGGTCAGAAGCTAACCGCCGACAATGGCGTATCAGATGTGTCTTCCAGGACGATCATCATGACTGGACTTCCCGATGAGGTTCACGTCCAGCGCATCCTTGAGCACATCCGAGGCGGTCGAATTCTCAAAGCCCACGCGATGCCGATGGGAACTAGTGATAATCGTTTCAACCATGCGTACATTGAGTTCACCTCTCCGGAGGATGCTAAGGCGTTTTTCCAATACAGCCTGGACCGCGGTCGCGAAATCGGATTCACCACGGCTGATGGTAAATCAGTTCAAGTCCGCATCAGCATGCCCAACACGGACTCATTTCCCCTCAAGGACTCAATTCTCACCATGATTCGCGAGGGAAATACTCGATGCCTGGCCGTCACCGGATTCCCCGTCAAGGATCTGCACATGGTTCTCAAGAGAGTTGGGCTGTCGTCCACCTTCGCTGAAGTCATCACGCACTTTGCGTACGCCGACGAGAAAAGCTTTCAGATTTCATTCTCCAGCATTGAGTCAGCTGTGCTTGTTCGTAAGTGTATCATTGGATCCCCTCTTTATAGCGGATCACCCGAGGGGCACGATGTCATCTTCTGCCCGGACCCGTGCGATGCCTCGCTCGATGATCTTCTCCAGATTCGACACCTCCCTACATCCCGCTCGTTCAATACCAATGCCATCTCCGCAGAGAACGCCCGCGGCTTTCAGACCAAAGAAGAGGCTGAAGCCGAGGATCAGCGCTATCAAGAGGCATGGCTTGCGAATGCCCACTCAAATGATGCGGAGGAAGAGGCAGAGCTCGATGCATTCCGAGAGAGACAGAAGCCCATTGCTTGGGAGAAAGGCGCGAACTGGGACGAGGCCGTTGAGTACATGGCTTATGATCCTGATCAGAGAAAAAAGGTTCGTCACCGCAAAGATTCCAAATCAGGTGCCTTTCAAATGTGGTATTCTGCTGGCTGGGCCTACACCACGGAGCAGTCGCAAAAGGAATGGCTGCATTATAATATCGACAGCACTGACCCTTATACCCAGCAGACTGCGGATTTGATATACCAGAGCACTGGCGCGATTGATCAACGGAAGGTGAATGCCTATCTTCGGACCAAGAACAAGAAGCAACATGAGCAAGACCATGACGCTAACCAAGGCGTCAACAGCAACAGCAAATCATCGTTGACGACGGCGGCGTTGACGGAGACGCAGAGCAGTCTCTGAATGACGGATCGGCCGCTCGCCGCTCCAACCTCTCGGCCAAGCTTTTCGCGGAATCCATTGGTATGAGGGGCAACGATCGATCAGTTCCCGTCACTGCCGTATTGCCAATTGCCGGCACCGAGTACGACCGCGTCGGCGGTAACACTGGACTGGGAGTCCCGTCTCTTCTAGACGCTCCGTCGATCCCGAACACCAATGTACCGACTACGTCTTTGGCATTCCGTCAGCGCCTTCAGGAGATCAACCATGCTCCTTCGTCCGTCGCTCCGTCGGTCATGAGCAGAGGTGTAGCCCTGCACGGAATCACAAAGGCAGGATTCAACAAGCTGGCAGCCCGGGTTGCGCAAGACAAGCGCGAAGCGAGCATCAAGAAGGCTCGCAAGGATGATGGCCCCTTTTGGTAACGGGAGTGGATAGGAATGGGGAAAAATGCGGCCAAGGATCTTGCGATTGCACGTCGGGATGACGACTTTTTGCCATCTTGTGGATGGTCTGTTGGGCTTTGGTTGGTGAGCGCAGAGCGATAGATTGATGGTCCAGCTCAGAGATGGTTTGGAGAAGGATTCTCAACTAGCGTGATACAGCTAATTCCGTTTACATGAGTTTCAGGTCCCAAGCGAAACGCGTAATTTTGACGAAGGCATGATGAGGTGATGCTCGTCGAGAGTTCGCGGCAATGCATGCACGATGCATCAAGCAATCCAACATACCTTACAAAGAATGCCGCGGATGAGGATGAATGGGAATAAGATCAAATGTATCTCTCCTGGCTAATCGTCCGACCTTGAGACGCCAAAAACGCCTCGCCTTTGCATTGTCCTGACTTGGACCCCTCTCTTGCTCCTCTACTACGGCCATCCGTCTTGAACTTTCTACTCCAACGTGGCCCCGCCAGGATAGCCCGCAGCGTCGGCCCTTCTACGCCCATCATCTCACAGTGCCTCATCTTGCCCACAACCTCTGATCGTCGCTGAATCGTCGTTTCGTATCTCGGCGGATGGAATCGGCTCGATGGGATCTCTCGGACGCGTCGGTTTCCGCTCGTCACTCCCGTCTTCCACTACCAAATGCTTACATTCCTCTGCCCCCTTTCTCATGTGGTTGAATAAAATACACTAGTGCATGCGTTCGTGGATATCGTATATCGAAACATTTAAATAAAGTCGTCGACAAGGATGTGACTGTGCTGAATCACGGTCTCGTTGTCGTTCTTTCGTTCGAGTTTTGTAGGGGTAAGGTACGAAGGGCTGCCTTTGGTTGACTACTCGATCCGTGGCGGCGTCTTTGACGAGTACGGTGATGCGCTTCTCCTTTTGGAAAGAAGGGGTGTCAGGGAACCCTCAAGACAAGTTTACGGTTGTGACGCTTCAAAGATTGGAGAGTACAGGTACAGTAAGGAGGATGATAGTACTGCCATCATCCACATGCCGCAGAGACCAAAAAAGACAAAGACCAAATTCAGTGGAGGGGGTAATTTGAGGGATTAGCGCTTACGATCTCCTCCGCTCGCCCTCCTTGCGCAAGCTCTCGATAATTTTGAGCATCTCTTTACGTCCGCCGTGGCTGTCAATCAGCTTATTGGCCATGCTCATGCTGACCTTTTCGCGAGCGTTGGCGCTGAGGAGGCGCTTGATGAGCAGGTGGCGCATTAGGATACACACAAACACGCCGCAGTCGCTGCCGTTCTCCTGCTGGGGAGAGTCGTCGAGGTTGAGATAGCGGAGTGGGCGGCCGAGGATCTCGGACATCTTGTGGGTGGCGAGGCGGCCTTCTGCGTAGTTTGCGCCGCCGAGGGAGTCGTAGTGGAAGGCGACGCCGTCGATGGCGCTGACGAGCAGCAGGGACCAGTGGGAGCCGCCCTCGGCCTGGGCGACGTTGCGGGCGTCATTGATGGGGAGGAAGATGTGTGTTACTTTGGAGAAGTCGGGGAGGGCGGAGCGGATCTGGCGCATGTCGGGCTCCTTCATGAGGAGGAAGGTCATTGAGGGCCGAAGCAGGATGATGCGGGCTTGAGGGTACTTGGGGAGGACTTCGCGTTCCAGCCATCTGCAGTTGGCAGTTGTCAGGAGGGTTCAGAATAGGTGATTATCGTCAAAATGTAAGTGGTTGGGACTCACTCTTCCCAGAAAGCAATGTTCTGTGAAATTGTTAGCCAGGTAGGAGCAAGCGCAGGGTAGGAGGTGTGCCGTACGTTGTCTGTCAACCAGTCGTTCTTGAGCGACTTGATGTCTTCGTAGGTGACTGCAATCAACACGAGTAAGCCCAAATGGTTCCCGTGTGCTAAATCGGAGGTTCAAGTAGCCGGAACCTGCGGACTCGGTAGGGTCCCGGCACCTCGTCATCCATCAGAGGGTTTAACATACGGAGAATATCGTGATCTGCATCGTCCAAAAGAAGCTGTCAGCCGGGGCCATGATCATCACGGGATGGTAGGATAACACCGCGGGAGGTGCGGCGTCTCATTGGGAGCAAGGAGGAGTGCGACTTACACGACAAGTAAGGTTGCTGCGGGGAGAGCTAGGACGCGATTCGGGTCAGTTCACTGGCGCTTGCGCTGAAACAGGACGGCCGCCCCTCTCATACTACCCCGCCGTTGCCAGCCTCACCACCGACGACACTTGGGACCAGCAGCGACGAGACGAGATGGGCATGTGCTTGCCCGTCTGTTGCCCGTCTGCGGCTGTCGTCCGACCTGGAGTGCAGGAGATGATGAAAGACTGTGACCTCATCAGGTCGCACTTCCCAGTGCTGCTGCGGCGGCGACGGCATGGTGAGAGCAAGCTTGGCCAGGTCCAAGGACAAAGACGGGAAGGAGCAGGAGGTTGCAAGAAGAAAGATCTTACAGTGTCACCAAAGTGACGGGCCATCTTCCTGAAAGGCATGCTCAGGCGCGACTCGGACCTGTGGCCGGACTTTGTACTACTCGTCGGGGAGGTCGAGGGGGAAAGCTGGAGGGATGCTGGTGGTGATGCTTCTGAAGCCGATGCGGTAGAGGATATCGAAGACGTCGTCGAGGTCGAGCCGGAGCGGGAGGAGTTGATCGCTCGGGGCGGCGATGGTTGTCGGTTGCGAGAGGAGCGGAAGGGTAAGAAGCGGCTGTTTTTCGCGGGGAGTTGCGTCAGAGGGGGGATGCTTTGGTTCGGTTCGAGAAGAGCGACGATCTTTTCCAGGAAAGACTTTGGGGTAAGGTAGGTGAAGTACTGCGTAGGTACGTAGGTTGACGGGTGTGTGGTAGGGAACTTGAGGAACCGGTATAGAGTACGGATAGAAAGAAGATTGTGAACCAGGACGGAGAGAGAAGGGTTCCGAGAATAGGATCAATCGGGAGTAGAGTGGGAAGAGAGAACGGAGGACGAGGGGGGGGTTAATTAGCCAAGGCTAAGAAATGAAATCAAAAAAATAATTCAGGGCCCTTTTTCGCATCCGCTCTTTTTTTTTCTCGCTCGGGATTGATGAGCGGGGGGGGAAGGGACGAGGGTCTCTGTTGTTTCTGCGTGGGCGGTGGGAAACTTCAGGATCCTCCTGGTCACAGGTTGCAGACGGAGCGGAGCGTAATGGACGACGGTGGGGAAGCGAACGGGGAGAAAAGACGATGAACGGGGCTGACTGGGCTGGCTGGGTACCTTGGGTGCACTGGAGTTGGGCTGCTTCCGTGCATGCAGCGGGCAGTGTGTGCAGTGCAGCTCGGATGAGAGAGGCGAAGAGGTGCTGACTCTCTGAGAATCAGAGGGTGGAGAGGCAAGAGGTGAGGCTTGAACGAGGAGTGACGACGGGGGGAGACGTGGCCCAGGAGTGGCGCAGCACCATGATGGGAGGAAAAAGAGACGAAAAATGCGAGGTGACGAGGTGACGAGGTGCCGACAAGCCACACTTGTGGGGGAGCCGAGGAGCTAGGACCACTATCCCGAGCTTAACCTGATTCGGAAGAGCGTCTCCACTCTCCCATGGTGCCTCCGGCGCACCCTCCAGAACCCAAGGGATGACGATGATGATGTTCCCGCCATGTTCTCGTTTGAATAAGCAGGCAGAGGATATAGGACTGAGAAACTGGAAGTGAGAGGAAGAAAGACCTAATCGTACCTTGAATTGCTTAACCGGCTGATACCCGTATGCGGTACACCTGCTGCTGTTTGAACATCAACTGCCGCGGCCATCGTATAAAGGTGAAGCACCGGCCGAGTCCGAGGGAGTACCAGGGACTGGGGGTATCGGGAGATCCTCGCAAAAGGTGTTTTTGGTGAGGATGTAAAAGCTGCACAGTACAGTCGGTGGGAAGGGGTATAGCAAGGAGTCGAAAAAGTGTTTGCTTCAAAAAGACCATAACACTTGCGTGGCAGCGTGGGCGAGGGGGGAACACACGACTTTAACATGCGTCCCAAGGGAACAAAAAACGAAACGTGCTAGTCTCGATGGCCGATCATCTTCAAGACCTACCTTGCCCTACCTTACCTCAGTACCTACCTTAAAGACAGGGATGGGCAGGATGCCACAGTAGGTAATCAAGGTAAAGGTAAGGTACGCGAGGAGGAAAAAGAAAGGGCCCCGAGACCTGGAGTAGGTATGGAGAAACTCTACGTAGTGCCGCTGCATCCCGATTCTGTTTTCGATTCCCACCAAAGAAACGTCCCCTCTGCCTGCCTGCTTGTGACGAATGAATTGAGACGGTGAAGGGAGGAGTCACCATTGGAGAAGGAAGAGGGGGTGGGAGCCATGGCTAAGCCTCTAACTGAGAAAAACCTTTTCTCTCTCACAGTCAAGTCTCACTTACAGACCCTCCCCCTTCCCCCTCCTCCTCACTAGTAGGCATCCTTCATTGAACAAGGTGAACTGAACCGGAGGTGAGATAATCGCTTGGTGATGAGTCTCTGATTTGATCATCTCTCCATCTTCTCGTGGTCTCAATTCAAAGCAAGACGCTGGGGGTGAGCGACGGAGAAGAAAAAGGGCAGCCAAGTTTCACCTCGTCTACGTCACCGTGCTGCGGCATCATGATGCTGCTGAATCTGCGATACCACCCACCTGGCGCACTTCCCGCCGCAAACCCTTTTGGGACGAAAGTCACGGAAAGGAAAAAGGCACCCAATGTCATGGGCCGGGTCTAGCCATTCCCGCCTGGGACTAGAACAAGCCGCTCGCTACTTTTTTGCCTAGCCCGAAATCTTTACCGTAGAGAACGTACTTCCGCCAACAGGTCGAGTCGCACGAAAACGCTCGCGGCTTCAGTGACGAAGCCAAGTCCATCACTGGTGTAGTGGACCCTCAATCCGCAGTACTTGGGTACGTCGATCCATCAAGAGGTGGAAAAGCGCAGGCGGGGGGAGGAAAGGAAAACGCTCGTCACTTGCATCGGCGTCTGCCGAACGTGGCTTGCTCCTCCCAAGGGCCCCGACCCAGAGCGCCAAGTTGATCAACCAGCCCAAGCAACCCACCCGCAGGGCTGGTGAACGGACATGGGGTGCCGGTGGAGAATGACCTAGCCAAAGGGTCGATTCGGTGTGGGAAAGGGAGGACTCATGGATTCAATGCATCTCAGCTGCTGCACTCTCTCTCGTAGCACACTTATCCTGGAGCAAGATAGGTAGGATCAATCTGGTTGGAAAATGCCGAAGGGGGTCTTGAACAATTGACTTTGAAAATCGTGCGTTTTTGCACCACCCTGCCACCTTCTTCGACCGTCCGGGATTGATATGGTGGGGGTCCGAGAGAGTGAGAGAGGAAAGGGAGGCGCCGAAAGCACGCAAAACCTCGGAGCCATCCGCTCACGGCCCGGAAGTGGGACGAAACGCCTGACAGGGCAATGCAATAGGAAGTCAGCAATGTCGTTGGTCAGGCATCTAGAATCCTGGAATCTCAATTGTGGTATTTCCTCAGGATAGCCCCTGTCGTGGGGGCAATCCTATCTTTCTCGCCCATCAATCATGTCTCATGTTCCATCCTTTTGTGTTCCGGATATCGTACAATCGTTGCTTCGTCCTGTTGTCCTGTGTCGTTGCGCTCAAATAAATATGAGAATAGAGCTCTGAGTGCTGCTACCTCGCGATAACAAACATCTCAGTCCGATCCACTCGCAAGACCTCCCTTGCGTCCCGCCTCGCGCGCTCTCTCTGAGCCGGGCTCAAACGAGCCGGACGACGCCTTGCCGCCCTCGGAAGCAACCTCGCGCAGCTTGTCGGCGTCCATGCTGGCGAAACCGCCCGTGTGGCTTGCGTGCCCACCCATGGCTGCGATCTCTTGAACCTCCTCCTTGGGTCTGCGGTCGCGTTAGTAGTCTTTCCATACAATACAAGCGCATGCGAGGCATAATTTTGAGTTAAGCTTGATTTGTGAAGGAGCCGGATGCCGGAGGATTATACGAAGCCAGCTTACCGGTTGGCGAAGTTGCCGGGGTTGGTGTTGCCGGTGGCCGAGTGGGTCTCGGCCTCGATTCCGCCGCCGTGGCTGGCGTGACCTCCCTTGGCCGCAATCTCGCGAACCTCCTCCGTGGGGCTGTTGAAGATTGTCAGATACATGGTAGTAAAAGACAACATATCTCACGGCAGAAATAACGTACCGGTTCGCAAAGTTACCAGGGTTTGTGTTGCCGCTGGGTACCTCCTGTGGGATGCCACCGCCGTGGCTGGCATGGCCGCCTTTGGCTGCGATCTCGCGGACCTCCTCAGTGGGACTTTATTCCGTTAGCACTTACTCAAGAGTCAAGAGATATGTAGACGCTGGGGGAGGGTACTGAGAAACATACCGGTTGGCAAAGTTTCCGGGGTTGGTGTCGGCCATGATGCTGATTTGAGGTATGGAATTCGTGTAAGTGGTAGTGGTTTCGACTTGAGATGGGAAGTGATTGTTCGTGGGTGTGATGTGGAAATGACGATTCGAGGCTAAGAGGAGAGCTTCGTGGATCTTTATATCAATTGCAAAGGACGAGTACCTTTGTACTTAAGTAAGGTAAGGTAGGGAAGGAGCTGCTCAATAAGAAATAGGTGCAGCTGTTGCCTGCTCAGCTGCACAGTTCCTTCCTTGTGACGTTCATTCTAAGCAAACGAGCCTTCCCCTCCTGTAGATCGCTGTTGCCGACCACATAATATGACGAGGGAAGACCACACCTGCACGCTCTACCCCAAATTAACACCATGAAGAACTTCACAAATGCGCTACCCAAATTGCTAGAATCTTGTGCAGATTGAGCAAACCATGTCGCCAGAGACTAACTGATTGGCGATGAAGTTGTCTAGAACCGCCATGCCTGGACTTGAACTGACATCACCCCTTCGTCAAACCTGCCAAGAAGTCCACAAAACGCCCCTATAGACCACTCCAGACCGTTGGAGATACCCTGCGCACCTTAGTCTGACGATCTGTTTGTTTACTTTTCTTTCATCTTGGCCACACAGAATATCTTATTGCGACGCGTTCGCACCCTTGACGTTGGGCAAAATGACGTCGGCTCACAAGATCGTCATTGGGATATTTTCTGATTTGCTATCCTTGAAACGCTAGGCTGATATCCCTGCCAGAGTAAACAATGCACATGGTGACAAACGAAATCTTCAAGGCAAGATATTCATCAGGCAAACCCAAGCACGTCGAATTTATGTTTGATATCTCTTTTGATGTAGACACAAATTCCATCAACAGGGTGCATTAGGGGTCTATCCTCCCTGGCTACTTAATTGGACCTCCTCGGTTCCTCGTACTGCCCATCCTATTTGATGCCGTTCCAGTGCCTCCAAGACGCTCTCAGTCTGTACCCAGTCTGTAGCCTGAACATCGGAAAGTAGTGGTGGACCAACCGCAGCTCAACTACGACATTGGTTCCGTGTACACTCTCCACCACAACGTATACTTGACACGGTTCGCGTCTTGTAGAGGTTTCCCGGCCTTGGCAACTCTATAAACGTCGTAGACACGATCGCGGTCGCCAGGCAATAAAATAGTGAGCGCCATCGAGACTGTTTGCCAGCTTCCAGTTGTATCCCCAATCCAGGATTACCGCACTCGACTTTTCGTCCAATAAATGGGACCCTCTAGGGGTTCCCTTACGTCTCAAGGAAAGCTCCCCTCGTCATGTCTCGCTCGGAGCCAACGATTCTCTAGCATCAGGAATCCTCTGAAAGATGGACCGTCTGCTCATGGATATATCCCAAGTGTGCTGCGGAACCATGAGAAAGTCTCAGGCCCCTTTCGCAGACGCAAAAATCATGCTCCGGTGTGCCATGCTCTCAGCCGCTGTCGTGATCAAGTCCGTCAAAGATCCCTCTCTGCCAGTGATAGTAGTAAATATACCACCATCAAGCCTTATGTGCTGAAGGCAGGGTTCTGCTCCATCGTGCTCGAAATGTGCTTCCGCAGCGCAGCCCACCGGCTCGAAGTCGCACTCGTCGTCGTCTCGTGCGATCCCGCCTCCTCAACCGCCATCGCACCAGCACCAGCACCGCCGGCATTCACAGCAGCTGGCACGGAAGCCAATGCTGCCATACTAGCCCCAAACCTCGCCACCTCAGCCTTAACAACCTTCTCCTTCCTCTTCAGCGCGCCCGGCCTGCTCTTGAGACTCTTATGCCTGACCTTGCCCTCGCGCAGCTGATCCAGCGTCTGCGCGCCCTCCTCCAGCTCCGGCAGCGCGTCGGCGAGCGACTCCATGGTCGCGACGAGCTTCTTGTTCGGTCTCCGGCGTTTCAGGGTCTTGCCGCTGCCCGGGGCCGTCTTGGCGACTTTGCTGAGGAAGGCGCTGTGTTTCATCGTTCGCTTGTCTTTTTTGTTGGTGAGGAAGCCGTCGTCGACTTGGGCTTCGGGGCGGAGGGTCTTGTGCGGCGCGAGGGGGTGGATGTCGCCGCGGATGCGGGCCATGCGCTTTTCGCGGGCTGAGAGGGCTTTTGTTGGTGCTGTGGGCGCCTTGGAGGCGTTAGTTTGGGGAGCGGCGACGAGGAGGAATCAGATCGCATTACCATCTTGAGTGATATGTGTACTGAAGGTTCTGGAGAGCTGTATGGTTGAGACGGCTCGAGTTCAAAGTCGGATCTGGGTCAAAGTGGGATGCAAAGTACTGAAGTTTGAGGACGTACTTGATTTGACCCAAAGCTTCAAAAATTCGTGGTGGGGCCGAAAAGATAGAGATGTGGGTCTTCTAGAATCGCGGGGTCGGAGATCGGGGGCGGAACCTCCGACATTTTATACAGGTCCGCCCCGCCGCTCACAAATTCCGCGCTTGGGGAGTCATCGATTCTCACTTACACCGCAGACCGCGCAGACCGACGCAATTATGGGCAAAGTCGAAGAGCTGCGACGCAAAGTCGCAGAGGCTGAACTCGACCTTAGGAACCTCAAGGAACAGCTGGCCAGCGCAGAGAAAGAGGCACAGGACGAAGCTTCAGCATCATCGTCATCTCAACCCTGGAAATGGCCCCTGCAACCCGAGGATTATGAGAGATATGGACGACAGCTCATCATACCCCAAGTAGGTGTCAAAGGTGAGCTTTATTAATGGCACACCATTTGTGAAATAACTCCACTGAAACGAGACTCCTAGGACAAATAAGACTGAAAAAGTCCAAGATCCTCATCATCGGTGCCGGGGGTCTGGGATGCCCCGCAGCGGCCTACATCGCCGGAGCAGGGGCCGGCACCATCGGCCTCGTCGACGGCGACGTCGTCGAAGTCTCCAACCTCCACCGCCAAGTCGCACACTCGACCGATAGGGTCGGCATCTCAAAGGTCGAAAGCGCAATCACATATCTGAAGGGGTACGGAAACCTCTCTCCTTCCTCTGACCCCATCTCCACGAAAGCTCACACTAACCCACCCCTCCCAGCCTCAACCCCCTAGTAACATACCATCCACACAAAACACACCTAACCCCAACCAACGCCGAAGAAATCGTCTCCCAATACGACCTCGTCCTCGACTGCACAGACCACCCAACCTCCCGCTACCTCATCTCCGACATCTGCGTCCTCCTCCAGAAACCCCTCGTCTCCGCCTCGGCCTTTCGCACAGACGGCCAGCTCATCATCCTCAACTCCCCCGCTGCGCCGCAGGGAACTCTGGAAGGCGCAGGACCATGCTACCGCTGCGTGTTCCCCAAGCCGCCGCCACCCGACAGCGTCGTCAGCTGCGGCGAAGGCGGCATCCTCGGGCCCGTGGTTGGCGTCATGGGCGTCCTGCAGGCTCTCGAGGCGATCAAGCTCGTTGCCTTGGGCGCGGTCGATCCCGATGTGACGGACAAGAGCGCGACTGCGGCGGCGCCTTCGCTTCTCATCTTCTCGGGCGCGGCGACGTCGGGACAGTTTAGGTCTGTTCGTATGCGGGGCCGGAGAAAGGACTGCTTCGCTTGCTCTGCGGCGTCGACGCTTTCTCTCGAGACTCTGCGATCGGGATCGCTGGACTATGTGTCGTTTTGCGGTGTGACTGCGCCGGTCAGCATACTCGCTCCCGAGGAGCGTATCTCTGCGACCGAATACGAGCGGGTGTCCAAGGAGGAAGGTGGCCGGCATCTTTTGCTGGACGTTCGGGAGCGCGAAAACTTTGACATTTGTAGCATCGATGGCGCTGTAAGCGTACCGATTGCAAAGTTCATGAAGGAGACGCAGCCGTCCAGCGAGGGAGTTCAGCCTCAACCTGAGTGGCTGCCGTCGGATTTCCCAGAGGATTCGCCCATTTACCTTGTTTGCAGGGTCGGCAACGACTCACAGCTTGCGGCAAAGCGTTTGAAAGATCTAGCGCTGGACAACAATGGCAAAAGATTCATTGGAGACATTGACGGCGGCATGCGGGCGTGGAAGAGAGACGTGGACCCCACGTTGCCTTTTACCTGAGATGGAGCGAAACGGGGCCACTGGAGAGAAAAGATTTGGATATAAAAAAGTTGAATTTGTTCTGACGAGGGGGGCTGGGTCGTCATGATACATACTTTTCCTACGCGATACCCCTATTGCTACAAAGAGAGGAGGGCTGCCTTCGCCCGCTAGCCATGATCCTGATTAATCCTAAAGAAACTGTTCTTGGCAGAGAGCCGTGGTGGGTGGTCGTTGTGGTGGTACTCTACACGAAGCTGACACGCTTCTTGTTGAAGGCTCGCTGGTCCTTGAGCCATTGACGGTACCCCTTGACGCTTGAGATTTTCTCGCCGTAGAAATCGGGGACTAGTAGAGATCAGCACGTGAGAGCGTGGCATATTGATGGGGGGTGTACTTACCAGGGTTACCAACAGAGGAGACAGAGGGGTCAACACGGTTCTTCTTGATGCGGGCGAAGAATTCCTTCTCCTTCTGCAGCAGTAATCCAGATTAGAAAAAGTCCTTGTCCTCCGGAACGTAGAAGAGGGCAACTTACCACCGTCATCTGAGTCTTCCACCTCTTGTTCAGCGTGTAGAACACCAGAGAACCAACGCTAGGTCCAATAAGCCATCCAAGAGCACCGAAGCCCATCGTCATAAGGCCCATCGTAATGAAAGGATCCAGCGGAACCTGTGTCACCAACGGGTCCGCAATGCCAGTAGCCAAGATGCCAGCACCGCCAACAAAGGATCCCAATCCAGAAATGACGCTGAAGCCAAGCTGCCACCTTCTACGGGACTTGCGCAGCTGGAAGAAGGTCTCCCAGTCCAACCTGTCCCCCGGCGAAGGGGCGGACTTTTGTTGCGCCGCAGCGGAGGCGGTAGCGGTAGTATTGCAGCGTTGGGAGCAGGGTTGGCGGACGACGCGGGCGACGATGGAGGACGAGGGGGATGCGGCAAAGGCGGCGCTGGTTCGGGCGATGGGGCCGGCTGTCGAGGCGAGACCAATTGGGCGGGCAGAGGCTTGGTGCTGCTTCATGGAGGCGGTCGAGTACGGGCATGCGGTGGTGCGGGCGATGGAAGAGGCAATCGATGCGCGGGCGGCGCCCTGGCCGGCGAGGCGGATGGCGAAGGTGCTCGTGGGCGTCAGCATATTTGCGAGGCCTTGGCGAAGAGTGTTGATTAGGTTCGGGTTGTCGTGGGCATCGACGTTGCGGTGCGCGCGGGTGGAGGGGAGATTTTCTTTTGGTGGTTTGGCTTTGGTTTGCGAAGAAAGAAACGGAAACCGAAGCTGGGATGTGGTGGATGGAGCTTTGTGCTCCTCGCGATGAGGTCAAGCTCGGCCCACCAAAGATTTGACGCCCTGCACAGCGCGCCGGTAGACGCCCAGCCGCAGCTTCTGCACGGACCCTTTTGCAGCACCTGCTTCCCCGGATCGCATGATCCTGAATTCCAAGGGTACTTGGTGCCTTAGGTAATACAGCATCACGCTCAGCTAATTACTACCTAAAGGTGTTGTATAAGGTAGTAGGATTTGTTATATTAAAGATGAATATTAGTTTAACAGAATTGAGCAAGCTATTTGAGAAGCAGGGTTTTTTTTTATTTGTTTATACTTTGATTTTAAGAAATAAACTAAAAAAAAATGATATTAAATAATAATTGATTTTTGATGATTAAAAAAGTTTAAAATGAAATAAAATATCTTCTAATGTACTAATGCTAACTATTTTAATTCTAATGAGTATTGGGATTTGTAGTGGTCATGCTGGTGGAGAATAAGCTAATTAAAGTACTAAGGCTTCTAAGTTTCCTACCTCTCCCACCCAACCGGCGTCACTGCCACGAAACACAGCGCAGGTATCGGCAAACCACGCGCAAAAATCAGGTACGAAATTTCGTGATATGAATGAAATTCTTCAATTGCTGTCGTATTTTTCTGACGCCTCTAGCCAGCGGCGTTGTCGAGAACAAAAGCGTTGTCTTTACTGGCGGAAACCGCGACACGACACGAGACGAACACGAACGCCGATTCCCAAACCACAGATACCTGCTTTAGACGACGGACGATCCTACCGAAGCCTTCTCCGACCTGCCGCTGCACCGTTTCGTCCAACGGAATCACAAAAAAGGCGCCAGGCGTGGCATGGTGGACTTCTCCGAAAGGAGCAAGAAAACCATGTCGCGACCTTCAAAGAAACTCGTCTGGTTCGGTGGTCAACCCCCCACCCCGGCCGACACCAGCAACGGCGCCGCCACGACCAACACTACCACCACATCTTCCGCATCCTCACTACCGACCCGGCAACCCCAACCGCCCCGAAAGAACCCCGAACCCGAGCCGCGCAGACTCGCCGTGGTCCTCGAAGACCTCCCGACCTACCGCCGCTATAAACGCGGCTCCGGACCCCCTCTGCGACCGATAACCCTCGCTCCGCCCCGCGACTCGACGGCCTACATTCGCGACGAGTTTTTCGTCCCGCCCGCGCTCTCTAACGACGGTAAGAAGCGTCTTCAGTACGTGGTGGGATGGACCGATCTGCCGGCCGCGCGGGTCGTGATCGATGCCGAGCAGATATGCGACTACGTCTCGCCCATGGCATACGAGGAGTGGTGCGCTGCAAGAGCTGAGGAGCGGGATGAGGAGGAGCGCCGGCTGGAGGAGGCGGAGAATGTGCGCGCTGTTGAGGAGGCTGTGGCGAGGGAGAGGGGCGTCGCGATACCAGGCGAGAAGGGTGGAAAGGGGGCGAAGAGGGGCCGGAAGAAGAAGCATGTGGCGGCGGAGTTGAGGACACCACCACCCGCCACGGCCGCGGACGGAGTGAAGAAGAAACGGGGCAGGCCGAGGAAGAATGCGCCTTCGCTTTCTACGCCGTCCAAGAGCGCCTTGGTGGACGACTTCAGGGAGCTCGACACGGAAGGCGACGCGGACGTCGAGATGGAAGAAGTGGCCGATGACGAGGCCGACGACGAGGCCATCTTCAGGCAGCTCAATGGGACCGGGACAACGACGCCTTTGATTCTGACGGAGGACTCATACGACTCTGGCGAACAGAGCAGTCTACCCGCGGGCCTAGAACCCCCGAGCAAGAAACAGAGGACCCGGTCACCGAGACCGGCCTTCTCGCGGTTCATGCCGGGAATCGAGACGGACACCAGCAGCCGGAGCACGCCTTTCGACTCGTCCAGAGGCGCCACCAGCTCACCGGCCCTGCCGCCGCTACCACAACCGCCAGCGCCGGGTCTCCAGGGTAGTAGTGGCCGGCCTCGGGAGACGCCCATCTTCCCGCCGATACCCCCGGCCTCTGCGAACCACACATCCACGCCCACGGCCCCGCGGGTAGCAAAGACGCAGCAACCGCCGAAGCGGTCCCTCCTCTCAATACGAGATCCCCCTTCCACGCCTCAACAATCGTCCTCGCCAAAGGTGCAAACACCTATACCAAAAGCGAGCAGTATGCTTCCCCCGCCAGCCACGGCGCCCCCCGCGCTGAACCCGACACAGAACGGGACAGGCACAAATACAGGCTGGAATCACACACCAATACCCAAGCCCGGCTCCACGCCTTTGATATCAAACACGACCCCCTGGACGATCTCCCTCGCGGCCTCAAAGTCCTCGTCCTCCTACTCCCAACTGACGCCCTCGCAGCCAGTTCAGTCAATAGAACAACCCATCTCTACGACGCCTATACCACTACCCAAGATACCGGGCCCAAAACCACACATCGCACCAACCCTACGAGAACCACAACAAGCAGCCCTACCACAAACCGCCTCAGCACCTCCCGCAACAACAACAGGCAGCAAAACCGCAGCCACAAACTCCAAACCCACCACAACCAAACTTCACACCGCGCGGAAAACCGGAACTGCAGTAGCATCAACAGCAACACAAGATGATGACAAAGAAGAAGACGAAGACGAACAAGTCTACGAAGTGCTCCGCATCGAAGGCTTCGAAGACCGCGTCTCCCGCCGCAGCGGCAAGAAACTAGGCCGCTTCTTCCAGGTCCGGTGGAAGGGCAACTGGCCCTCCTCCATGAACCCGACCTGGGAGCCAGAGTCCAACATCCCGCAGCACGTGATTCAGAGGTTCTACTTTGAAAAGGGCACCACGCCAAAGAGGAACGTGCAGGCTGGCGCCATGGACAAGTACCTCGTGCCGAAGAAGTACTCGTCCGTGTCGCGGGCGGTTGAGGGCGAGGACGAACTTGTCAGTGGCCATGGCGATCACAGTAACGTCAATGGTAATGGGGTCCCGGCTGTGGCTAAGGCTGCACTCGCGACAGAGGACGGAGATGAGAATGCTATGGACCAGATCAAAGTCGAGGGCGATGATGACGAAGGCAACGATATGATGCTCGTTACCGACTTTCGAAACCTTCTTGACCCCGAGCGACGGTTCTAAATAGCAATGACCAAGATATGATAGCGATTCCCTGTGAGCATCGAGTAGGATCAAAAATAGTGGTTTAGATTCGCGATCAGCGGGTAGCTACATATCAAACAATAAAGAAATAAAAAAAGAATCAAACAGTGATACCAAGACCAGGATATCGTTTTTGCAGGCAACGTTGTGGGTCGCCCACTGGAAGTGATGTCCTCGAGTTGTATCCAAGCCTGGAAGACAAGAGATATGTCACCAACTTGTTTCAATTGGTTGTTTATAGACGTCCCACAAGCTGCCCACATCACGTATGGGATATATCTTCCAGTGTAGTGGAGACAATATCCAAACATGGGTGAAGCCCATTTATGGTAGCTTTCTAGAGGTTTGCGATGTTTTCCTGGTCTCTTGGATTTTCACTTTTGCAGTTGAGGTTCGCGAACATGATGATCCAAGAGTTGCTGAGGCTCAAGTCAGCGAGAACGCAACTTACTCACCATCGGTCAATTACGTATGCTTAGTGCGACCCGAATGAGGTACATGGAGAGCATAGCCAGATAGTTAAAATTATACATTTATTTCTTCGAGCTCTGGGATCTCGTTGACTTGTACAGTAAGAAGAAAGGATCAGATGATGCAGCACAGGCATTGTGGTCCGTTCTCCGCAGAGTAGTGTAGATTCAAGGGTAATGGCATTTCCAATCTCAGGTAAGGGATTGGAGCATTTGCACAGTATCTTCAAAATACCCTATGCCATCTCGTTAGACCAGCTTCAAATCCCATCAGCTCACGACGTTGACAGGTGCGAGTTATTGTCTGAAAATGATTCCGCAGCTCACCTCCGCCAATCCCGCATCCCACCGCCCGGGGTTTACATAAGCCAAACCCCTCCAACTCCGACGCGCGCGCATTCTCCGTCCGCCGCTCCCCCGGCGCGCCCGCAGCGAATACTACTTGACACTAAGGTATCCGTACCTACTCCGTAAAGATAAAGGCACTTATTAGTAGGCCGGGAACCTCCCTCAGAGCGTCGTCATCCAAACCCCCAAAGTCCGAACGTCAGAGACACCCGGGGCGACACAAAAAGTCTCCCGCGCCCACCCACAACCAGCTAGTACCCTGGCGCAACTCGTCAGTTTCAGCATTTCCCTTCCCGCTTGAACATCCCATCTTCATCACTCCTTGGACTTTTCTGGCATCATCCCAGCTTTTTCGGTCTCGCTACCTTACCTCTCATCTATAGCTTGAGCTTGAGCTCGAGCTCATTCCCCCACAAGAACGCCGGTGCCTCTCAACACGGAAAATAAAACCGACCGACCTGGCTCCGCCTCCCACAATACCTTCAACCTCGTCCGTCGCAATTCGACGTTAAAGCACGGGGAACAATGACAACCTCACTCCCCCAAGAACCAATCTGCCTCCTCCGCCGCCTAAAAGACCTCGCCACCCTCTCAACCTCCTCCGCCCCGTCCGAGAAATCTTACCCTTCCGTCAAGAGCATCCCGCGCACATCCCCCTCCCGCCTCGCAGCAGCAGCGGCAGCTCCCCCAGACGCCTCCAGCAACGATGCACCTTCCACCCCCGCCGCCGTCGCCGTCGCCGCAGAACAGACATCAGTCCTCTACCTAGCCTACGGCTCCAACCTGAGCGCGGAAACCTTCCTAGGCGCCCGCGGCATCCGTCCAATCTCCCAAGTAAACGTCTCCGCCCCAGGCCTCTCCCTCGTCTTCGACCTCCCCGGCCTCCCCTACACGGAACCATGCTTCGCCAACTCGGCGCCCCGGAAGATCCCCAACCTCCCGGACCCGAGCGACCCTCCCAAATTCCCGCCCGTGCCGCCGCTACCGCCCCCGTCCGCCGCGTCGAACCAGACGAAGAGGGAGAAGAACAACAACACCATACCGACGACGCCAGACCTGGGCTGGGACAAGGGCCTCATCGGCGTAGTCTACGAAGTCACGCCCCGAGACTACGCCACAATCGTAGCGACAGAGGGAGGCGGCTCCTCGTACAAGGACATCCTGACCCCCTGCATCCCGCTCCCGCCCCGCGTCTCCGTCCCCGAGAAGCCGCCCATCGACATCCCCCGCCCGTTCCTCGCGCACACGCTCTTTTCCCCGTCCATCCCGGACGCCGAGCCCGAGGAGCCCGACACCACCACCACCTCCCCCTCCTCCTACAACTACAGCAACGCCAAGGACGGCGGCGACGACGACAAAACCCCAACAGACCCCCGCAAGAAATGGTACTACCGCTTCCTCCGCCCGACCCGCCGCCCCGACCCCGCCTACGCGCAACCCTCCCCCCGGTACCTGAACCTCATCACCTCCGGCGCGGCAGAGCACGAGCTCCCGGACGACTACCAGCGCTGGCTCGGCTCCCTCGTGCCATACACCCCGACCTCGCTGCGACAGAAGCTGGCGCAGCGGCTGTTGAAGGCGCTCTTCCTCCCCGTGCTGCTGGTGTTCTTCGCGCTGAACAAAAAGGTGGCCAACGAGGAAGGGAAAGTGCCCGTTTGGTTGGGGGTCACGTTGGGGGTTGTGTTTAATTTGCTTTGGATGGCGTATGATGCTGTGTTGAGGCCTGTTTTTGGGGATGGGGAGAGGACGCAGGAGGAGGAGGAGGGTGACGAGAAGAAGGGGTGGGTGAGGGGCAGGTCATGGAGTGGACGTGTTGGGTGTGGTGATGAGGAAAAGATGGGATTGCTCGAGAATATGGACTGAGAATATCGTCTGGGGATATTATTGAAGGGTATGGAGATATACATATATGTGGGGGGGGGGGGGGGTACATATACAGAGAATTACGTCTTGAAGGATCTAGGCTTAGCTTGCTTGTAACTCTCCATCAGACAACGAGGACGTTATACGATTATGTAACTAGATTGGAAAAGCAAAAAGAGTTCACCACCGGTGTGGCTACATCTCTTGTCGATTATTTTGGGTGCTCATACTGGGATTCGAACTCGGGTACTGGCTAAGCCTGTCGTCGAGTAGGCTGGTTGGCGTAGGAAATGTAATTGTCGACCATGAACCACTCCACCACCCAGCCAGTTTGACCTGACCCGTCGACCTAGAGGGGCGCCTGCTGGCTGGTGACGGGAATGGACTTGGGGGTGTATATCAAGGATGAAGAACGGATGATTCACTTGGTACCGCGTAGGATATATCACCAACCACAAGATCGACCAGAACAATGTGTGTCATTGCTTAAACTGTCTAAATACGTTCCTTCACACCATGCCATTGCGGTAAATGATCCAGGGATATCAACATACATCTTTCAAAAACCGATAACAAACCCAATACTCCGGGCCTCTACCACATACTCGCACACACCAGCGTGCCGTTGGACCTCTGTCCGTCACGATCAATAATGTTCCGTGTTATCCGCATGCCTCTTTTTGGTATTCAAACTCCCACCAAGTAGACCTTAGTTCTCCGAAGTAGACACCAAGGTCGGGATATCGTCGACGCTGTATCGTCCCTCGAGAATGCCGTGCACGGCAGTGAAGAGAGGGTAGTGCTTCTCCTGGCCCCTCGCCTTCAAGAAGCTGTTGACCTCCTGCGCCGTGCTCGTACCCTGAAGCAGCTGACCGTTCAACTCGCGCTTCTCAATCTCCTGCACGCTCAAGCCCTCGGCAACGGCCATCCTGGCGCACTTGAAGTTTCTGCCACCGCTGCACGAGGTAATCAGATCCGCCACGCCGGCCGACTCCTCGGTAAACGTCCCCGTGTGCACCGTCTGGCCAAAGAACTCCTTTCCAAAGTTGACCATCTCCAGCAGGCCCACGCGCATGATGGCGGCCTTGGCGTTGTCACCCCAGCCCCGGCCGTCAACGAAGCCGGCAGCAAGGGCGACAATGTTCTTCAGGGCGCCGCCCAGAGAGACACCAGCGACATCGGAGACCATGCGGACGTGGAAGTAGGGGCGGTGGAAGAGGTGCTTGAAGATCTGGTGGTCCAGGGGCGGGTACTCGGCGGGCACGGCGGTGAGCTTCGTCTTGGAAGTGCGGCCGCGGGCGTCCTTGTGCTGCATGTCGACGGGTGTCAGGGGCGCAAGGCCATTGCCGCCGTTGGCGTTGGGGTTCGGGGAGGTGGCACGCGGGGTCGGGGCGCGCGAGTTATCCATGGGCGGGGGGTCGTAGGCGACGGTGGTCTCGGACCACTTCTCGGCGGCGATTTCGGAGGCAATGTTGGCACCGGAGAGGGCGCCGCAGTAGATGCCGAGGCCGTCACCGATCCATTCGGAGAAGAGGGAGACGCCGTCGTCGGAGACGTTGACACCCTTGATGCAGGAAATGCCACGAGCAAAGGGCAGAATGTGGCCGTTGAGCTGCTTGCAGACATTGCCGATAAACTGGTGGGGGAGGTTGAAGATGAGGATGGTGGAGTCCTTGACGGCGTCCTGCAGGGAGGGGTTCGCGATGATGTTGTGGGGGAGCTTGATACCGGGCAGGTATTTTGTGTTTTCGTGGTATTTGTTGATGACGGTGGTCAACTTTTGGGGCTTCTCGCCTACGGAGGCATCGTAGTAAGGCGATGTCGAGTCGAGGGTGACGTCCTCCTCGTACACCCACATGTGCACATCTTCTTCGAAGAGGTCGGGGAAGGCCTTTGTGTTTTCGGCGACGATCTTGGAAATGGTTGAGCCCCTGAGTTGGGTTATGTTAGTGTCTGTTCATCTAGTCGGTGCGGTAGAAGCTATGGGGGAGGAAGCTATGGGGGTCGCGATATGAGATATTGGGGTGTATGAGAGGAACTAGCTCACCAGTTACCGGAGCCCACGACGGTCACCTTGTGCTTCTTCTCTACGCCGAGGGAAGCCATTGCGGATGTGGAGTTGAATCGTCGTAGGGGAAAGCTGCTTCTGGCGATGGAAACAACAGGTCGCAGTCTGAAAAGCATGAGGTACAGTGGAGCAAGAGGGTAAGGTAGGAAACGCGCCAAAAAGGAGGGGGTGAAGGTTATCTTAATAAGTAGTGTACTGGCCGGGACCTGGAGGAAGTATCCGTACGGTGAGGTACGGTAAGGCCCAAGGATAAGGTAGGTCAAGTGGAGGAAGGGTAAAGCCGGGAAGTTCAGGTAAGACAGCTACGGCAAGGGAGGGTCCAGACAGGAATCGGCATCGGCTCTTCTTTCGGTGTGTGTCGTGCGTGTCGTGTCTTGGTTCACGGGTCCTGGTGAGGGTCACTCGGCGGTCACGAATCGAATGGAAGCGCGGCAGTAGCAGCAGCAGCAAAAAGCAGTTGATTAGCAGTGAGCAGCAGATGGCAGAAAAAAAAAAAGGGTGCAGCTCAGCATGTGGTTTTGCCCCTCCATCTTTCCTCCCCCTGTCTGTCTCCAGCTATCCCGGTTGTCCAGTGTCTTTGAATCTTTCCGGGAATCCACCAACGCCCACCGCACTCAATGCTGTTGCATTCTGGTGTCGGTTTGCTCCTGCCACCACAACTAGGTACCGTCGCAAGTAACCCCAGTCCCATCCCCGTCCTGTGAGGGAAGCTGCGACCAATTGCAGCCAGAATCCGCAGTCAGCTCAACTCTACCTACCTACTTTAGTACCTGAGGTGCCGGGGTGCTCCTGCCCAGCGGCAGTGTTGAGAACCAGCATGACGCACATCCAGACCAGCAGGGTCGCGGCAGCAGTCGTGACCGCTTTCCCAATCAAGTATAGTCGCTCAACGAAATGCCAGGGGGTTGAGGCCGAGTCGGCGGGCCCCTTCCCTAATTTTTTCTGGTCGGTCCATCTTTAGCACTCGCTGTCTGTTCAAAATACTTGGGCAGGCAGGATCGAGCTGAGTGCTGAGTTGGCCCGGGCGGGCGAAGGTCCCTGACCACCGGAGAGCCTCGGCCGGACACTCCGCCTCCTCCGGCCCTGGCCGAGGCAAGTAGGGGCCCGTGAATCTGACATTTGCACGTTTGTTTGTATCGTGAAAACAGCGAGTCAACTTCCCTCTATCCGTCCCCATCGTCTCCATCATGTTCTCCTCATTGACCCCAAAGCTCAAGACAAGAAACAAAAAAAAAGTCAACAAATTGCTCCTCACCCCACCGTCCCTATCAATTGTCCCCTCTGCCTCCGCCTCCCCATGTCCACAGTTCCAATGTTCGTGTCTAAAAGTGGATTCACTCTTGGGTGGGAACCCAAACAAATAAAACCGATCCAAGATTAGATGCAATGCACCATTGGCACTCCAATCCTCCCACTTCGCCCCCCACTGCCAGGATCCATAGATGGGAAATCACATGCCAGAATGCCAGCTCGTCTTACCCCTTTCGCTTCTTCACCTGTCGACGTCGTGCGGCGGACGGCGTCCCTGAATCCCGACCGCGGGGGTAAATCGTTAGTCCACGATGCTGATCGTCGCATGGGGCCACGCGGATTCATGTTACCGGAGCTCGGGTTTCCTCCAATATTTCTGCCGTTTCCTCATTGGCACAACCACAAGATATCGCGGCAACGCGGCGTGCGGTTGTGGCCGCGCCGCGGCAGACGCCAGACATCCCGTCGACTACATCCCGCTCGCCACCGCCGTCGCTAAACTAAATTGCCCCTTCTTCCCGAGTGACATCTGATTTTGCCGCCTTTCCTCAATGTGGCATGGTCCTGCCGTCGTTGTCTCTGTACCATTTGCGGCCGAGTGACGATCCCTACGATGGCTGACATGTGCTAGATTCCTTTGACAATGTCATTGTTCAACAGTCGCTCTTCGAGGCTTGTATGACATCTGGCAGCCTGGAGTAGGGGTCTACACGTCTCCCTGGCTGAATTGCCTGATGGTTCTACACCTGTCCAACCCCAGAAACGTAGATGAGCGAATGAGTGCAGTTACAGATGTATTGTGGAAGGTTTGAAGTAGCCTGCGTACGATCAATATACGTCATCCTGTTTCTTTCGCGAAGCAGATATACTATCGGAGAGCAGCCGTTCATGTAGCATGGAACTCCTTTGCTCGTAGCTTGATGGAGTAAGCCAGACTGAGGCTAGTCAGTCAGTCTCCCGAGCACTTGAAGCTGTTGCTACATGGACGAGTAGGTATGCCCAATCTCACGGTCAGTTGCCTGAAGCCGCCCCATTAAGCTCAGAGCAATTAAGATGCCCCGGTGACTTCTACTAGTGGTCCACACAACAGCTCTGGAGAAACTTCGTCTTTGCTGTAGTCTCGTTGACTCTGCATGGTGATCTGGCCCTAACATTACCAGAAGTAGTGACGGCGAACCCTGAGGAAAAGGGGAGATGAGGCAAAATTACGCTTCCTCTCGTCTGTAATGACTCAATCCTACTGACAATGAAATATTCGATTCTATTCGAGAGGTAAAAGGGACGGTCCGCACTGACCTAAGTGGAATGGTTATAAAGCACATGTCCTGCCCGAAAGATTCTGAGACTCGCGTCAATGCCGGGAGAAAGAAGACCGAGAAATCGCGGGCAGGGTATGTTCACCATGCATAATGAGGCTCAACCCCATGTGGCGCTGGGATAAGGTCTCATTCGTCGCTTTCGACCACATGCTCTGCCCTCGAGGTACCCCGGACTTGGCTCTGGAAGATCCTCAACCACACTTCAGTCATCATCAGACTCTATTTATGAATACATCGCACCAGCTTCTTGCTGAATCGCCGATAACTATCTACTTCGCAAAATGAAATCCTTCCCGGCATGATGGTAATTGCCAGTACTTCAGGCTTACGTAGCTACGAGGCGTTGTTCTATGGCTTAAGAAGCAGCACAGCTGTTGGGACAGCTTCTGACTTGAATGATAGCTCAGCAAAATACTAGGAGGGCCAAGAGGGGTGTGGTGTATCTAGAGATGTCACTTGTCAGACACTCGCACTTACCACAGGAGTATGCGTCTACGCCGCGGTGAATGCCCGAAGAGGTCCACCTCCTTAATGGTTCCGAACGCGATGCAAGCTCCCTAGGCTCAGTCATTCCGGCGAGTACCAAGTACGCGTAAACAGACCGCCTTGCCGTTGGATCATGAACGCACACTGACTTATTCCTCTGATGCGAATGCAATTAGCGACTTTGGATGGGCGTAGGTGTGCAGACTCGCAACGTTGATGGAACAGACTGATCTCTACATAGTGATCTTAAGTATGTAGCGGTGGAATAGTTGTATCCTCATGATTGCCAGGTTCTAGGTAGTGAGATTCAAACTCTAGTGGCATGCCTTGTGTGTTGTCTGAGTAGTGACGGCGAGTCACCAGATTTGGGCGATGCAGCGGGCAAGAGTTTGTGATATTCCTTCAGTGTCACCTCACATTATGAGAAAGTAGATATTCGCCCCTGGAAAATTAGTTCGTTGAGTGCTTTGCTTCATCTGTGATTTCTCTCCGCCCGGAGATAGATTTCATGGTTACAAATGAATGCATTGCCACTTAGCATTGTGGCCTTAGTCGTGACTGCTTCACCAGCCTAGAGACGCTATGGTGGTCTGACATGACACATGTCCATCATGATGCTGTAGGCAACACCTTGTAGACAAGGAAGTGGAATTATAGTTTTTCATTGGGGCTGGAAAATTTCTCGACTTCTTAACCTACATGTAGAATTAATCCGAAACCCTTATGGCTTTGTGGCATTCGAGATACTATGATACACATCGCGTCCAGACTGCCGATGGGAAAAGTCCTTGGTCAAAGCCGCCCACCATGACCATTGGGACAGCCTTCTCCTACACCAAGTCTAGCGGACGGCCGCTATTGGACAGTGCCGCAAGATGAAAGAAAGCACATAACACCATTGATGTTATCCAGTCATGTTGCTAACGAGCCTGGCCAAGCCACCCTTGCAGCCTGAGCTATCTCCCACATGGGCACGGTGAGGCTATCTCTGGTTACAGGGGGCGGACAGGCTAGACTCATATAAGAGATGAGCACTAAGTGCGTCTTGCATGAGATACGTCATGGCGGGAGAAATTGACATGGAGCACAAAAGCGGTGTCGACTCCATAGCATCTGCAAAAGAGTGAAGACGTGGACCAGTCGGAGGAGGACCTTGGAAGAAGGAGGAGTTGGGAAGAAATACTCATTTTGGAGAGTTCGGATAATGGGGGTGAAGAATGGGAAATGAAGAATTCGATGTCGCGTTGCGACGGGTGATATTCAGGCACGGAAAGTCAATTGGAGCGGCACATGGAAGGTAGCTACGAGTAACGCTGGTTGCTGATCAGCGAGAGCAAAGCCAGGAAGCGGCAAGGTGTGACAGGCTACCGATACCTCAGGAGGAAGGGCAAAGGAGGAGGAAGGGCAAAGGAGGAGGAAGGGCAAAGGAGGAGGAAAGCACCGGCGAGGGCAAGAAGGAGCAGAGGAGGGTGGTGGTTGCCGATCGTGCGTTGGAAGCTGAGCTGGAGCTATCTTTCCGGAAAGAGCAAGGAAGGTGCAAGGTGCTAGGGAGAGAGAAAGGAAGGCGGGGCATGAAACCGCGTCTGTGCAGCAAGGCGAGCCGCTAGAGCTGATGCGGAGGGATAGCTGGTGACGTCACATTCTTTTGAGTGCTGGGATGGAGCTCTTTCTGATTCTAGACTTCCATCTTTTTGTTTATTTTTTCTTCATCCGATTTCTTCGTTTCCGTCCACGTCTCTTATCCTTTACTCTACCTTAGTAATGAAACTCGAGGAAAGGAAAGACAATGAAAAGAAACACGAAGGTCTTCAACGAGATATGGCATGCCAGACGCATCAGATCATGCTAGAGCCTGCCTTAGTTGGCGCACATCGACGTGGACCGCAGCATGCGCCGAGAATCGCACAGCTTCCGAGTCAGATCATGGTCGCCCAAAGGATTCCTGGCCCCTCATACGAGCGAGCCTCACTGCCAGTGCCTGCTTCAAGCCAAATCAGGTAGAGGCCACCACCGGCAGACCATGCAGAAAACATCTTCAGTGTCCATCTTTGCGATGACCTGAGACGGCACATCGATAAGACAAACTTTGATATTACAAACCGTTGGGATATGACGATGATACTCCAAGAAAGATTGGGCAAGGATTACAGCTGTCGGACTCCTCTCTATGACTTGATCCCTGTCTGGCCTGTCCTGGTCTTTCATCTCTGCTGCGGCCTGCCGTGCTCTCCCAGTCTCGTCTCAGTCCGAGTCTCCATCCCCGGCATGCGACATTAAACCCCCCGGTTACCGCTCAAGTTTGTTGCACACACGATATGGAACACTCGCCGCACTGGGCCATAGGCACACTGGCTGGCTTCTCACTGGCCAACTCACACCAGTCTCTCTGCATCGCGATCCAAGAAGCACCAAAAGAGTGGGAATTCTCAGTGTCGACAGCGGTCTGGAATCTCGAGGATCGCGATGACGGCCCACGACCGGCGCAGCGCTAAGACCAAACTCCGCTAGGGCGTCTAGAGCAGCATGGGAGACCCCACCGAGCGTGCGAGCCTCTGTGTTGTCCCCGCCCAAGCTATCCGGTTTGGGCGCTGCCAAACATTCCCATGTTTGCCGTGCCCGTCTTTTTTTATTTTATTTTTATTTTTATTTTAATTTTGGCAGCTTTGACAATTGCGGGTTTGCTGCGGGCGATGACATCCATGGATGTACCTTCTCCGCATGCTTTTGGCGGAGAGATACATGGCTGCCCCGCCCCCCGCCTGTCGTTCGAGTCTCTGTTCACTGGAGCATTGGAGACTTTTTCTTCGTCCTTTGGCTTCCCGAACTGACTGACATTGGAAGCTCTTGCATTTGGCGAGATTGGCGTAGGTGCCAGGGGGAAAAAAGCCATAGCTGGATAAGTACCTCAGGATGAGGTGAGGCAGCTTGTATCTCGTCAAATTTTCCTTTCCTTGTAGCTGTGTTGGCGAGAAGTACCTAGGCGAGATGGCCTAGCAGAACTCTCAGCACTAACACGGGATACACGGAATCCCAGCGTTCTTCATCGCATTTTGACCAGAGCTTCCGCAGCCCCCGGCACCTTGCTTTGCTTTCCGTACCTTGGATTGGCCTGGATTTCTGTTGGATCTTCTGCTGCTTTGCTGAGCTCTTGGAATTTCTTAGGTGAGCCTCGCTACTTTGGCCCAGGAACGAAAATGAGGCAGGGCAGGGTAAAGGAGCATAGCGAAATCCCGCCATGTCTTGCCCTTCCTGATCTTACCTGCCGTACTTTGGTACAAGGTGAGAAGTAATTAAGGTACATGAGAAGACCGGCCGGGCTGGGAGCTGTTGGGAAGGTGAGGCCATGTACCTGAGCTAAGCTGATGGTGCTGTCTCTCTTTCTGGCCCAGTCCGTCATATCGTCACCGTCCTCGGCCGTGTTTTTCTTTTCCTCCTCCTTCTCTCCCACACACTCTCCAAACTTCTTCTCTTCCCATCACCTTTGCCTATCCCACCTCTTACAGCAGCCCGTTTATCCTCGAGGCCCACGGCCAGCTCATCCTACCGTCGAATCGTTTCTCCTCCATCTCTGTCGCCTCTCAATCAATTGCACCTGCAATTGCCACTCGCTCCATCTAGCTGCGTCTTCACCCTCGCTCAAACCCCAGCAACCGGCCCATTCTTTTTCTGGCCGGAATCGTCTCCGCATAAGCCAGTGCGCTCTCTTCCACGTCCAGGTCATCTACAGGCCCCATCCACGCCCAAGGTTCACGGTCCACGGCCACAGCTTGCTGCCCGTCGTCCCCAGGCCCCGTCCTCGACCTCGCCCTCATTGATACCCACGCCGCCGATCTGTCCGCGGGGCACGAAAGCTGCCTCCTACAACCTACGCAAATGGTCCCGAAAACCATGGTATCCAACGAAGTATACCTCCTCCCCCTCAACGATGATGGCTCGCCTCAGGTCGCCGGCGAATACATCTATCTCGCCCCAAAGACAAACGATCCTGTAACAATTCGCTTTGCAATTGAGGGTACCTCATCCATCTGTCGCCATGGCAGTCTGTGGGTCAACATTCCAGAGCAGGGCGCCGAGTTTCACAGAGACCAGTTTCGCGAGTTCAAGTAAGCTTTCTCTGCGGCTTCCACTGCTCCTCATTGCCATTGTCCAGTTTCTGGCGTGTATTCGTGTATGTAGCTTGCGACTCATGCGTTTTCTAGACTGAAGCCCGACTTCAATCGGACAATTGAAATCTCCATCCCCATCTTCCAGGCCGGCGCTTACGCCTTCTACACCACCTATGCCGAGCTGCCAGAGCTTGAAGAGGAGCTCGACTCGACTCCCCAGACCGGCGCCACCAACAAAAAGACGCCCCTCTACTACATCGATGTCGCCCCGCGTCTCAGTCTCGATGGCCGCCCGCTGCCACTGCCCGCTCTGTCCATCTTCTCAGTCATTAGCAAGTTTATGGGCAAATACCCAGGCGACTGGGAAAAGCATCTTCGCGGTATTAGCGATCGCGGTTACAACATGATTCACTTCACCCCGCTGCAGGTTCGCGGTGCTTCCAATTCCCCATACAGCTTGTACGATCAATTGGGCTGGGATCCCGAATGCTTCCCTGCCGGCGAGAAAGACATTAAGGGCTTGGTGGAGAGCTTGGAAAAGCAGTATTCCCTCCTTAGTTTGACCGACATTGTCCTTAATCACACGGCACACAATACCGCATGGCTGCAAGATCACCCGGATGCCGGATACAACTTGGTCACGGCACCTTGGCTAGAGTCCGCGTGGCTGCTGGACTCGAAGCTGTTGGAGCTTAGCGAGAACTTTGAGAAGCTTGGACTTCCCACCGAGGTGAAGAGCGACGATGACCTCATCAAGATTATGGACGCCATCAAGAAGCAGGTGATCTCCGAGATTCGCCTCTGGGAATACTACGCCATTGACGTCGAGCGCGACGTTGAGGCGGGCTTGGAGGCTTGGGTTGCCGGCAGCACCACCCTGCCGCAAGACACCACTGGCGACGCAGATGTGACGGGACTGAAAGATGCATCTCTCAAAGACCAGGCTGATTTCCTCATCAAGAACGGCCTTCAGGGCGGTGACCGCATGGGCGAGAGGTTCAGGAGAAAGGTCGACCCTAAGGTGGCTTCTGGACTCCTGTCCACCATCTTTGGACGCTACGAGGGTGAAGAGGGTAGCGGTCCGACCAAGGCGGCAGCTAAGTCAAAGTTGGTGTCTATTCTCGACGAGATCAACCTGCCATTCTACAAAGAGTATGATAACGAGCTCAGCGAGATCCTGCAGCAGCTCTTCAATCGTATCAAGTACTGCCGACTTGATGAGCATGGCCCGCGCATGGGCCCCATCAACAAGGAGTTCCCTCTGATCGAGACCTACTTCACTCGTTTGCCCAAGAACGACACAACGGCCAAGAACAAGCCCGAGGAGAATGTCTTGGTCAACAACGGTTGGGTTTGGGGCGGCAACGCCCTGGTCGACAATGCCGGCCCGGATTCTCGCGTATACCTGAGACGCGAGGTCATTGTCTGGGGCGACTGCGTCAAGCTCCGCTACGGCAAGGGTCCCTCAGACAGTTCTTTCCTGTGGGAGTTCATGACCAAGTATGCCCGTATGCTCGCCAAGTACTTTGCTGGTTTCCGCATTGACAACTGCCACTCTACGCCAATCCATGTTGCCGAGCACATTCTGGACGAGGCACGCCGAGTCCGACCGGATTTGTATGTCGTGGCAGAGTTGTTCTCTGGCTCCGAGGAGATGGACTATGTCTTCGTGAAGAGGCTGGGTCTGAGTGCTTTGATCCGTGAAGCCATGCAAGCATGGAGCACTGGAGAGCTCAGCCGCCTGGTCCATAAGCACGGCGGTCGTCCCATTGGAAGCTTCGAGGTTGACGAGATTTCAAAGGCAGACCCCAAGTCTCCAATGAGCCCCATGAGCCCGGCCAACGAAGGCAGCGACCTGCTCAACGGGAGCAGCCCGTCCTCGCGAGAGATCATCCGGAGGATCAAGCCTGTACCAGTTCAGGCCCTCTTCATGGACTGCACTCATGACAACGAGACCCCGGCTCAGAAGCGTGATGCACGCGATACCCTCCCGAACGCCGCTCTGGTCAACATGTGCGCCAGTGCAACTGGCAGTGTCATGGGTTATGATGAGATCTACCCCAAACTTGTTGACCTCGTCAACGAGACTAGGCTGTACACATCTGAGTCATCCTCCAAGCCTGTTAAGATTGGTGGCGGCGGAAACGGCATTGGTGGCATCAAGAAGCTCTTGAACCAGATCCACACCCTCATGGGCAAGGACGGATACGATGAGACTCACATTCATCATGAGGATCAGTACATTACCGTACACAGAGTACACCCTGAGTCGCGGAAGGGATACTTCCTGATTGCCCACACTGCTTTCCCTGGCTACGGCAACGGCAATGGCGCTTTCAACGCGGTACACCTTGGAGGCACCAAAGCCCGTCATCTTGGCAGCTGGATGCTTGAGGTGGATGCAAGCGACGAGGCTCGCAAGGAGGCTCTGAACGACAAGAAGCTTCTGCGTGGCCTGCCTAGTCGCGTGGTAGATGTCCCCGGCGTTCGCATGGAGGTCAAGGGCGACGACACCATTATTACTGTGCGCGACAAGTTCCCTCCTGGCAGCATTGCTCTTTTCGAGACATGGATCCCGGCAGCTGAGCACTCATCTGGTCTCGACAACTACGTCACCTCGGGTGCTAGGTCCGCGGTTGAGAACCTGAACCTGGTGGATCTCAACTTCCTGCTTTACCGATGTGAGGCCGAGGAACGTGATGGAAGCGGTGGCAACGATGGCTGCTACGAGATTCCCGGCTACGGCAAGCTCGTTTATGCCGGTCTCCAGGGATGGTGGAGTCTTCTGAAGGATATCATCCGGGACAACAACCTTGCTCATCCTCTGTGCCAGAATCTTCGTGACGGCCAATGGGCTCTGGATTACATTGTCGGACGCCTGGAGCGCATCAGCAAGACTCCCGATTTTGAAAACCTTGAGAAGCCCGCCGTCTGGCTCAAGGAGCGGTTTGATGCGATTCGCAAGATCCCCAGCTTCTTGCTGCCAAGATACTTTGGCCTCGTTCTGCGCACCTTGTACACTGCCTCTTGGGAGCGTGGACTTGAACTCATGAACGACAACGTTCGCGAAGGACAATGGTTCCTCCAAAGTCTCGCCATGGTCAGCGTGCAAGAGACTGGCCTGGTCAAATCTGGCTCTTTGTGGCCCAAGAAGCTGGTCCCATCGTTGGCTGCCGGTCTGCCTCATTTTGCCGTCGAGTGGGCGAGATGCTGGGGACGTGATGTCTTCATCTCCTTGCGTGGTCTCTACCTTGGCACCGGCCGTTTCGACGAAGCAAAGGAGCACATCCTTGCCTTTGCCAGCGTTCTGAAGCACGGTATGATTCCCAACCTGCTCAGCAGCGGAGCTTTGCCGCGTTACAACTCTCGCGACTCCATCTGGTTCTTCCTTCAGTGCATCCAAGACTACACCAAGTTCGCACCCAATGGACTGGACCTGCTCCAGGAAAAGGTCAAGAGACGCTTCCTGCCTTACGACGACACCTGGTTCGATGTCGATGACTCTCGCACCTATTCCCAGGAGAGCACCATCGAGGATATCATCCAGGAAGCGCTGCAGAGACACGCATCTGGCATGTCCTTCCGTGAGGCCAATGCTGGCCCCTCGATCGACTCGCAGATGAGTGACAATGGCTTTAACATTTCCATCAAGACTGACTGGGACACTGGCATCATCTTTGGTGGTAACCAGAATAACTGCGGTACATGGATGGACAAGATGGGTGAAAGCGAAAAAGCTGGCTCAAAGGGTGTTCCCGGTACACCCCGTGACGGCGCTGCCATTGAGATCACTGGTCTCCTATACAGCACTCTGAAGTGGGTGGCGTCGCTCAACCAGCAAGGCAAGTACCAGTATTCGTCCGTGAAGAAGGCAGACGAGTCGACAATTTCTCACAGAGAGTGGGCCAACCTGATTCGCGACAGCTTTGAGCGATGCTACTGGGTTCCTCTTTCTTCTGAGGAAGACGGCAAGTACGATGTCAACCCGCAGGTCATCAATCGTCGCGGAATTTACAAGGACTTGTACAAGTCTGGCAAGGAGTACGAGGACTACCAGCTGCGTGCCAACTTCCCCATCGCCATGTGCGCGGCACCCGAGCTCTTCGATCCCGCGCATGCGCTGCATGCCCTCTTGGTAGCCGACAAGTCCATCCGTGGGCCTACAGGCATGGCGACTCTCGACCCCGCCGATCTCAACTACAGGCCGTACTACCGCAACAGCGAAGACAGTGAGGACTTCGCCACTAGCAAGGGACGAAACTACCACCAGGGCCCGGAATGGCTGTGGCCAACTGGTTTCTTCCTCCGCGCCCTGCTCAAGTTTGACCTCGCCAGAAGAGGTGACCAGGCTGGACGCATCGAGGCCTTCCAGCAAGTTACGCGGAGACTCATGGGCTGCAAGCAGATGATCCGGGAAAGCGTCTGGGCCGGACTCGCGGAGCTGACGCAAAAGGATGGCGAAGATTGCCCCGATTCTGTAAGTTGTTTCTGATTGTAAACAGTGGCTCATTTGCTAACAAACAATAGTGCCCTACACAGGCGTGGTCTGCCGGTTGTCTGATTGACTTGTACATGGATGCGGCTGAAGAGCAAAGCGACAAAGCCAAAATCGCCTTACCTGTAAGGACCAAGTAAATGATTCGACGTTGCGAAAACTAATAACTCCTACTGGGAACCGTATTCAAATTAGTTAGGCGCTTTGAGAGTTTCCACGCGGATGATGCAGAAAAGACACCCTGGGCCCGATCAAAAGCAGTATGAACTTTGTTGATTTTTGGATCCGAACACGACACGCGTTTGATGGCATATAGATAGACTGCATGAATTATAGCATGGTACACCTGAACTGCGTCTTCTTTGCTTGGTCACACTTGTAGATGTCTCATAGTTCAAGTACACGAGGGTGAATAACCTTTGGCCTTGCGTACTCTTCACGCGTGCCGAACACATGTCAAAACACCTCACTCAAACCGAATCGAATACATGAGATTCTTGACAGGTTCAAACCTCTCCATCCCCTCGCCCCTGAGCTCAAAAGCAGGAACCTCATCAACCCACGTCTCAACCCTCGCTCTCCTCCCATGTTGCGCCGCCACCCTCGTCCAAAACTCGACAAAACTCGCTTCCGTGTGCCGATACAGCCTCTGGCCCTTGTGCATCTCCTCCCTCCGCGCCTCGCCTTCCGTCGTGCCCGCTGTGCGGCCGAAAATCAAGTCGTTTGATTTCCCCGAGAGTAAAGCTAGCAGGAAGGCGGCGTAGGTTTCTTGGTCTTGTAGGCTGAAGCAGTGCTGGACGTAGTTTGCTGTGATGATGGTGAAGTTGTTACGCCAGGAGGGGGGGAGGGTCGAGGGCGGGGAGAGGGCGTTTGCTTGGAGGAATGTGATTGGGGTGTGAGGGTCGTTGAAGAGTGATTTGCCGGCGGAGAAGAAGGAGGAAGTTAGGTCTATGCCGTGGAGGGATTGTGGGGGCGAACCTGCGTGGACCTGGGGAGTTGTTAGTTGATTGCTGGTCGGGATGGTTTCATGGTATTGTATGGCGTTCTTGTGGAGTTGATGGTGAGGGTGCGTGGAGTGTAAGACGTCAGGCGGGAGAGGAAAGGATAGACGCACCAGACTACGTAGATCCTGACCAACGGCGCATCCAAAGTCGACGAGGTTCTCGCCTCGTTGCGTACGCCACACGGCCTCGTCGAATTCCTTGTTGTTTCGGAGCTGCAGCTTGAGGAAGAGCCAGAGGCCTATGCATGGGTAGGGGCAGTCGTTCCATGCCTTTCTGCGCTGAGGAGAGAGAGAGGCCGTGGGTTAGTACTTCGTTGACGATGCTGAGGAAGTCGGGTTTGGGAGAGTCCAGGGGGAGGAAATGTGAGTGTGAGTTTGAGAGGTCGGGCGGTGAGCAACCTACTGCTTCTTCGAGATGGTCTTGGAGCTTATCTTCTGGGATCTTTGCGTATTCTGTAAAGAGCCTTTTTGTATGTTCCTCGAGAGGGGGAAGGGTCTCGGTCCAGAACGGGGAATTTGTGTCTCGGTCTGTGGGGATGCGGTGGGCTGGGAGGTTGGGGGTTGCTTCATCGGCCATGGCTGTAGAGAACGGGATGTGGTAGAACGATTGTAAGAAAGATGAAGATAAAGTCAATTTGCTAAGGCATGGGAGAACGAGGGGAACCAAGGTGCTTGGGGATGATGTCTTTGTCTTGTATCTAGAAGACATGCGGATGGTTGTAAATGTCTGTGTGCTGGTAGCTGGGAGCCGGCGAGCTTGGGGGAGTCCCGTCGGTCGGGGATTATTTGATAATCGGAGCCGATTGGACTTCATGTTGGGTGCACGTCTAGTGCTCAGATGAACTCACGTATGGCGTGTGATGGACTTCATGCCAGCCTCAGTACCATGCATAGGTGCACGAATGAGGAGCGCCCTCTCTAGTTTGAGCTCGCGTGCCGGCAGCCGTTGAATCGGTGTCTACGTCTGTGATTGAGTGAGGAAGAAGTCCCAATTGAGGACCTATTGTGTACACGAAAGACATCCTGTTACAAAATAACAGCCGAAGACCTTCATTCGCAGATCATGTGTCCGGCTGGAACCTTTTTACAGATGTAGAAATCTACCTATCCGTGTTCGCTGTTTCTTCGGACGAAAGTCAAGATGCTTACACTTCAGGAAATGGTTGGCAGGAACATGTAGGTTGATATACCCTGGAGCACCATGTACACCGTAACTCCTCTTCCACAATCTTGACCTGATCAAGATATCAACCAGAAGTGTTGGGCTCGTCATACAGGCCAGATGTGGAACGAAAGACTGTAAGCATACTGCCAAAACAAAGAGATCTCATACCTGCGTCCACGCCTCTTCTTGCCATCCTTCGTTGCAGAGGGACGGAGAGCTCCACCCTTCAACATATCTCGTCCAACCTACCTGTAGAGTCTCATCATCTCGAACGACAAATACCAGCAGTAATCATGCCCGTCAATTGAATAGCAGAGCTCGACAACGGCGGACGCCAAATTCTCTTCCAAGAAGTGAAGCTGTAGCGGAGCATAAACGACACTCGTCCCGCACGCAAGCTCGAACCAATTATGAGCAGGAACCATCGAAAAATCCACCGCGATGCCTGCGAAACATCCTGCAGGTGCCAGGACCTCTGCGCCCACATGGCAGTTTGATCGACCCGCTCAGACAAGCCTCATGATTGTGGATAATACTCTTTGGCAAGGGATTGAAAGAAAAAAAAAGCTTACGCATACGACCACGGGATATCGGCATCGAGTCAGTTACAGTTGCAAAACAAAACAAAACATTGCTGGTGCTCTGAATGTAAAGCGTTTCAGTGGCCGTGGTTGTGAACGGGTATAAGAAATTATCATTTGATTCGAGATGATGCTAAGCTGACCACACGAGCCCTCCCGCTTTCCGGGGCCAGTTCTTCAAAGAACATTTCCCCCGGGGCCCAAGGGAAACAGGCCGCTTCTGTTACGCAGCTGTGTGAGACTGGGGGTCTCCTGCCATCGGCCTGTTTCCACCCCTTCAAACTCGCCCTTTTTGATTGCGTGGTTTCACTGTCAAGAACCAGGACCACCAATGCTGTTTATGTCCGACGACAGAACCCTCCATTGTTTCCAGCCGTACGCCTAATCAATGACCAAAGGAAAAAAGGAAGAGCAACAAGTATTGCCTGGGAACAAGTATGTGTGAATATCCAAACACCAATGCCGTGAAATATGTGAACGCCGTCTCGTTAAGCCGTTGAGAGATAGTGATGAAGAGTGATGCCGCACAACATGTCTACTGAAGTCGCACTCTTATGTCCGCTCGTTGACAACCCACTTCTTCTTCTCCTTGGGGGGCTTCTCATCGTATACGGCAGGCGGCGGGCCGGGCATGAACTGGCCGGGGGAGTTGACGATACCAGCTTGGTTGACATTGACACCAGAACCGGCAATGATGCCGCTAGGTCCCTTGTGTGCGTGCTTGCCGAGCTCGTACATGCGGTCCTTACGGCGGAGGTAGCGTCGGCGCCAGATGCAGGCGCCAACCCAAATACCAGCAATGGCGACAACGAGGATGACAAGCATGACGACCCATCTCCAGTGATTAGAGAGCCTATATTGAAAAGGTTAGTGATAGCGGGGCATGGAAGGCTGGGAATATTCTCACCAATCGCCGCCATTTCCACTGTTGGAGGATCCTTTTGAAGCTCCGCTTGTTGAGGAAGATCCTGCCGAGGACGAGGATGCAGTCGCAGCACCACCTGTGACGGAATTACAGAATGAAGTGTACCATCCTTGGATACTGCTGAAGCCAGCGTCGTCGCATCCAGCAGCGGGGCAGACACCGCCGGCGGCTGTTGAGAAGGCTTGCAGAACACCCTGACTACAGAAACATCTGTCGTAGGTATTGGCATCTGCCGCCGCGACAGCAGGAGGAACACAGGCACCGTTGGCGTCGTATAAGGGGCCACAGTTCACAGCGCACGCGGGCAACTGCGCAAAGGGCATAATCGTTGTTGAAAGGCCAGCTGCATCATGTTTAGCTAGGGATTCATCGTCCAAGATTGCGGAATTGTCACTTACACATCTTGACGGTGTTGGCGATTTGTTGGAGAGGAAGGGAACAGATGGAGCGTTGGAGATGGAAAAAGGAGAAGGAATTCGGAGAGAAGTAGGCAACTTGTCAGCCGTTGCGGCCAAAACAAGTCGTTGGAATGCGGAGACGTTGAGAGCAATCGATGGTAGGTATTCCCTCCTTATTGCGGTGGTCCAAGACACGTCGGGTGGCACGAGTGCGAAATTGAGCCACAATCCAGCGAGTCAAGCCCAGAAAATTGGCGGCCGGAGAGGAATGCGATGCACAGTTGGCAGCGGTGAATTCGCAGATTGAATTTGGTCGCAGCAAATAATCCCGATTTGTGAACAATGCCGTTGGCGGATATGCACGTCAGCGTGTGGTTTTCGTCCCAAGTCGGTCGAGGTTGAGCCAGGTCCAGCTGCCGTCCCAGGTTCTGCCGCACAGATTGCTTCAAAACGTCGTAATGTGCGTTTCGATGCACGAAAGCCAAGTTCTGAAAATTTCCGGAAGAGATTCCGTGCGGATGGAAGTCCTTCTGATGATTTTTCGTGTTCCGGTTTGTGACGTCGAGGAAGCGTGGGTTCTGACAATTGCGGGTGTTGTTTGTCACCAGCGTTCGGTCGGCTCGGGCTTCGGAGGATGGAGCGTAGGTATTTGGAGGAAGCGAGATTCTCGTATACGTAGGACGGGTCCTGGGAAGCGGCGTTTCAGTGGACTTTGATCTGGATCCTTCGTCGATTGTACGTCGGTCGGCCAGGGGCGAGGTGGTACAAGCGAGTGACGATAATCGGGAAGCGAACGTCGAGTGCGTGAAGCTTGACGATGTCGGTCGGCACGGCTGATACTGGATTCGAGGCTCCTCCTTGTTGTAGTGACGAAGCGAGCGTGTGGGGAGATGGAGGAGAGAAGGGAAGAGGACGGGAGAGGAGAAGGAGACTGAAGCCGGGTTGGCTGTGGTTTGTTTAATTGTGTCGGATATTTGGCGAAAGTGAAGGTGACGAACAGGAGAAGGAAGTGGAAGGGAGGAAAGGTGGTGAGAAGGAGACAAGATGAGGGAAACGGATGATTGATGACGGGACTGAATTTGGATGGCAGAGCCGATGGAACATGGGCAATTGGGAGAAATCGACAGGGCAAAAAAGCAAGAAATGCGCGGTAAGACACCCGACCAAGGACGGGCGATGGATCGATGGGATGGTACGACCCAGGGGCGGTACCTTCGTTGCCACCGCTTTCAAGGTGTGTGCACAAGTACATTTCCCGGCCTGTCCTGACCTGCCGATGCAGAAGCGCCAGCCCCAGCAAACGGCTAAACAGCGCCTACATCCCTCCCCCATCCTCCATTCATCCATCGTCCACGGAACCACCATTTCTGCATCTCAGCATTCACCATGTATGTAGCACAGCACGACACTCCCGACAACGAACACAAACTTGGCACTAGCCACAGTGACAAGACACACTGTCGACGGGCCCAAGAGGGGAAACACTAACGATCACCGGGGCCTTGCTACGCTGAAAGCATGGGAAGCGCTGCGGGAACGACGGGCTCCTCATCAACTCGACGGACCAGTGGCCACCGGCTGGGTCAGAAACTGGGTCCGGGGTTCCAGCTTGACCAGCGTTTCCACTCTAGCGAGCTGCGAAAAGCAGTCCGGTCCCTGATCGAGGGCGGGACAAGGATTGCTGCATCTTCAGGTTTAGGTTATGGCTCCCCCTCCTCTACTGGGTTCCGTATTCTGTACGGAGTACCGTGTTCATGGGAGCCCGAATGGTGGAATCTGCATTGGGAATTGTCCCGCCGTAGCTCGGAAGGCTCGGTCACAACTGCAGTCTTTTTCTTCTCTTCAACTTGTTGTCAGCGGTCCTCGAACTCTATCTTGCTCTGGTCGCAATTCTCGCTCTCACGTATCCGTACATCGTTTTGCTGACACCTATGCAGCCTGCTGCACGCAACACGGGAGTCCGTGATGCTCGTCAACTCACTGGCCTTGCCGCGTATGTCTCTGACTGATTGGCCCCATTGGCCCCCAATATCGATGATGGAAGAGCACAAACCGGGCGGTGCAGCGCCAGCGAGCTAAAGAGTCGAGCTACTCGGGCCGGCCGAGCGAGCTGGGCACATCTCTACGGCAGAGCCAGCCATCTGAGAAAAGGACGAGGCTTGGCTATCGAAGACACCATCACGGCACCTCTGCGGCACAGGGCGTTCTCATGGCTTGCTGTCCTGTCAACTGCATTTCCTGCCACCAGACCCTTCTTTGTGGTTGCAAAGACGCGGACAATACCTTGCTCGACACAATCTAGGTGTCTAGGAAGGGAACAAAGGCCCCGGTCAACAAAGGTGTCGCGCGTGTTGCACGAGGCGTCAATAACAAAAGCTGAAAAGGTGCGCCAACCTCCAGCTCCTACCTAGCTGCTCTCAGTGCTGTCAACCGTTATAGCGTTTAGCTCTCCGTTTTGGTTTCCTCCTCTCCGTCTCTTACTCGAGACAACAGACTCCAGAGTGACAAGACGGAAGGACGGAAAGAGTCAAGTGGTGCAGGGGGTGGCTGGGTTACGCGTGAGGAGGGGCGCGCTATGCCCATCTAGTCATTCGTTTTCCAATCTTTCTGCAGGAATTTTGTGGAGGAAAGCTCGTCAGGGACGAAGTGGACTGGTCGAGAACAAATGAATTGGGAACTCTGCAGAAAGCGGGAGCGGGAAGTCAGAGAGTGATTGATTGACTGGGCGAGGACTGAGAGAAGACTTCGAGAGAGGGTCTTCCTGGGACCCAAACAGTCGTTTCTCTGTCTCACCGGCCCTGCATCCAGCGATCAGCGCATGCTGCAAACACTTCTCAGTCAATCATTCAGTGACATTCTCGTCGCTGTGTTGCAGTTGTCTTCCGCTCTTCGTCTCCTTTCCCTTGCTGCCCCCTTGCAAATAAACAAATTCATCGCCCCTTGAAGCCCCTTCTCCACCCTCCAACTACCGCACACATTTATTCATACAGTGTTGTCCCTGGTGCCGTCCACGCCGTCCTCCCTGCCGGAACACTCAAAAGAACACTGAAACTGAGGCGCAAAAGGGGTGGGCTCTTGACCCTCTCTCGTCAGAAAACGAAGGAGCATCCACGTGGAGAAGGGGGCCGATGATGGAAGACGAAGCGAAGCGATCTCAACGCAAAACATGGGCAGTTAGTGCACATCATAGAGAGATCTGTTACCTCGAAGGATTTTCCCTTCCCTCCACTGTAGACTCGATGGTCGCGCTAGGTTTGGCTCGCTTTGGGGGGGCTTGAACCTGGGGAACACAAGCAACCGCGAACACTAAACAGAAAACTCATTTGTGTGTGAAACCAAAAACAGTGCCCATCGTCCGCTGCCAATTAATTTCGGTCAAAGCTTACTGAGGATGGCGGCCTTCTGATTTGGAGTGTTTGACGTCATGTAGGTTGTCCGTCTCATTTCTGCTTTTATGCTTATGCTTTTTGCTGTCCCTAGCCGGCAGGGAAGGGTGAACATAGGCTAGCCTGGACCAGTAAAGCAATTCAGATGTTTGAGACGATTGAGACTCTTGAGAGTCAGGTGAGAGGTAAGGTGAACTAGATTGAGAATGAGAGTGAGAGTGAGAATGAGCCTGAGCAACTCTGTGCAGAGGGTGAGAGGGTACGTATCTTGCTGACCTCATCTCGTCGACTTGTGCCGCTGACATAAGTCGAGCTGTCAACAAGCGAGCATGCGAGAATAGGGAAATTGAACCCCGGACAAAGGGACGCCCATCCCCAAAATAATTCGGCTCTCAGTCAGCTTACGACCACCGCTGCAACTCTTCAATCTCGCCAAAAGTCCAAACTTGATACTCAAACTCCAGACTATCGAATTCACAAGTCACACACACACATACACACGCATCGGGAAATCACGCACACCGTCAGGGTTGCCCGGGTATTCACTCAACTTCAATTCTCCCCAACATTCCGTATCTTCTTACCAGCCTCTCTCAAGAGAGTTCTCAAGTGCTTCCTAAGTCTCTTGGCCGCCTGCTTGCAGCCCGCGGGGGACAGCGGCAAGTGACTGTGCAACTTGCATGACGTCTCCATCTGTGCTTTGGGTCCTTGGGAGGCCTTGCCAAGCTGCGCCGTTGGGCTCGGCACGCTTGCCCGGATGCGTCCGAGAGAACGAGTGCCGAATAGGGCCAACAGCCAAGAGATGGGCCAGGCAGGGGAAGAACCGAAAAAAGCAAATACGAAGATTCCCTTGGCACTTTGCGTTCGCGGGTCCCGAAGAAGAGAATTAGGTACCAAGGCTTCGGAACTCTGTCTTCAATGTTCGTTGTTGGGGGCGATGTCAGATTTACATGTTCGGACGGAGTAGTAGGTATTATGAGGACTTGTTGCTCAACAGCAACTTTACGCTGCATCGAGTCGGGGCTGATGGCACTAATCAAAGCGCGCCATTCTCAGCCACCTTGGCCCCAATCTCTCAGAGTTCCTCATCAGCCTCATGAAACTTTAGCCCGAATCCACTGGCTTCTTCCCGAGCCACATCCCAACTTCATCGCCAAGCCATGACACCAAGTCAGTCATAGCCCTCTGCGTCTTCTGACATTGTGCGCACGGATTCTGGACCCCTTCATCTCCATGATGATGCGCGGGGTAGAGAATCGAGAGGCTCTTCCGATTAGGCACGGGAGAAGATGTTGATTGCAAAGTGCATCTAAGTCTATCTTTGAAGTGAAGAGTGGTGACAGAAGAGAAAATAGGCGGCGTTGATCCAATGACGAGACTTTTCTAACAAAAACGAACTAGAACAGTCCCGTAACCAGACTAAGATCTCTTGAAGGACCATGCAGTAGGTACTTCAGCGCGGCTGCTGCTGCTGCTGCTGGTGCTGCGGCCGGGATGAGGCGTATGTCGCCGATGCCCCGGACCCCTGACGTCCGTCAGCCTGCCCCGCCGCCGATCCGTCCGCCGACACCGCGGCGATGTTGTGGTATGGCTCCTGATGGAACGGCTGCGTTAGCCACATACCCATCGGACTGTCGTGAGCCCCCATGGTCGTTGTTGTTGTCTGGCTCCTGCCGAGCGATCGGTCAACCGGGACGGTGCTGGACGAGGAGGAGCTCTGCCCGTTGGGTGCCCTGGTGCCGGAGCCTGGCCGGTAGTGGATTCAGTTAGCTATGGTCTCTTAGTTTTGAGGATCGGGGAGATCTTACTCTTAGACTTCGAGGAAGACTGCTTGGATGTATGCTTGCCCATCTTGTCTTTCGTAAGGTACTCTGAAAGATGCCCTTGTTTGAGAATAGCTGAATACCTTGAACTAGGTATTGCTGATTCTTGTTGAGTATCTGAAGGTAAGAGTATGAGTATCGATGTGCAGTTATTGCTTGGGAAGATGATGATCCAAGTGATGTCTATGATGTCTCTCCATCTTCCGATCACCAACTCGTGAGATTCGAGCCCCTCTTTATACTCCTTTCTCGCCCGCGTGAATCTCCTTCCCATCGTCAGCTCAATCCACCGCTCACTTCTATCCATGACAACAAAATTCACCGACAAGATACTCAAAAAAAAGTCACGTCTAGCCAAGGCCTCGATACGCCACCGGTGGCACATACTTTCTCGAGGAGGCTGCCCGACGAATCCAAGGAACCGCTTCAGTATCGCAACACCGCATGGCTTCTTGTGCGGCCCCATGAAAAGTGTCAAGTGTACGAGCACAAGTACGACTTGTGATGTTGCACTGCACTAGTGGTTTCCATGCTAGTTTTTCTCTTCCCCTCGCAGTACGGCAGACTATTGCGTAAGGACTGCATATCAACATGTGACTGCTAGAAAAGCGAAGAACTTAGAGGTTGACTTGGAAGTTGAGTCTTCTCTTTAGGTGATGTTCAAAGTGTATGTTTCCTACAGATAGCAAGACGGTTCGTTCCCTCCTCTCGAGCAGAAGATCTCTTTCTCCGTGGGAAAGTGCTCCCAAATCTTGGTAAAAGCCACCACCCGTCTACAAAAATGTCAATATCTTCGGAGCATCAAAGCCTTGCCCCTCACACCTGGCTCCCGTGGGACTCTTCCCACGTTGTAATGTCTCAGCATCACCTGCAAAGACAACCCGGCACGCACCCACCTGTCGGGGCCCTTCCTCTTCGAGAAACAGGATCCTCGCGCGCACGAAGCATTCGAGCCCGAACAGCTGTCCGAAGTACAGGTCTCGCTCCTCCTCCCGCTGAAGACGCACGCGCGGCATAGTGCAGCTGCGCATCGACGCCGTCGAACATTGAGAAGAAGGAAATATTGGTCTCGTTCTCCGTCCGAGACCTGCGCTCGGAGCTACATGTACCTTTGCGCACCCGGGGAGGGGCAAGGGGAATTGGGAAGCTCGGGCAGACCTGCATTTCGACCAACATCTTGGAACCAGTTGTTTGACTTTCGGAAGGATACGCGATTCGATGGAACAAGGGCTGTTGTAGACTCGTGGTGCCATGTTGCTATGTCCGGAAGCCGGTGCCCGGGGTCGACCTAATCTGTCCCGCGGCTAGCTACATTTCTGTGTCCGACATGGATTGCATGGTTTGGGTCCGGGTACGAAGGGCGATTGCATCGATATGATGATCTATCAATTCTGCCCGGTCTATTACCTGTCGTACCTCTACAGTTGTTACCTTCATAGGCTTGCGATTCCGCGGGATGCCATGAATAGTGTGCGTAGTGTTCACGTAAATCCAACGCTGTTCGTAGAACAGCCAAGGCTGTGAACAGTATACACACCATTGAAACGCTGCGAGATACAAAGTCTACATATCTCGAAACAGTCACGCTTGGCAGAAGAATTCTATTGCCTCCCCCTGACGATCATTCTGACGTGTCTGGAAGTTCAACCGTGGCCCCCATCGATACACTAGGATAGTGACACCTTGGCAGAGCGACGTAGGACGACAGCACTCGAGTCAATAAACTTCAGGCGCGAAAGGCATCGAACGTCCAGCTGAGCGACGTGCCAGGAACGCGAGCGTCATCTCGGCCGGAAGATCGTGATTCACCACGAAACGGCACGGAAAGTTTCGGTATCCCACCTTCCATGTCGTGACACCTTCAGTCTTCCATCTGTCGAGATAGTAGACACTCCTTCTGTCCAATCGGGGAGACCGAAGATGGTCTGAGCAGTAGGAGAAACATGATTAGCCTTATTGGAAAAACAAAAACAAACGGCTCAACAGAGACCATCGTCGATTGCCCATTCTCTTTCCCTTTCTCTGCCCGAAGCCCCAGACCTTGCCCTGAGACATGAGGTCCTTCAGCGTCGTACACAACATACAGGTGCGACCAAGCTTCAAGCCAAGCATCATCCGTCGGACCGTCAGACCACTGCCCACCAAGCCACAACTACACAACGCAGCAAAGAGAAGCAAGGAGGGGATCAAGCCTCTTTCTCGCAAGATAACGCCAAGGGCAGCCGAAGGAGCTCTCGTGTACCCGTTCTGCTAAGCTCTCCACGGAAGAAGTTCTGGAAGGAAACCGTTCAGCCCCTCAGGGGTCGGTGCCACGTGCTCGTACGACTGCGGCCACATGGTTTTGAAGACACGAAGAATCCGTGGCAGGCGAAATGTGGCGCTCGTCGGCCTGAGAGAATGGTAAGTGAGGCATCCCGAAGACGGCACAGGCTAACAGCCACAACAGTCGATTCAGAGACATTCGGGAAGCGAGCTGGAGAGTAAGCGTTTTACATTTGCTTGTGCCTCGCTAGAGAAGCTTTTACCGGAATCTTCGATTCATTGGAATTTTTGATCTGGGGGAGAAAGAGATTATCGCGACGGAGATGGTTCAGCTCCTGCGATGAACCGAAGTTTGGGCTTGATGAAATGCAACTTCTAGCGAAAATCGAACGGTCTATGTAGAGAGGATCGGGTTCAAGATTTTGTCAATGATTGCCGACTGCCTCGACACGGACTGCCGACTTTATTTTGACGATTGCTTCTTCTAGTCTGGCTAGTATGGTCTGGGGCTCCAGAAGAGTAATGAGCCGTCTAAAGTACCTACCATTTACAACTTGCAGTCATGCACCGGTATCTGATCCCCTTTCGGACTCTGAAAGACTTTTACACCCAAAGTTGTAATCTCACGACAACGGCATGTGACAGGATATAGATACGAAACTTGTGGATGTTCCTAGCAATTGAGCCTATGAAGGCCACGACTATAAAAAACGTCACTTGCTGTCTGCAATATCATCCCATGTGTCTTTACGGAGAACTCAAAGAGTTTCGAACTATCACAGGAACAAATGGCCTGATGGTGCTCCCAAGGGGTAACTGTTTTATGGTTAGGTACGATTTGCAGTACCTTTGAATCCACCAACAGACCCTCATGGAGCTTACAGCAAGCGCAACTGGGCATATTCTGCATCAAATCACCACGGCCCAGGAACAGTTACTGTTGATATACTGGAGCATTCAAATGACTCTGTTTTGAAACGAGAATGCTCGTCACGAGAAAAATCAATCCTCCTCAATATTCTCAATCGGTCCAACAACGGAGGAAGCATGGTGCACTGAGCCAACATTGGGAGCAGCCAAGAAGGCATGACAGTTGGCTCCATAGAGTCAAGGTGAATGTATGCTTTCGACTTCACGTTAGGCTCCTCTGTGAGTAGGTACCTAGGATCGACAAAATGTACTGGATATGAACCTGTAGTATCACGTCTTGAAGGCAGATAGACTTGGATGTTCTTCAGGCGCTCAATCAAGACATTTACTGAAACCTGACCCTCAAATCATCTTTAGACTAGGCCTGGATATCTGTAATCAGGAGAGGCATTGGCGATGCTTAGATGCCTTTCGTATGTGGCGCTGTGATAGCTGCCGGTCTTACACCATGACTTCAGACGTATCATTGTTCGGAACATCACAGCACCATGAGGATCGGCGACTAATAGCGTGGCATAGATACGCAACGTAGCACTTTCCACTGATACCACCCTTGCGCCATCATCGAATAATACCGGCCCGAGGCCCTTTGTGGTCAGTCGAACGGCGAACTAGAATTGCGCTTGAGCCGCGAACTTTCGACTGGTATTGTTTATCTGCGCAGCCGGCCGCTACAATGACAGACGATTGGCCGGTTTCTTGGCATTAGGAACGGTCGACGGATGCTTGGGTGCCGTCTTTGTTCGAAGAGGCGTCGGCAGTAGAAAGCATGGTGGCGCAGGTTAGTTTCCCTTCCTGTCAAACCTTGCGAGAGAAGGGTCCTGGACCAAAACCGGACACCATTTCGTCGTTTTTGGGCAAAATTGAAGGTACCTGGGGGCCTCAATTGAAGTCACCAAGCGTTGAAGGGGATTTGGTCACATGAAGCCATCTTGAAGTCTTCGCAAAATCATGCAGGGCTCCTTGCTGTGGTCTAGACTGGGATCCGAGCTGACAGCGACGACCGTAATCGTTATCCAGATGCACGGGCCTTTGAAATGCCGATTCCAAGGTGAGAAATGGTTTACCGGACCAAAGAAATAAGACATGACACTCGAGACTAGTGACACTGAGTGACTTGGCACGATTGAATTTGATGACTTCTATGGAATCATTTTTTGTATCGACCGGGGGAGACAGCCGCATGCCCGGGATCTGCCCAAGCCTGTGCATCTTACAAGGGCCCCTGAATGCTCTGGGGGTCCCAAGTCTCTGGATTTGGGATGGACTTGAATCTGGTTGCATCGGCTTGCTCCAGCGCTCTGGGCCCGATTTCTACGAGATGAGTATTCTGAATAATGACTGTGCGGCATGAGTTCATGATAAGAGACTTGATCCCATGTGCAAGGAATACATTCATCTATACGTGAGGTTTGGAGTTCTTGACTTACATCTGCTTTCTCTATACGTGCAACCACGTGGTTCCGTCATCCACACACGAGCGCGAAAGGGCTTGAGGGCCTCTAAGCCAGCCGGGACTGCATAGGAGGATAGCGATTCCATTTCATATTTGTTCATTCGTCTGCGTAAATGCCGTGTCTCAAAGAGGCTGACGGTGCCAACCGGTCGTTGAGAAAAGTTGGAGCTTTAAGGAAAGATCAACAGACGTCTATTGCCGTCAATCCCAACGCTAATGCACATTCAGCAGGTCGAGGACGTAGCCATCCCAATGAAGTAAGCAAGTATGCATGCCGTTTGGATGAGGGGATCTCGTGGGGCTTCGAGCAGGCTGTTTGACTCGGACTTCTCAGACTAAGTCATTGTTGAGTACTAAGATTCCAAAACTTGACGCATGCAAGGCACCCCATCTCGCTTTTCCTGGGTGACATTGAGTCGTGAAGATCGCAAAATCCAAGACAAAACGGTACTCCTCTGATTGGGCCATCTCTCATCTAGCGCGGGCTAGTCGCAACGTCTAGCGAACTCGGTCTGGTCCGGGGGCACTGGAGCACAGACGGTATCGAAAGATCGACAAGATGAAGAAGAGAAGCAAAGAAGACGGGGAGGAACAGAGGCAGCCCGAGTTGAGGTGAACACCCTGCTTTTCATGGGTTGCGGGCTTGCCAAAGTGCCAAACAGGGTATTCGCCATAGCTGAGGGACGCCACAATGCGAGGGGGACAGCACGGAACAATGGGATTCGCTGCCTCGGAGGGACTGAGCATCTGTACCACATTGATATTATCGCCAAGCACGCTATCCCACGGCTGGATCTAGCGATCTAAGATGGGCGATCCCCATACTTCTCAGGTGCCAATGCTGTCGTTTGTGAAGCGTGGACGAGGTCTTACTGCGGCAAAAACTTTGTCTTGCAACCCACATCCACGAAAATGCTGTTGTCTTGAAAAGTGCGGCTGCCCCCTGCCCAAGTCCGTATCTGAACTTCAAGAAGATCACGACTACCCCCCTCTCCCTTGCCTTCTTCATGCAACGTACAGACACTACGACATACCACCTTAACAATGGATCCAGCAGCATTGGCCGGCCTCACAATCTACAACTTCCCACCCATGCCGCCAAAATGGGATAGAATTGGCATATTTTACATCACATTCTGCGCAACATGGACAGCAATCGTTTTTGCGGGTATGGCTTTCCTCTGGGCCAACCGAAGAAACCCCATCTTGAGACTTCGCGGCCTGCCTCTGGCCTTTGGGTCCATTATCTTTCTGCACTTGTATTGGTGCATGGCTCAGATTACATACCCGATCGGCGGAACGATGCCCGTGGTCATTGCGTACGACGTTCAGTACTTTGTGATGGGTATCTGGTTTCCGCTCGGTATTGCGTGCTTCCACGCCTCCAACAGCAGATTTCTACACGTTGCGAAGTTGCAGAGGCTTCACTTCACTGGCACTGGCGCTGGTAGTATCCGAAGAGGATGCAATGGTTCGAAGACGTCGTGGCTTTGTCGCCTTAGGAATATGGACTATGGGAGGAGAATCCTGATTTTCATCGGTATCGGTGCGATATTTCAGGTATGTTGGATGATAGAACTCAAAAGCCCTATTCAACTGAACGATATTGACACTCTCAAGTGCCTACTCACAACCGGCATGTGGGTTGCCTGCAAGAAATATCACCCTACCTTCGGCATCCCCGGCACAGAGATCCGCGGAGACAACATAGTAGAGCAGTTGATTGACCTGGGCCGCGGATGGGAGTGGTGGCCAACCCTCCTTTGGCAGTTCATTTGGACTTGGATTGTATGACTTTCTCCTTCCTTGCTTTGATTCATAACCCTCAGCTCCGCGTGATACACTGATAGCTGACTGCCTAAAGGTTGCGCCGACACTCATCTGGCGGGCATGGAGTATTCGAGATACAATGGGATGGCGAACTCAGACCATCGGTTGCTGCCTTTCAGGGTGCGTTACAATTCCTAGCCGTCTTCGCGTTCGAACTTTGCTGACAGCATTGACTTCTAAGTCTTCATGCAACACCGATGTTTCTCATTGCATCATATGTACCAGCCTTTAACACCATCAACATGTACTTCCCTCCAAGCCAATGGTTGGTAACCCTACTACTCCAAAGCCTTGTAGTTGCTGATGCAAGGACCTAGGATTCATCTCTCAACCATGATGTTTGAGATTTTCACGATTTTTGTCCCACTCTTCCAAATCATTCGACTCCGCATCCTCCTCAGGAACGTCACGGAAGCCAACGCAAAATGGGAGACTGAATCACAGACAACACTCAGGGCGTCGACTGTAACGTCGTTCCATGGCAAGAAACATCCAGTCTCTTCCAGCCAAGCTGAAAAGGGGCAGCCGATTGTCTGCCAAACGGATTCCGCCGATATTGGTACAGATATTGATAGTCGTCTATTGACAATGACCGCACTCGATCACGCTTTAAGGGAGAATCAGGGCGCGTTGCAGGAGTTTTCTGCCCTCAGCGACTTCTCCGGCGAGAACATTGCCTTCCTCGCTCGCGTCTCCGAATGGAAGTCGAGATCCTGGCCGAATGCCATTTCGGATTCGGAATCTCGCGAGTCTCTCGCTCCAGAAGAGAAACTTGATGCATACAATCTCGCCCTCCAGATTTACGCCGACTTCATCTCTCTGGAGCATGCTGATTTCCCTCTGAACCTTCCATCACAGGATATGAAGCAGCTGTTCCGGGTATTTGACAAGCCTGCCCGCATCTTGTTTGGGGAAGACGCTTCTGTCAACACTGCTGTCCCCTTCGATGACGCTTACCTTAGATCACGCACAGGGTCAAGCTCGGGAAGCAGCGGTGATATCCGGCATCAAGCTCGCTACACCGGTGATATCCCCGCGGGATTCAGCTCTACGGTGTTTGATAGCGCACAAGACCACATCAAGTATCTTGTGTTGACAAACACCTGGCCTAAGTTTGTCCGGGAGATGCACTCCAGGCGACGGTCCAGCGAGACCAGCCGGAGTGTTATGACAGCCGAGACAACAAAATCCGAGTCTTCTCTTCTGACCAAAGTCTCGAGTAGTGTCTCGAGCCTTCTGAGATCTGTCAAGGCTATTTAGGATTGGGCTTGCCCGAACCTTCTTGGCTGTGAAGGCGACGTAACATGACGCCTTCTCGAGGTCATCTTCTTTTCACACTACGTCACAGACGGTAGCCCGACACTTTTCTTTCGCTTCAATATTTAACTCAATACCCGGTTGAAGAGATTCAACCAACATACTATAGTACTAGTACCATTCTTCATGTCTCTCACCCAGTCCATAGTTGGCAGTCAGCTACCAATTCACTACGGTGTCATCTCAATTTTGGCCTTAACTTTGTCTACCATTATGTGGAGAATTGTCTGTTGGTAACTCGAGTTTAAGCTTGCAAGACGGCTGAAGCTGTTTGAATTTACTTAGAGCAAGCTAGACCTTTGACCCTCGTGCTTAGGGTCAGCGAGGGTCCAAGTACTCTAAAGATCTCCAAGCAATCATAATCGCAGGATTGAACTCGACAGCCATCATTTTTGAAGTACTTTGTCATCAAAGACATTGGATTCCTAAGACTAGGTTGAAAGAAAAAAGACCAAACATCTTTAGACACGCTTGCAATCAGTAATCTACACCCGCTCTCCCTCGAGACTGTCATGTTGAATGTTACACCACCACTCTCGCCTTCATTCCTCTCACGTGCACCTAGGTAAATTCCCTTACGCCTCGCCCCAAATCTCGTCAGCAATCTTCCTAATCAAAGAAAGCTTGCTCTTCTCGTCCTCCAAACTCAACGGGTATCCGCTCTCATGCGTGCTGAAACCGCACTGGGGAGACACGCAGATACGTTTGAGCGCCTCCTCCTTGGTCTCACCGCTTCCCTTGGCGACGTACTCCGCAGCCTTGAGAACGCGGGCCTTCATCTCCTCCTTATCCTCGAGCTTGGGGATCTTGGTGCTAATGATACCCACAACGACGTTCTTATTCTTAGGGAGGAATTGGAGGGGCTCGAAACCGCCGGCGCGCTCGGTGTCGTACTCGAGATAGAATGTGTTGACGTTGAGGTTCTGGAAGAGCTTCTTGGCGATGATGTCGTAAGAACCCTCGGCGAAGTGGCGGCCCCCGATGAAGTTGCCGCGGCACAGGTGAATACCGGTGTGCATGTCTTCGGGAAGCTTGCTGACTGTGTCGTTGTACAGAGCAATGTAGGCGTCAAGGAGGTCTTCAACGGTGCCTTCATTGTCCTTGTCCTCCTCCCAGCCTTTGCGGAACTGTTGCGAACAGAAGTCTGCGAGAGATTAGCAATTGTAGTGTTGCCGGACTCAGCTTACTCACAAGCCATGCCGGGGTCGTCGAATTGAACGTTGCGCAAGCCAGCGTCGTAAAGCTGCTGGAGTTCGGCCTGGTAAACCTTGGCAACATCCTTGAAGTACTCAGCATCGTTGGCGTACGCCTCCTTGGTGTATGCTCTGCCCTGCTTGTAGCGCATGTGGAACCAAGCTGGCGTGATCATGGTCAACTTGATGTCCTTCCACTCTTCTTTCGGCAGGGCAGCCTGCACCAAACGCAGCTCATGCAAGTTGGACTTGGACTTTGAGGGCGAGTGAGACAGCTTTCCGCCGGCGATGACAGAGTCGCCGGGCATGACCTTGCGGTCCTTCTCGATAAGGCTCACCACGTCGGGGTGGTACAGCCGGAACATGCTGGCCTCGGCATCCTGCAAGCGGGTAGAGCCTTCGAACTCATCCCACATGAGGCCCCAGAAACGGGTGCGGTTGAATTCGCCCGAGGTGACGCCCTTGATGCCCAGATCGCGCTGCAGCTGGACGACCTCGGCGACAGACTCCTTCTCGACGGCGGGAAGACCGGCTTCCTCCTCGGACAGACCCTGATCACGGATCTTGCCTTCGCGAATATCGAGGAGCTTCTGAGGGCGAAGGAGAGAGCCCATGTGCTCTGCCCTGAAAGGGGGCGCTTTGTGGAACTTGGTGGACATTTTGGAAGGACTACTGGTATCAATGGAATGCTGGGAAGTAAGATGTATGTCTCTATACTCTACAAAACACCCCTCACGTCAAGAATTTTAAAGGTCGCGATATCTCGGTGGGTGGCTGATCTACCTAGTGTCGAAGGCGGGGCAACCGGATTTATAGCAAACGGATTTACATGGCGGGGCAAAGTGAGGGGTCAATTCATTCAGACATGTATTGTTTGCCGATTGATGGCCAAGGTTGAGCTGAAAGCAAGTCGCCAGGGGTCAGAGTAGCTCACGTCAGCCAGTGTGAAAACCCAAATAGATGAGAAACCAGAGTTGGTAGCATTGGCCGAAAGGTTGTCTCCTTCGAAGCCGCCCTGCGCGGCCGACTCTTCGTCGGAGCTCTGAAGAATTAACTAGCTTCTGGGGTGCATTTGTCCCCTCTTCTTATTGTCCGAGAAGCAGCTTTACCCCTCATTCTCCACTTCAGTACTTCGGCAGTCGCATGGCCACGTTGATGTAAAGTCCCATTAAGAAGACGGAAAACCTCGTGTGTCAACCCCAAAATAGTTACTACACTCCTAACACTTCGACGTCCTGGCTTCAATTTGTGAGCAGATGAGAGAACACTGAAAAAAGAAATGAGTTGACTGAAGCACATAATAGAAGAAATGGCAAAGCTCTGACGGTAGTTACAAGACAAGTATGGTCACAGCGTTACCGGGGTAGACGATAACGTTGGGGCGTTGTCGGTCGACCTTCATTTGATCGCGAAGATGTGTGTTTGTCATAGTGGAGACTCTCTGTACAATACAGAAGACCGAGCCCTTTGCACCAGCCTTTCGCGAGCAATGTTCTTAATTACGAGCAGGCACGGGATCAAAGCCAAAGGCACTGTTCAGAGTATGAAAGCAGCTGTCGAATTGGAGGTCCAAGCCGACCAGCGAAGCTAGGGCACGCAGTGGCCGGTAACAGTCCCTATATCAACTTGCAACAGCCCAGTCAACCTACCGTTGAAAACGGCCCTTTTCGCTTTGTGCAAAATAAAAATATAGACCAATACATTTCATCACCCAAAGAACTAGGCGATCCGAACCAACAACTCTGTGATAGAGATACCAATAGCAGCTGCCATGGCTCAACGAGGTGCTTTGGCGCTTCTGAGCGATGATTCCCTGACGCTTCGCTCCATAGCAACGGAGTCGAACTGTAGGTGACATTTATTTCTTCCTTGATAGACATGAACTCTTAATCTCCGCTTGAGTGTGATTTAGTCACTAACTCGTCCCCAAACACACAGGGGAACATGCGATCTTAAAGAAGAAATTTGAGGAACTTGAATCAGTCCAGAACAAAATATTGGAAGAACAGCGGAAGTTTTTGCCGAGTTAAATATTATATAAAATAGGGAAAGCTAATTAATTGATTTCGCAGGAGAAATGAAGCTGCTTGGCCAGCATCAAAGTAGTCAAATATCGTCACCATCTCATGCAGTGTTCATGATGCTCCAGCAAGCACCGCAAGAGACGTCGCGACTTAGTCGACAGGTTCTTCAAGGCATGCGTGGAGTTTCTTCGCGGCGAATAGAGATGGCTTTAGACATCATCGGATCAGTTGCCAGGGTGGAGGGAATCAACGGAAGCGATATCGTCAAGAAAGTGACACAAATCGAAACATTTCGCATGTGATGCAGTCAAATCAGTCACAAATCCTATTTGTCCGAATTCATGAGCCCGGAAGACTGACGACACCCCTTTCGAGCGTTTGATTGTCATTAGTTGCCAGTCTCCAAGATATGTAGCCAGCCGTCACTCTTCACTACTTTTGTGGTATCCTCCGCGAGGATAGCGCGCAAGGTCGATTCCATCTTTTGCGCAATTTGATCGTTCAGTTGCTTGAGAAATCACCAGCTGAGCGAATGTTGGCCATGGGTGTCGATTATGCGCTATTATCTGAGTGGGATTTTAACGCCTTGCGGCAGCTATTCGAGATAACTTTGTTGTCTATTCCAGGAGCGGTGGTCTTCTGCGCCATCGATGGATGTTCGCGTTATCCGAACGAGGATGAACTGCAGGTCACACTGGAATACTTACTCCGGGTCTGCCAAGCACAGTCTCCCTTCGCCCTCTACACATATCCCAGCAGATACCAGAAGGCATGACGGTCTTTCTTCCTGCCACCGCAAGGCAGGAAAGGCCTGGTTTGACCTATGTCTGGCAGCCGAATGCGCTTTCCCGAAGGCAATTTGATGGACAACGGCCAGGAAGTCCTCCGCCTGTACTCTTCCGCAACCCCAAGGACGACTGAGGGGGTAGAGAATAATAAGGTGTTGAACATGCTCTTTGAGTTGAGGCTGAAGATCACGAGCTATTAAAGCTTGCCATAATCCATCTCATTTCTTATTACCTTGAGCGCTCATTTAGATTGAAATAACCGAATTTGTTCTCCTTGAACCTTATGTGAAACACTGCACATATTCAGAGTCGAATACAACAGGTACAGCCCAGTTGATTCAGTTAGCTCACCTTCTACTCAAGTCATCATTCAAACTTCCCCTCTCAAGCCCTACGCAAGCGTGTGTAATGTGCGTAGTAGCTGGCACTGGACTCTTGCACATTATCCAGAAGTGGCAAATCCTGTTTGCGTGTATGGATGTCCTGAGACGACTGATACTATTGACTACAGAATGCGGCATCATTCGCTAAAGTAGGAATAAGAAGGAGTGGTGGAGGTCTATTCAGTACTTTCCGAGAACATCTCCTAAAATAAACATTTGACCCTTGAAAGCTTCTTTCAATGTAGGTATACGGGATGGTCTGGTATAATCTTTCTAGATGAGGAATACTGTTTTTCTGTCGGAATTGTCCACGAAGATTCTGTCCTTGCCTCTGAATGATGCGATTCCGATGCGTCGAAAGCTCCCATGCTCAGTCGACTTTACTTTAGCTGGGTCATTCTCACGAGAAAGAATCAGAAACGTATCCATGAAAATCGTGCCAACTTTGGCCTCCTCAATCATCCTCGTCCTGAGAAGCAAGCAAGGGTATGGGAGTCCGGAATCTACCGGATGACCGGGATCGTCGAATCGTCCTGAGCAGGTCCAAGGTATTGGGCCTTTGGAGAAATCGGTCTCTTCATCGTTGAGCAGCATGTACGGTGGATTGTATAGCATGGCTTCTGGCGGTATGCGGACTGAAATACTCTTGACAACTCCACGTATGATGAGATGACAAGACTCAATCTGGGACGTCATCGGGATTCCCTTCCACTCGATGCCAAAGGCGACCAAGTCCAAGACATTTGAGACCTTGAAGCGGCGTTGAAATTTGAAGCCCCAATCATCTACCATGATTGGGGCGTTACAAGAAAACCAGGTCCAAGAGGGTGCTCCAGGAATACCGGGGCCCTTCTTTTGGCCATTTCTGATCCAAGCCAAGTCTCGAGCAAGATTGTCAGGGCAAATTCCGAGAATCGGTTTCTTTGAAGTTAAGTTTGTGTAGTGTTTGGTAATCCCGGCGAAAGCTTGCAGCCGGTCGGAGGCGATAGTAAAGTCTCGCTTGGAGTAATCTTCGATCCATTCAGGCCACAATTGGGAAACTTGCGTGATGGGGTATGTCGAATCACTTGCTGTAGAATGGTGGACCTGGTAGGTCTGAGTAGCTTGAGTTTCGTACAAGTATTGACACTGCCAGTGAACGCCCGACTTCAGACAGTGAAGAATCCTTGGAGACAAGATTCGCTCTTGAAGCGCCCATCCTCGTGTGCTGAGCTGTGCTTGTCGTGGAATTTCGCGGGGGTCAAGGCATTGAAAACGGATCATTCTAGTGCAAGACGTTTGGGAGTAGTCGTCCTCTCCCTTGTAGGTGAACATCCGGACTGTAGGATCTGCCTTAGCTCTTGCCGCACTCTCAGGATCATTAGTGTCTCCTGGACTCGAGTCTTTTCCATCTATAACTGCTTCCATGCTATTATCGTCTCCTGGGAAACAGCCTCCTTCGCTATCCCAAGCGTCGCTTGCTGCTATAGTGATAAGGCTTCCAGCATAGAAATCCCCCATGCGAGATGCCTCCAATTCCCACTCTGCCTGGTCATCTTGTACTATACACAAGGAGTCGATCCAAAGATAGCTGATACCTAATGAGCGGACTAATCTTATAGCGTGTCGGAAAGTTTTAGGAAGAAGGTTCTCAGGTATAGAAACGCCAAAGTCTTCTTCCGTAGCTTTTGTAGTTCTTAATGGAGTCGATGTTCCCCAGCAATAGCTCAATGTTGCATATCGCACAACGGCGGAGAGTTGCTGGAATACTTCACTCGTGGTAGACACCAGGCGTAAAGGCTGATCCGGTCTCGTATCGATGAAACGTTTTGGCAATTCTCCCTTGCGTGGTTGACAGTAGCTACCGTGCGTGCTCTCACAAGTATTCAACCAAGTCCTTGCGCATAGTATCCTGTCTTCTGCCAAAGTCCGGAGTGAATATGTCCGACCTGACATCCAGAAAGAAGGATGCTGGTATGCTACGGGAAGTGGTCAGTACATGAGTGTGAAGCTTTCTGCAGTATTGGTTTAGGAATAAGAATTGGGTTGAGACACACCCTCATCTGGATCCTGTGGCGAAATGCCTATTGATGCCTCTGAAAGATACACAAAACTGTCTCGTGTGATTTCCAATGAAACTTCAAGGCTTGCCCAGAGAATTCTACCAGTGTTGTTTACCTCCAGTACTTTCAGAGCAACGGGATGTGAGCTTTCTGTTGTTACGTGCTTGAAACGCTCTCTAGCCTAGTTCAGACTATGTTCAATCAGCAACTCCCAAAGAGCCGCGCACAACGGGCAATCTTTCTTGGAAACGAAGAGTTCTTTGGTTTCCTGCTCCCATACGATCCTTGGTGGTTGGAACTTGACAAGAGACTTTAAGCGGGCGGTATACTCAATAAAATGCCGGCAAATCTTGCAAGGGTCCATGTCGGCCCCGATGTGTTGGGGTATTGACTCAGTCAATCACTCTCCGTGCTGTTCTCGAGCCCATTGAAAAAATTGAAACGAGGCATGTTGGTATCAGAAAGATCCCGATGGTCGTGCTGACCAGAAGAAGTCCAATTTGATCGAACTCGCATCTTGGCTACAAGTGACCCGTTTTCAGGCAGCAGCCGGCGCTTATGCGGGGTACATTTGTGATGCCGGTTGCTTTATAACGTGCAGCTGAAGTGTGACTTGCGGGCTGATTAGTTACTATTGGTCAATATTGATGTGAAGTCTCAGCCCTAGATTGTCTAGCCGAAGGTGGCTTTTTCGATTTCAAGTTACCAAACCCCGACGTCTACACCAAAACATCGAAACACATGAAAGCCCTGTTCTCAGGCAGAAATCTCAGCTTTGAGGTCCTCTGTGTTCATTCGCAAGCTGTCCTCCAGGGAAGTCCAACCAGGCTGTCCCAGCCTCTTCAATAGTGCCTCAGCGCGGTCGACGGGCTTGATGATAACTGGGAAAGGTTCGCTGGCAAAGTTTTCGTGGATGTTTTTGCCCGGGTGCTGCTTGCGCAAGATTTTGAGAACATCATCCCAGCAAAACGACTCAGCGAAACCAAAGATGCGTTCGCTTTTGACATCAGGTAAAATAGCGGCAGCCACATGCAGAATAGCGTCGTCCTGTACATCGACGAAGTATTCTAGCACAAAGTTAGCTATAGGACTGTCCAACTTTCACTTTGAGCACTTACGGGGGTGGCTGAAGTGAGGAGGCATTCTCTGTCCCTCGAGGAAAGGCAGGATGAAACCTGAAGTAGACCTGTGTCCCTGGTTTACAACATCAAGACTCTTTCCCAGGTTCATGCTGGGCAGGACTAATATGACGGTTAATATCCGAGACCAAAAAGCATAGGAGCTCACAATGCAAGCTTTTCTTACCAGAATTGACAACGAGGTCAGGGCGTTTGGACTTGTTCTCTTCGTGGTATTTCCAAACGGCTTGCTCCTGCTCAACCTTACTGGCAACATAGACGAAAGCGCCATGCTCAGGACCCCACGGGCCCGGCGTCCAGGCCAGTTCTTTCGCGTCAGGGCTCCAAGTGTCTTCGGTCACAACCGCCCCCTTCATCTCCATGAAAGTTTCAGGATTCGCGGCTAATGTCGTTGACGATGATGAAGTTAGCACGAAGCGCTTTACGCTCGGCTCCTTGTATGAAGCCTTGAGGGCAACCAAGGCGCTCTCTTTCGCGGTCGGAATGACGTTGTTTGGGTCAGGGTCAAAGCTGACTATGGATGCCGTATGAATGAAAGCGGAGACACCTGGCAGGTATCAGCATAATAACACAGCACTCATCTACCTAACAGTAGGGGCATCAAATACTACCTTTCACGACTTCGTCATAAGCGTTTCCTGCAAGCATATCTGGAACTGAGACCAGTTCAAAGTGGCCCTTGCCATAAGTCTTTTCAAAGTAGGCGTTGAGCCAGCTGCTCTTCTCGATGTCCCGAACAGTACCGCGAACCTTGTAACCATTCTTGATGAATTGATCGGCTACATGTGATGCGATAAATCCATTGGCCCCAGTAACGAGGATCGTCGAACCGGTGGGTATCACAGGGCTTGTTGAAGTAGTCATGTTGTCGTTGATCAATAGAAAGATCTTTGAGGTAATGCGACGAGACCTGGAACGATACGGCTGGTCTTAACTACATTTATAGAGTCCGAGAGGAGTAAATAGAGTTCTCGACCTCGTTCGAAGGTTGCTGCCCTTCAGGCTTCATCCCATCGGCCCCGTATGGGTGCCCAGAGTTCGGGCCCCGCTTACAAATGTTTGCGGAGCACGGTTTACTCAGTTACACTGTAAACCCCATGAAACTTGACTCATCCACCGAGTTCTGAAGCTACTGTAGCGGACTTTGGGAGTGTACATTATACATGATGTGAGACAGAAGACATGCAAACTCGCGAAGAGGTGCGTAAAGGCCACGCAGACTTCCGGCCGGCGTATGCATGTGCCGCCTGGGGGCCGCATACACGGCCGAACGGTCGGAGCAGTGCAGATCATTGCTGCATTATTCAGCCGGCGATGACTCCTCCGCCGCAATGCGCGGACTTTCGGAGGTAGCGCTGACCGTCACAGTAAGCCTTAAACCCAGGCGTGTCCCAATGCCATTGTTTCCAATAGCACTGGCGCCACTGTAAGCATCAAAAATAAATTCTTTCAATTTTCATCCATGACTTTCTCCGACATAGTAGCTGCGATCATGAACAGCAATTGACAGCGCCGACCCATGACTTGACTACAGCTTCAGGCACAAACCTGGTTCAACGGGCACTTAACACCGAGTGCTCAGATGACAACACGCTCCAATAAAGGTACTAATAATTAAGATAAGTCTACTACGTAATTTAGTTTTCAAGTGCGAAGACCCTCCGAACTTCAACTACTAGGTAGGTGGGACGCTTGCACTACGGAAAAACAACCCCCACGCAAATATCCCGCGTGCCTATCGCTTCCCGAACCCCAAATTTGGCGTTCCATTTTCAGGTACTTTTATGGGCGCTTCGGCTCATGTAAGTGCAACTTTTCCAGTCACAAGTATCCTGCGTAAGATCATGATTAGCATGCTATTCCCACGAGATGCTATTATAAGGTGTCATGAACCTACTTTGTGAACTTCCGTACCCCACCAAGTAAGCTTCTTGGAAGCCCCGGTGTAGAATATGGCGAAGAAGATGACGATTCCAGCAATAGCAACTGAGCAGTCCAGCGCTGAGCTGAGAACAAAGTTGTAACGTCTCCACCAAGTCCTCTGCCTTCTCTTGATGAGCAAGCCAAAAACGAGACCGACAATCGCCCAGCTGCCGTAGTTCGTTCCGGACGCCGGGGGAATATAGTTGAGTCCACCAAGGAAGAGCGGAATATGGACTTTCTTCAACCACTTGGCCTCGGGGAAGACTCTCTTCCTCACCAGGTAGACGACCACGGGCAGGACGGCGCCGACGAGGAAGAACCACAGCAGCGAGCGGTACATTGCGCCATCGGCAAAGAATCTACGGGGCCCGAGAGCACCCCAAACCATGCTGGTATTGAAGTGCGTCCGAGAGAAGGGGCACGTGAAGCCGTTGGGGGCGTTTGTAGAGCAGATCTCTGGGATGTGGTTGAGAGCCCAGTTGAGAACGGAGACTTGACCCAGAGAGCCAATGACGAGGCCCACTGACTGAACGAGAAACAGTTTTCGGGGCGGAATCTTCAACGATGCGTTGTCAGTACGTAGAGGGCGGCTTTGGAGGGGAAACGGGGCGAAGGACTCACGTTACAGTAGATGCCCAACTTCAAGTCCTGGGCAAATGCTAGGCCTTTGATGCCAGAAATATAGCCAAGATTGAAGAACCAGATATTGGCCAGAACTTTGCCTTCCCAGATGTATCCTGCAATGATACGGCAAAAAATATCAATTTGAATCTTCATATTTGTCGTCGCATAGACCCAAGCGAGCTGAATTTGACGAATTAGCATTTCTTCATACCAGCAGCAGTTTTAGAAGGTGCTTACGGGAACGAAGAAGATGGCAGACACTGCGAACGCGAGGACTACTCCGTACCAGCGAAGCTGAACCGGGTAGAACTCGCAAGCAAACATCCCGAATCCCAGAGCAAGCAGCGCAGCAACCCAGTACCACCAGAGCGGGACGGCCTTGTAGCCTGGCTGAGGGTTGTGTCTAGGGACGATCTTGCCCCCGAGGAGAGCAGAAAGCTGGGTGGACCTGAACGCAGCTGCAATGTGTCGGCGTTTCTCGAGGAACAACCAGACAAAGAGTGATGCGATTGTGGCAAATGAGAGACCAAAGGTGTTGAGCGCATACGTGACGGGAAGGTAGATCTAAGTAAAAGAAGTCAGCATTCTCGTTTGAAGAGCTACTAAAAATAATATAGTATGGGGAGTTTGGGGTATTTGCGTACGTCTGAGTAGTTGGCGTATTTGACAGGATCGAAAGTAAAGTCGTCCTTTTTGTTAATCACTCTGGAAACATTGAACGTCTTTCCCAAGTTATCGTAGATGGAATTGCTCTGGATGGGTAAGTAAGCTGAGTCCCAGGTGTTTGAGTAGTACAGCGCCGGGGAAATAATGTAGATCCAGAACACCAGAGAGGCCAGGATGTTGAGAATGGCCCACGTGGGAACGACAAGCGGAGAACCAATATAGGCAATTTGACTCCCTATTTGATATTAGTATCAACGAGCTTTCCAGGACTTTGTTGGGCCTATGAGGGTTTACTTACAGTCGAACGTGAAAGGAAACAAACCGATGCCACTCTTCATGCCGAATACCTGGTTGACAACCGCATTGTTCGGAGCAATCCAGCAGACCCAGGTGAAGTAGCCCAGCGCCGGGAAGATGAAGTCTGGGAACCAGTACCAGCAAAACGAGGCAATAAAGGCGAGCATAAAGAACTTGTAGCGAGATGCCGTCCACTTTGCTCTAGGGTGCCGATATGTCAGAATGAATTGAACTAAGCATTGAATAATGTGAGGGCACTTACTCGGTCTCGTCCTCTCTCTTGCCAGTGTGCAGCGCAGCATTGAGGGCTGTGTTTCCAAGAACACCAGGCCACAGCAATCCTGGGGGCTCAACAACCAATGCATAGCATAGTCCGGCCAGAGCGAAGCCGTAGAGAATTGTTGACAGTGTAACAGTCAACTCGAATCCCCATCCTGCCTCAAGCCCGTAAAAGACTCTCTGTTCGGTCAAGACGTCGGCACTCAGCCGAGTCAAGAAGCTGAGGTTGGCCATGATATAGACTAGGATGTTTTCCTACGAGATAACGGGTTGTTAGCGTCGGGTGTCACAGGGGCTATGACATTCAGGGATGATGCCAACCTTGTAGTTGAACGGGCCTGGGTTCAGGCTGATGCGATTACCCCTGATGCTGAAGCCCCAGTCGGGAACAACAAACTCCCATGCTTTTCCAACAGGGTATGCCAGAAATTGGATCGCTGACTGGGAGAGACTGATGGATGGGAATCGGAACGTATACAAAGTGTTGACACCGCTGCCCAAAAGGCAAAATCCAATGCCAATCACCCACATGCGGAGCGTCAGGCATGGCAGGGAAGGATCATCGGGTCTCAAACCAACTCCAGCAGCATACAGAACATCTCGACTCGGGGCGGAGGATTCGTCTAATCTTGGTCAGGAAGGAAATTTCTGAATGGAATCGTATGTCGCACCTGAAGAACGCTTCGCTTCCTCAATGGACGTCGTCGGTGTCACAGCCTCTGGCGCGACGTCCGCGATGTCCGCACCCTCGATGGCGGACTTTTGGTTCGCCTCGACGTTGGCCATATTCGATTGTCGAAGAAGATTGTACTCAGTTGGGACGAGATCATCAAGATTAGATCAGATTAGATGCGAAGAGGTTCCATCAGACTTTTATCCTTCCCGCTCAAAGCTTGGACCTCGGAGCCTCCGCGTCTAAGACGGGACTCGGCGACGCCAGAGTGGGAGGGGTCCCACATGTCCCGTGCCGGACTCCGGCCGTTGGCGTAAGCTTGATGAATCCGTGACTGATACTATGGGATGTTTCGAGGGTAATTGTTCGTGTTTTCTACGGAAATGGTTCCGAATATGGGAGGCATATGGCCAACCATGTCTTCAGGTGCAACGAGGAGGCATCGGAATTTCGCTCCGTTGGCATCATCCTTGATCACGGCGACCGCGGGAGGCTCAACCCATGGCCTTGTAGGGCTAAACGAGGGCCATTTGGAGTAGCGCTAATCACGCATTTGACGCCGTCCGGCCCGAGAAAGTGGTGGAGGGGACGCCGAGACGGGGATGCGGCCTCAAGATCAGATGGTTTCTCCACTCTTAAGATCTTTCTGTCCATTCAGAGGCGTTTGTGTAGTCAAGAATTCTCTTAATCGCCGACGGCTGCTGGATATTTATTCCGTTCGAGGTCAAGTGCAGCTATCGTGAGGTCAGCCATCTTGACAAACCAACAGTGTCTGTGGCGCGAGGTTTTCGCATTGGAGGTATGGGTACTGAGAGCTTCTTCGACCCAAAAAGGAGATGTCATATTTGATGACTCGCCGAATTTCCGAAGCATTGACAAACGAGATGAAGATCGATACATACGAAGCATCATTCAGAATCCGAACATACTTTATCTGTTGGGTAGTCACCCCTAGCTTATTTTAGACTTATAAGACTCGTGTGACAGACTGCTCAAAAAAATCGTTCGGTCTTTCTTCACAGATCACACCTACGACAACCTGCCGAGCTCGATACAAACAGTTGACACTATGCCGGATGCAGCCTGACACCACTAGCCACCGAGGCTCAGCGCTTCGACGAGAAGTTTCCACTAATCGCAACGATCTAACAACATTTTTCAAGCCGGTCTATCGATGGTCCGTGGAAATGGGAAAATTGCTGACGCCGGCGGCCAAAATGAGGGATAAAAAGCTCCAGTTTCTCGCTCTACCCCCTTCTTCCCGAACGAAATCCGACCAACCCCACCCGCTCTGTACCGGTTTGACCCGTTAACCCACGGCCAAACTCCGTCGACCTTGAAGAGGCCGAATCATCGTTCACCATTGACACATTTAGCCGCTCGTGGGGCCTTTCCAACCGAGACTACCTTTCCGCATTCCGCGGGCATGCACGACCATGCATTCCCTCTCGCGATTCTCCAACTCTTTCCCTGAATTCGGTAACTGCGAAACCTGCAGTCCTGCAGGTTGAAGACTCCATCTGCAGTGTAAGCTGAGCTATTGGATATGACTTGGACGAACTTTCTGCAACTGCAGTCGTGAAAAGTGAACCCATGGGCAAAGTGTGGATTTGCGTGCCTTCGTCTCTTCTTTTTGAGGAGCCTCGTAGATCCTTGGGTCTCCTGTCAATAATAAGCTCAAAGTGCCAAGGCGGCTCAGCACAGGCCTGGAGCTTGCTTCTCATCTCCAACAGTTGGTTCGCAGACATGACATTATGCATTCAGTTCGCATCTCGAGGCGGCGAACTCTACTTCCAACTTCCAAGTGCCAAATGACCTTGAAGACCGGCCAACTTCCGATTCCTTCTCTAAGACACTCCGTGCTGAGAAGGATGTGGATTTGGTCCTAGTGCATTGAGGAAAGTCTAGAGCTTTAAAGATCGCAGAGTTCACTGAGGCACCACTACTTGTCTCACCATTCGTCCGAGACACTGAAGAAGGTCTAGATCTGGCTGGAGCTGCTGCCCGTCTCCATCGCGGCCTAGCCTGGGTTGGGATCCTGCTGCTGCGAGGCTGCGAGCCTTGCAGGTCCCTGCGTATTGCAGTTCCGATCTAAGTTGTACTTTGGTAGCCCATCGGGACTTTGGTTGAAATTGTCGTACCCTGTGATAAGATTCTTGCAAGGCTGTACCATCGGCGTACATTCGCTCGCGGTTCTCCCTTAGGCGGCTTCTTACAGAATTTCAAAAGGAAACCAATGACTTTCGATGATATACAAAGACTCTGAAACTACAACTCAGCCCGCAGCCCCATAGTTGTGACTTACCCAGCATATATCGAACTCTGCCATGAGTTTGTCTACTCTCTACAGGAACCACAAATCTTACCACCTATAATCCGTTCGCATCATGTAGCAATTTTCGAAAAGCTGTTACCAAACTGAGGCTTCCAACACTAGAAAGACTGAAGATACGTGGATGTTGAACTATACGAGAAAGTTGCAATGTTCTATGCTTGAAGCAAAACTCGTTTCATCAAATGTTATCGAACAGATACTCAGAGTATCATGGTGGAAATTCTGACTTAAGTCTCTACTTCCGCGCAGCAAGGAGCACCAAGACCTCAACTTAAACATTTTGAATGCAATGTCATCTTTGCTCGTCTACTTGATCGTGCCAAAGACTTGTCTTTCAGACTGTAAATGATCCCAAAACCCGGATGACCGCTCTTCTTCGCTTCAGTGTTGGCCCGGAATTCGAATTATGTCGTGAAACTCAACTCATTAGTAACCTCATGACGAGAAACAGCGAGGACTCGGTGATTTCTTTGTGTTCAATGCCTGGCCAAGACACGCCTAGTAGAGCCGTATAAGTGGTGATCTGTGCTCGCAGCTCAGATCTCTGGGCATATTTGAGAAAGTAGCTTGACAAGGGAACTACCGACAATTCTACTGGCAATGTTTGACTTCACAAAAACTTCGTTTTGTAGCTGGGGATTAGTTTTGTCCAAGTTGTAAAAAGCGACATAAGCCAAAGCTCAGAAATCATGGCTTTCTAGAATGTTGTTAATTCGACTTCTGGTGATTCAAGCCGCACAGAGTCAATGGGTGTCTTGTCTCCGAGGCATACCTTCGGAAACTCCGAAGAAAGCGGTACTGGCTGGGTCTTTGTTTCGACAATGTCAAATTTGTTGACATACGCTCAGAGAAACTTGTCGGCAAACGCAATGATGAGCTCAGCAGAAATGCAGCCTGCTGTGTTAGATTGCTGGCTGAAAAGTTTTTGGCTGAGAAAGGCCTGGACGTCTCTTGGCGGAGCTCGATTCGGGTTGACGCGCCTATTCGTTGTTGGACCTCGTCCTAGTTCATCCTGGACGTGGAAACTCTAAGCGAGAGGTTTTCGAGTTCATCGTAGGCTGAGGCCGTGAGTCCAGGAGAGTAATCGGATCATCCTTGGGTAACTCGGACACTGTCGTCTGCAACTCGTCTATTGCGGCTTCTCGAAAATTATTTTTGCCCATCGTCGTAACGGTCTGGCGTGTGAAACTGAAAGATGATTTCGATGGCTGTCAAGTTGGGGTGCTGTGCTGTCTTTGTTTCCTTGAGTCAGTGGGCTCGTGAGGACTTTCCCTCGGAGCACGTCGTGATAAAACCGACATTTGACGGCGATGCACATTACCTCCGATCCAGTCAGAATTGAAGTTACGAGACAACCGCCTGGGGCGCTTGTGGCAATACTAAATGATTTTTTCCTTCTGGATCGGATTCGGCCAAGACTGCCTGGAAACTCAGCTTCTCTTGATGAGTCTTTTTTTTCTTTCTCGGGGACTGGCCATTCGGGGTATTTTCCCTTTCCAGTAACTTGCTCGGTTGGTTCGTACTTCTGACCTGTCGAAGGATGCTTCCATAAACCCACATCGCTCAGGTGTCAGTCGAGAACTGCCGCCGCTATCGATACCGGCCAGTGAGAATTTGGACAATTGTCCTGGTCGGTCAGCGCGCCCCTGTTGGCGTTCAGGTTTTGCATTGACGGCTGAGAGACTCAATATCGCTTGACTTCCGCGACGAGGACCGATCGTGGAGCCTTTTTCGTGTCGCTCTGGCGCCGACAAGCATTTTTGACACATAGAAAATTGCATTTTATTGAAAGCGTAGTTCAAAATAACTCAGACCAACTGAACAGCCACACCGTGACACCAGAGAAATCAAACACATAACGCGCCACGTCAGCTGCGCTTAACCCACCATCACGCCCTTCTCTATGACTCGACGATTTGGGGGTTCACTCGAGATGGATAACGGCACAGTAATTAACGGCACATCATGCCGGCGTCCTGGCAATAAGTCGGACGCAGCAGCCGTTCCCGTTCCTCGCCGACCGTGGACCGTGATCGGCGGAATCGCCCTGATGTGGCCCGAGGTACATGATAACCTTCCCTCCGGGAAAAAGCCAAGCCTACGGATCAAGACACCAGCAGATCATCGCATGGTCCCATAGGGTGTCTTTTTGGAATCTAGTCCACTATGGGTGCTCATCACTACCTAGACAGATGGTAGACGGGTGACGGGCAGGAGGCGAAAAACAGAGTGAGACCGAGGACACCATCACCGCCTTGGCTCGCACTGCTCACTGCTCGATCCCACTTGCCGCGATGTGCGTCCTGGCACACCTTGTCTGCATGGATGGCGCCGAGTTTTTGGATTTCTCTTCACGGGAACAGCTGTTGATTGGCCACATTGAGGTGACAGACTACTTCTGCAAGGATCCTTGTGGTGTCACTCCAGCACTGACCGACGGGATATGACCATTCGATCGTTCATGGATAATAAGCCCGCTTGAAAGTGGGGGTTTGGCTTAGCTTGCGGATATGTGGGAGATGGTCCCTTGTTTGGTCTCGTTTTTGCACCCATGTTTTCAGCGATGCTCCCTGCATTGCCAAGTGTTGAGGGAAAAAAAAACCTTTCTACCGCCAACGGCTGTGCCGCAAAATTGAAGAAAATCAAGATCGCTATTACCGGTAGTTGCAGAAGCTTAGCACTGTCCTGGTGAGCTTTTCGGGAGGCGTTCGACGGCTTCAACACTCACAGCATGAAGAGCTTCAAGGAGGGTGCGTACGATGACAAGCTCCCGAGGCATGTGAAGCAGGCTGGAGATGGCATCTGGAGAGGAGGGTTACTCCCGCGCACCCACTTGCAACGTCGACCTTGGAACACGGCGGCCACATGCAGCAGGAAGCAACTGGAGAGTTGGAGATATTCTGGTGAGATGTGAGTGACCAGGAACCAGAAACCAGTCGCTCCACCCCCACCACCACGTTGGCGGCCCGACCAGACACGATGGATGATGGAGCCCTCCGAATACCAGAGTTGCAGAGACAGACCCTTCCACCTGCTTCAAGGGCCTTCACACCCTTTCACGCCACTTTTCTTCTCGAAGTTTTGCTGCCAATGATGACCGCTGAACCAACGGATTCGCTGATCCCTTCACTTTCCGGTATAAACCGCCCATCCATAACGATCCATTTACCTGGGCATTCCACAAGACGGAGTCGCAATGAGGGTCTAGCCAGCTACGCGGCCTCCGACCTAGAGCTGTCCGGCTTGGTCGATCCCACTACGCTAGCACGAACCTAACCATACCTCCGATGGGCCCCAAGGTTTGATTCGCCCCTTGCCATCTAATCTGATCATCTGATAAAGGCAAAGATTGGGCGACATCGGCTGGAGATTTTTATGGATGTTGGGAGGGGGGTCCATCTGCCAATATAGAAAGGCCCGCATAGAACCTCGTGTCCTCGATCTGAGTTTTCTCCTTCTCTTGGTTCTTCAAGCAAGGTCAAACAGGCATTCGCCTTCAATATACTATTCCTTCTTGCCAACAGCTTCCCCGTTTCCACCCTCTTGAAAACCCTGTTCGTTGGGTTTTTCTACTGTGGCACTTCGTCGCCTTTTTTCTTGCGACCGATAATCAACAATGGCTACCATCGAGCCGCAAACGGCCGCCCACCGCACAGAGGCTGGCATCGACTATGAGAAGAACATTGCCTACGACAATGGCGCCCAGGAGGTCAACCATGACACCAAGCAGGAGTCTGACGCTGAGAGCGAGAACTTCCAGGGTGGTGTTCAGCGTGTCAGAGCCATCACCTCCGTGTGGTCCAAGAAGACCATGATCATCATGTTCTGCTTGTGAGTATCTCGCATTCCGCCACCTGGGCAACTCGAAGTGATCCCTGAAGCAAATGACTGACTTGTGTTCGTTTTGAAAAGGCTCTACCTTGTCTCCTTCGCCGATCTGCTTCTGCAGTCCGTTCAGGGCTCCCTGAACGCCTTCGTCACATCATCCTTCGGAAAGCACGGTCTCCTGGCCATCGTCAGCATCTTCGCTACTATCCTGTCAGGATGCTGCCAGCTTGTCATTGCAAAGATCATCGACGTTTGGGGACGTTCCGAGGGTTTCGCCATCATGATCCTGTGCTCTGTCATCGGTATGATCATGAAGGCTACCTGCAAGAACATGGAGACCTACGTTGCCGCCCACACCATCTACTACGTTGGTCACTTTGGCATGATGTTCGTCATTGACATCATGATCGCCGATATGACTTCGCTGCAGAACCGTATGATCATGTTCGGAATCAACGGTACCCCCACCATTGCCGTCACCTTCGCCGGCCCCAAGATCGCCGACCTCTTCTACACCAACCTCAACTTCCGCTGGGCTTTCGGTGCCTTCGCCATCATTCTTGCTGGTGTCTGCATTCCCGCCCTGACCATCATGCTGCTCATGCAGCGCAAGGCCGAGAAGGCTGGTCTCTTGGCCAAGGCTAAGTCCAACGACCGCTCTTACCTTCAGGGCTTCATCTACTACTTGATTCAGTTCGATAGTAAGTTTTTCCGTTTCAGCTGATTGGATAATTCGCGGGACCAGGCGCTAACCATGTTTCCAACAGTCATGTGCATTGTCCTCATCATTGCCATGTTCTCCATGATCATGCTTCCCTTCAACATCGTCTCCTACGCCCCCAACGGCTGGAAGACTGGCTACATCATTGCTATGGAGGTCGTCGGAGTCGTCCTCATCCCGATCATCTACATCTGGGAGAAGTACCTCGCCCCCGTCAGCTTCATTGATTACAAGTACCTCAAGGAGCCGACCCTCATCGGCGCCTTCCTTCTCTACGGAATCATGTTCATCTCCATCTTCACCTGGGATACCTACTACCAGTCTTACCTCCTGGTTGTCCACAGACAGAGCATCACCTACGCCGGATACATCCTGAACGCCTTCTCCCTGACCTCCTCCTTCTTCGGCCCCATCTTCGGATTGATCATTAGATGGACTGGTGACTACAAGTACACCGCGCTTGCTGGTGTTCCCTTCATGCTTCTGGGTACCGCTCTCCTGATTCCCCTGCGTAAGCCCAGCACCCCCGTCGGTGCCCTGGTCGTCATGCAGATGCTCAACGGTATCGGCACCGGTCTCTTCGCCGCCTGCGGTCAGATCGCCGTCATGGCCGTTGTCACCCACCAGGAGATTGCCTCCGCTATGGCCATCTACTCCCTCTTCGGTGGTATCGGTTCTTCCATCGGTTTCGCCATTGCTGGTGGCCTGTGGAACAACATCATGCCCACGGAGCTGTACAACAACCTCCCCGACTACGCCAAGAACAGAACCGCTGAGATCTTCGGCGACGTCACGATCCAGATGTCCTTCGAGGACGGCGACCCCATTCGCGACGCCATCGTTGCCGCCTACGCTGATGTCCAGCACAAGATGGTCATTGCCGGTTCTTGCTTGGTTCCCCTTTGCTTGGCCTCCATCCTCCTGTGGAAGCACATCAACATCAAGAAGGTCGAGAGCGAGAAGGGTACCCAGACCAAGGGCAACGTCTTCTAAACGAATCCGTTTTACCTTTTACCAGCCTGGGACAACCCCAAGTCCGTATGGACCAAAATTCTCATCATGTGTTTCTAGCCATCCGGCAGAGACTAGGCATTGTGGACTCATCATACCCCTTATCCGCATGTCGAGGACCTGCTAAAACCAATGTGTTTCAATCTTCCTTGGTTGGACTCGATAAATGTACTTAATCGCATGGGCCGGCCTCAGAAAGGGGACCCGACAAATAATCTTTTTCAATATCACACTCTTATGAAGTAACCCTGTGCCCCTCGCTGTATGCTTTGTGAATGATCATGTGTTCAAGAGACAATTGAGTTTGACGAGCTTTCGTGGAAAGTGGTGTCACATTACGGGGAAAGATTCAGCAGGTAATCGTGTCGCGCAGATGCTCGGGAAAGGTTACGAGAACCTCGCAACTTTATACTCAATGCGGCTCTGTTATTGTGACTGCTCTGTCACTCAGGAAACAGTTTTGGGTGAAGCCTACCTGAATACTTTTTGTAGCATCAGTATAAATCATTAATGCCAAAGCTTCTATGCTGCGATTAAGAGATGAGCGAGGTTCATCTGCTTCGAACTTACCACCACTTTGCCTCAGATTGGATACTAAGTCAGACGACAAGTCCAGCAGCAACTGCCAGTCGAGATTGGCAGTAGGCTCCGTGGTGCATGATGATCTTGTCCGGGTTGATCATCAAGTCGAATGTACGTGGTATCTTGAGCTTCATCCACGCGACATTGACATGGGAAGATCCCGAATCGGACAATATAGCAGCTCATTGCCATGTGGCTTGACATGTATGGATATTGAGCTGTGGCCAAATTAAATGCTGGCGCCAGAGGCCACATGTACAGAGTCAGATATGCTCCCCCGCACAGTCCCATGAGGCATTCCTGCGCCGTGGTGTTTGGACAATCAGCAACAATTGATTGCTCCGATCCGTTGTGGGTTCAAATCTATGGTAAGATATCACTGCATGCAGCAAGAGCGAGACCCTCCGTCTCCTGTGGCGCCGCGTAAGAGCGAATGAAGCGAGGCGGTCCAATGTCAGACCGAGCGAGAGCGACGCCCACGAAGGATGCGCCAGTGAAACATTCGAAAGCCAATGGAGGTGCTAGCGCCGTTGGTCGGCACAACTCCTCTCTGAAATCCCCTCCCTGCAGCAAGCCACCCGCTTACACTCCAATCCTTCGCACCGGCCCCAACTGTACTGCCACAAGTGGAGTATGGGATACTCAAGCATATTGCTGGAGTTCATCCGTCGAGCGGTGAAATCAAGCTCACGGTGGCGTCCTTAGTGCTTCGAGCAATGGCCACTTGGTGAAGATGTCGGCACAACAGGACTCCATGAGGCGTCATCCGCGACGCCAGCCTCCCGTCTCACGGCGCGGGGTCGCAGCGTGGGAGGCATAGCATAACCTAGGAATGATAATATTGCCATGCAAGTTCGGGATAAAGAAGGATGGGTATAAGTAATGAATGATGGAACGACTAGATGTTGTGATTTTAGAAACGAGACTACAAGATCATCAATCAAGACATTCATCACATTCCGACCTCTAATATCTTCAGGTTCGCCCTCACCACACACTACCACCATCACAAACTTCATATCAGACTCTTAACTTCAGCATGTCTGCAACCACTATCCGCAAGGCCGTCATCACGGAGTTCGGCGACGTCTCCAAGGTCCAAATCATTCAGGACACTATCGAGCCGCCTCCGGCAAACCACGTTCAGGTCTCAACCATCTACTCCGGTTTCTCAGGTGCCGACATCAACATGCGCAAAGGCGTCTACCCCATGCAGAAGAAGGCCCCGCTGACTCCGGGCTACTGCCTGGTCGGCACCGTCAAGACCACCGGCCCAGGGTGCACATCCAAGCTCTCGCCGGGTGATCTCGTCGCCTGCCTCACGATTTACGACGCCGAAGCCGAGCTGGTCAACCTGCCGGAAAAGTACCTCATCAGAGTACCCCCCGGGACCGACCTGCAGCAGGCCACAGCCCTCATCCTAGACTGGAACACAGCGTACGCCATGGTCTTTGACGTCGCCAAAGTCAGCAAAGGTCAGCGCGTCTTCATCCACGGCGTCAGCGGGGCCGTCGGCTATGCCCTTATGAAGCTGTGCCAGCTGCAAGGCGCCGAGGTCTACGGCACGGCATCGGAGCGGAACCACGCGGCCGCTCGGGAGCAAGGGGCCCACCCGTTCGTGTATACGGACAAGAAGTGGATGCAGGCCGTGAAGGAGCTCGGCGGGGCGGACGCCGTGTTCGATCCCCTCGGCTTCGAGAGCTGGGATGAGTCGTTTTCGGTTCTGTCGCCTACCGGTATCTTGGTCGGCTACGGCGGCAATCTGCGCTCACTCAATGACGAATCGGAGCATGGCTCTGTGATCTTGCCGACGATGAAACTTATGGCGCGCGGCATGGTGCCGTTTTGCGGCAAGAGGACCAAGTTCTACTACATTACGCGCGACGACGCGACGTTTGAGCCGAATCTGAAGGCTTTACTTGAGTTGGTGGCCGAGGGCAAGATCACCGTTCCCATCAAAAAGGTGTGGGAGCTCGAAGAAATTCAGGATGCCCATCGCCAGTGGGCAAGCAGTACGGGGGTTGGATCATCGCTCATTCGGTTGTCGGATGCGAAGGCTTGAGTGAGCGAATGAGTGAGCGGATGAGTGAATGAGCGTGGTTGAGTGAGTGAGTGAGTTGATGGGTGGAAAACTGTCAGATTTTGAGCAGCAGGCGTCACGGCGTTTTCATAATTGTTCATGCATCCCAATAGGCTTGGACTTATAATAGTAGAATGAATCTCCAAATGAGTTTTTCAAATGACCTGACCAATCTCGCCTTTATCATGGGGTGTTTTTTTACCTTCCTCATTCCGCCTGGCGGCGTCCAACATTTGGTGTTCTGGTGAACAAAAGGGCGTAAGACGGGATCATTGCGCGCCGCGCTTACGGGTTTACAGGCAGGCCATGCTGACGCAGCAAAAGGCTGTTCGGTTGCTCAACTCATTCTTCAGGCCCATGAAAAGCAAGCTTCCCCTCATCTCACGCTGTTCATCTTCAACTCAATCGTGTCGACCGGCGCCTTCCCTAACATTAGCTGCAGTTCGGCGATAAACTAAAGCGCGCCAGGTGATTGGCAGCAGCGACGAACACGGTGGAAGCCGCGACGTCTCTTCGCCAAAGGCATCTTTCCGACATTCGTTAACTTCTCTGCATCGGGATAAGTACTCGTCAACTTCATCACGACACAATCGCTTCATCACAGTCTTTCATAGCCCGAACGCAATGAAGGTCTCAATTGGCCTGGCCGCCGTCACGGGCCTCGCCGGCTTCACTGCCGCCAAAAAGCCCGACCCTCCCAAGATCACCGACTTTGACTGGGATACCATCACGCCCGCCCGCAAGCTGGAATACCACCCATGCTACAAAGAATACCAATGCGCCCGCCTCAGCGTCCCTCTCGACTGGCTCGACGAGGCGAACGAGCACACGGTCGCTCTGGCAATCATCAAGCTCCCTGCCACCGTCCCCGACGACGACCCATCTTTTGGCGGCACCGTCTTCACCAACCCAGGCGGGCCCGGTGGCTCCGGCGTGAGCATGCTGCTCCGCAATGGCCACGATATGCGCCGCACGCTAAGCGGCGGCAGCAAAAAGTACGAGATGCTGAGCTGGGATCCGCGCGGCGTGCAATTCACGACGCCTGTGGCTGATTGCTACGAGGACGAACTCGCAAGGGACACGGACAACATCCAACGTTTGGCCATCGGGCCGCTTGATGCCAGCCCGGATGCATTGAGGAGGCAGTGGGCGAGGATTCAGGGGTACGGCAGGCTCTGTACCGAGAAGCCGGGCAACGGCTCCATCATCCCATTTGCTACGACGGCATCTGTCTGCCGCGACATGGTCGAGATGGTGGACAAGATTGACGAGTTTCGCAAGGGAGAAGCTGCAGCTTCGCAACCCGAGCAGTCGCTAGAGCTCCGGAAAGTTAAGGACGTGCCGCGGATTCAGTACTGGGGCTTCTCATACGGCAGCATCCTCGGCAATACGTTTGCCTCAATGTATCCTGGGCGCGTAGGCCGGCTCATTGTTGATGGCATCGCGGATTCAAATGACTACGTGGCAGGGGTAAGAGTGTACCTATATTCCCATTCACCTCTTCGCATGCGGCTAACACACGTGTGACTAGGGCTGGAAGACCAACCTTCAAGACACGGAGAAGCTTGTTGACTATTTTTACGAGACATGCTTTGAGGCTAAGGAGAAATGCGCGCTGAGCCGGCCTTCGGACAAGCAGTGGCAAGACATTCGTGATCGAGTCGATCAGCTCGTGAAACGTCTCGACGAAGCCCCCGTCGCGGTACTCAACGGCAAGGTGACAAACATCTTGACAGGCTACGATGTCATCCTCTCCTTCAAGAACCCGCTCTACGCGCCCTACACTCGCTTCATCAAACTCGCCAACGAAATCAATGCTGCCATCGAGGGAAACTACACCGCCATCCTGGAGTCCGCCTCCGCTGAGATTCCCAAGATTGACCAAGCCTGTACCCATCCCAACGCCACAGATCTGAGGCTCTCTTGGGGAGACGGCGGCCAGGCGGTCCTTTGCGGCGACGGCGAAGATAACACGAATATGACCCTCGCCGACTACAGGGCTTACGTCGCCGTGCTCGAATCCCAGTCGCCGACCTTCGCCGGCTACTGGGGACAGATTCGCTCCGCCTGCACGAGCTGGCTCGTCCGCCCCAAGTGGCGCTTCACAGGCCCGTTTACGACACCGCCGCACGATGCTGCGGTTGTAGAAGGCCGGCCCGCAGCGCCGCTGCTCTTCATGTCTTCGCGACTCGATCCCGTGACGCCATTGAGAAACGCTTTCAAAGCGAGTGAGGGACACCCCGGGTCAGTTGTTGTGATTCAAGAGTCGGTGGGCCACGCTGCCTTTGCCACGGGGAGCAAGTGTACGACCAAGATCCTTCGGGAGTATCTTGAGCATGGGACAGTGCCGGAGAGCGGGACCGTTTGCCAGCCTGATTGTGGCCCTTGGGATGGCGACGCCTGTAAGTCGGATAGCTTAAGCGTCAACGTGGCGCCTCTTGCGCCGCCGCATGATAGATCCCACCGTGTCTATTGAGGCAAGATGGGATAAAACAAGAGATTCGGGAAATGTCTATGGCGAGGATAGAGGTATTCGTAGATGCGCCTCCACAGGGTGACCATGGGAATACGAGAACAGCAAATAGCTACCTGTTAGAATCGTAGATTCAAGACACTGGGAAAGTCAGACATTGCTCAACGATCTCAATGAAACGTAAGACGTTGAAGCTTACTTGTAACGTTTGAACCCTTGCATGAAAGATGCTTCCGAGAAGCACCTGATCACAACTGGGTGCTTGTTCTGGAGATACCACTGCTGACCGCTGTATGCAGATGTCAGACGCACGTTTAGCTGAGCGGAGCTGAAGCCGATCTCACATCCGGCATCCGAGTTTGACTGTGTTGCCACGAAGTTTCAAGAGATGCCGCAGGAAGTCCTACTCTAATCCGACTGAGTGATGGGAGAAACACTTTCGTCCCATCGTTGAATACCATACTTGACTCCCTATCACAAAATGTTATGTCTTATCCTTCTCAAATCCACACCGACTTCTAGGTTACACTTGATAGAAGGCCCAACTGAGACATGGTCCCAGATGGACGTCAGTAACATGCTCGATACGATGCGCAGGGCAACCCCTCTCCTTCCGCCCTGATACGAGGTTTTTTGTTAGTCCGCCCTTGGGATCCGGGATCTAAGGTTCCCCAGACCGGGCTTGGGACCGAGGGCGATCAACCTGCATGCATCCAACGAAGAGGCGATTAGGTACCGGTGCCTCCCCTCCCTCATGTTGCCAAACAGTCCCCAACAAAAGCCGGTAAAAGAGGGCATTACACAAAACGTGTTCCACTTCCCCTCCATGCCGGTGCCATTTCAGCTTCTACCTAAAGCACCTAGGGATTCGCACGCACGCACGCTAGTGACTGAACCCAAGTCAGCCCGAGGATCAATCTGTTCTAGTGTCTTGCGGGGAGATCGTGGCATTGGTCCGACTGACGCCACTCTCGGGACGTTTTCCCTGGTTTTTCTGCCACAACCTTCTTTTTTTACGAGATCGATCGGCAGTGGTGAGGATTTAGCCTGGGAGGAAGATGGTATTGTCAATGTTCTGCCAGTAGGACATCGTCATGATGGCTGACAAGGTACGAAAATATTTTCGAGGCGTAGACCATGTGAGTTCGTATCCGTCGTACGGGTGTCATTCCCGAAGACGGGCCATTGACGGTTGTGGGAGGACGAGTGTTGATCGTACAGCAGCGTAGGCGCTGTACTAATCTACGTGAGGAAGAACCGAGGCGTCTTGCTTCCTCGCAAAGTCAGGAGGATGTGGTTGAGGTCGCATCGTGTTTCTGAGTGAGTATAAAGATGCTCGTGAAGTCTCGATGACTAGGTTCGATAAAGTTGGTCAGACTTTCGTCCTACCTTAACCATCAATCTACCGGCCCGCCAGCACCAACATAATTTCAACCTTCAGCCCTACCTTGGAAGTTTTCTAATTCAAGAATTCTCAATATGAAGTTCTCAGTGCTTCTTACCTCAATCTCATTCATCCTTCCATCCCTCTCTCACCCGCTCGAGGATCGCGATGCCCCTCAGACAGTTCACCTTACCTTCCACGGTGGCCCCGCGTCTTACGAGATGACAATTCCCGCCGATGGGCAGGTGTATCCTACAAGTCAGTCCCAATCCCACACAATTGTTCGCATCGTTGAGAGTGTAAGAAGGAACACTAAACCGTCCACACATAGACAACGACATCTCCGTCAACATCATCGACGCGCCGGACTACAACGCCCTCTCCCAGTGCACCTTCTATACAAACGGCGAGAAGGCTCTGGTCGGCGGCATCACGCCCCAGGGTCTCCAGCAGGTCATCATCGGACCACCGCAGCCCGTCACGGGAGTCAGCTGTCTCGGTATCTGTGTCCCGACGTACGGGATGTGCTACGATCTCAACGGGCAGTACGTTGGGCCATGTTGCAACGGCTTTTGTGCGGCGACGAGGTGTAGACCTTGGATCCAGCCTTCTTGAAGACAACATGAAGGCAATATCGGTGGTTTTGCTACTCGCAGCTTACTTCGCAAGTAGGATGTCGGCGCTACGCTGGGCGAGACGTGCACTCAAGCTGCCGTATGCGGCTTCAGGATCGGCTAAAGTACAAGCTTGATCTCTTGAATCAGAGTCATACTAAATAATTTGAATGCCTCAGTCATCATTTTCAAGCAGTTCTATCCATGAATTTATGTGTTCTGACAGACTACATGTGCAGTCTGAAGATGAGTTCGACATCAAATGTGATTCTACAGCAAGAATCGCCAACAGTTTTGATTCCCTTTCCTTGAAATACCACGCGGGTAGGTAGAGCGCAGTATCAGCCATCTAACACTTAGATAAATACCACGTCATGAACCCGCGTGATTACTTCATTCCCATGTTCTGTGCTTGCGACTGGTACCCAGTATTGATCGGCCCATAATCGGTTCGCCCCTCGACCTCGTTCTCATGCTGAATGAGCACGCAGCAGGGACACCAAAACGACACGCAGCAGTCGCCGCATGTACTTCCCTCGATGTGGAATTTCTTTCGGATATCGCCGCGCTTATTCATGAGAAACCTAGTCAGAAAGGCATAGTCAGCGAGCTGCCAAAGAGTGCCGTAGGTGCTTTGAGGGGAAAGATGGCAGGAGGTGCCGGCTCAGCATCTTATTAACTTACAGCCAACCGAGACCAATGGAGCCAAGGGCTGAGATCATGAAGCAGTCTCCGTTGATGGGTGAGTAGTCTGAGAGGCTGGGGTCGCGCAAGCGTTCGGAGGTCTTGCCAAAGACTGATGCAGGAGACGGGGGGTATGTAAGTCAGCACTTGGATGGATTATCGGTAACAAGGTACTAAGGTAAGATGGTTTGGGGAAAGGTTAAGTTGACGTACCCATGCATGGAAGAAATGAGGCCATCATGCAGGTGCCGCATGGGCTGCAGTCCATGAGATCGCTTTGCCATTCTTGACTCGGCATCGTGAGAGCAGGGCGAAGATAAACCAGCAGATTATGAATGTAGATAAGCCCTTCCGAGGTCAGCTTGATCGAATACACAGCTGCCGATATACTCGATTTGGTCTCCGAGCGTTCGACTCTGGGAAGCAGAATCAAGCGAAAGCAAAAGTAAAAGAATGCATGAAGAAGCCGTAAGCATTGACAAAAGAGAGCCTCTCTGTTATATGTCTGATTTATGATAGAGAAAACACCATTAACTGCCGTAAACGAGTGATGAGAATATTACAGGTTGAGAAGTCTGGCTGAGCTCATTGACCATCCTACGAACAGGTTCCTGCTTCCTGGCTTTATATAATAGCCGAACAGGTTCGAACCACAAACTGCCTAGGCTATCGACCTCAACATTGCTCAATGCATAATATCTCCAAATCCACATCACGTAAGGTACGATAGCTGGCAAGCCATCACCGGGTCCACACGAATAGGAAGATATCGACGACACCAAGGGTGTCCTTGCAAAGGCGTGCCCTGAAAAATATTATCAGCTTGCTAGGTCCGTACAATAAACGAGTTGGAAAGTCGAGACTTGCCCAAACTGCCGGAAAGGGTCACCTCAACTAGAAGAACGGCATATGACAGCCGAATGTTGTCCGCTCGGTTCTGTTCTCACCAGAAATGTTGTCGTCAAGCCTAGGCCCCGCGTAGTTAGTGCAACGTTAGTATCATATGTGGGCACTTCCTCGCGAGTCACAGGATCCATTAGCGGCCGACGAAAAGATCGTCTGCAGGGGTCGTATAAAATACGACCCCAGTCACTTACTTTAGTCACGTACTTGTGCCGGTGGACCCCAGCTCAACGTCTCGAGGTCACTTTGGCATCATCTCGACGCAGACTTCTCCATTGCGTCTTCGAGAAAAGTTTTGACATGCAGAGACCCAGGAATAAACAATGGAGAGTTCCACCTCTAGCTGCGGCGACCCCGGAGTGATGGCTCTGAAGATTGTTGCCAGGCCTCGAGGATACTTGTTGGCGTCATGACAGGATGAAGGAGAAGAATAGTGGTCCCAGTCGTGGTTGAGCCATTCAATATACGCATGCCAGTCCTGATTCATCACTTATCATGCCGACGGTGAGGATTGACATCCTTTCATTTGATCCCCTACTATTGCGGCCGATGGGTCTACAATGCTGCAGAAACTGGATGCTTAATTTCCGCAATTGCAAAGCCTCATCCTGGAGACACATGCCGAGAGCTCTCGTCATTGTTGCCGGTACACTACTCTATATAAGAAAGGTGGTTTGCTGTTCACCCCTATTTCCTCGCACAAATCTACTGCTTTGGAAACCTCCTTACGAAGCTCAAGTCATCATACCTCATTCAGCCGACATGGCCCTCGCCGTCAATGGAAGCCGCTGCACAAGCGCGACATTCGGGACCCCTATACTGCTAGAGGCCAGTATTCTCGCGGTGCAAGCTAACCTGGTGGAAGACTACAGCTTCGACGTCCCAAAGGGATGGACCTACTCTCAGCCGGCCCTCAACGTCGAGAACGCCACCTTTTGCAACGTCACCGTTACCTACACGCACCCAGGACAGAACGACACCCTCACGGCCGAGGCCTGGCTACCACCCATAGACCGCTACAACGGGATTTTGCAGTCAGTCGGCGGAGGTGGCTGGAACCCCGGCCGCTTCATCCTCAGCTACGCAGCCATGATCAACGCCGTTGCCAACGGCTACGCGACTGTCACCACCGACGCCGGAATCCCTACTACCTCGAACCCCATCGACTGGCTGCTTAAAAGCCCGGGGAGCTTAGACACCAACGCTCTGCAAAACTTTGGTCAGGTCTCCCTGAATGATGAGGTACGCTGCCTTTCTTGGTCGACAACATGATACATGTACCAAGCCACAATGCTAACCAAAACTTCTCGCAACAGGCTATTATAACGAAACAGCTTATTGAAAGCTTCTACGGCAAGCCTCCTGCGCGATCCTATTGGAACGCCTGCTCCCAGGGCGGCCGTCAGGGCCTCAAACTGGCGCAGCAATACCCAGACGCCTATGACGGCATCATGTCAGCCGCCCCCGCCGTCAACTGGGCCGAGTTCTACCTCAATTCTATCTGGCCTAGCTACTACATGCTCAACACCCAGCAGTTCCCGCTGGGGTGCGAACTCAACGCGATCACCGCCCTTGCCATCTCTGCCTGCGACGAGCTAGACGGTGTCAAGGACGGCCTTGTCAGTGATCCCGAGGCCTGCAGGGCAAACTTCAACGTTTCCGCGCAGGTTGGCAAGTCTTTCACGTGCGCGCAGATTAACTCGACGCTCGAAATCAGTGAAGCGGCCGCCAACGTGGCCAATGCCTCCTGGACCGGTCCCCGTTCTTCCACTGGGAGGTTCATCTACGATGGGTACGAGATGGGCAGCGATCTATCCGTCATCGCACCGACAGAATGCACCGGCAAGGTCTGCACGAGCAGCACTGCTGAGGCAAACGTTGCCTTTGCCTGGCAGGCTTTCGTCTCCAAAGACCCCAATGCTAAGGTGCCTACTCTTACAGACACAACGTTTGACACGATCCACCGCGCCACCAAATTGGTCTTTGCCTCCAATATGGAGACCGACGAGGCGGACCTGAGCGACTTCAAAAACGCAGGGGGCAAGATCATTACCTACCACGGACTCGTAAATGCCCCTTCCGTTGCTTGATCCCTAACTACCGTACATTGTACTAAGCTAATATTTTCAAGGCCGATCAAAGCATCTCTCCTGGCGGCACTCTCCGATACTACAACACCGTCTCTGCGTCGTCGGCGGCAACATTAGCTCGTTTTACAAATACTATCGCGTCCCCGGGCTCGAACACTGCTGGGGTGGCAGAGGAGGACAGCCCGAGGCCATCTTCGCGCAGCTTCGGGCCTGGGTCGAGAACGGGACGGAGCCGGAGTCTTCACCAGTGATCGTGACGCTGCCGGATGGATCGACGCAAGAGCAGGTGCTGTGCCCGTATCCGCAGAAGGCGAGGTTTGATGACGCGTGTGCGAGCAAGAACGCAACTTCTTGCTGGTCTTGTTCTGAATAACCTTGATACTTGGCACCTTGGCTATCAGGTAGGGTTTGGGAGAACGGGGGTCAGTTTGTTAGCTCTAGTCAGATTTCAGGCTTTAGGCGATCTGTTCATACAACTAGGCCGTTTCGTTATCACTCACAAACGTTGCTTCGAACGATTCTTTTTCTTTTATGCATCTCACGGCATAGGCTTCGTGACGTAGGTAATGTGGGGGGTTGCTATATTCTACATGTAATAGTTTAGATTTCTTCAGGCGTCTCCCGCAAATAAGGGCCGCGGATGAAAGGCTTCTTGATTCGTGAGTCTGCCTTGACGACACTTTATCAGCTGTATATGTCACACCAGTGACCTGCTATCACACGGTGGTCTTGATTGTGAGTGTTAGGCATAGAATGGTCGTCACTGTTGTATATGGAGATCGTCGGGGCCGATGAGATAGCCTTAGATACTGAGAATTGAGTCACCCTGTGGACGCGTTTGCTTCCTATCTTCCTTGAGGTCGAGATCCCCTGAAGTCGGTTGAACTAAGCCAAAGGGGCTGGACGGAGCCAAAATGATTCAGTCACTGCTCATTGGTGATTGGCTACTGCTCCCCACCTCGTCGGCCTGCGTCCTTGTTTGATTTTTATCTTTTTCGTTTCGTCTCGTATCTCGTTCTTCACTTTGACCATCCCCAATGCGCTCAATTCGAAGTTATAATTGATGACTTCGTCCAATACATTGAAACCGTCTTCTGGACGCTGAGTGATTCGATTCTGCCTAGCTATTTACCACCTAATTAGCCTACAAATGCTGGGTGCTGGTCCTCCGCATGCGGCGCACGCTGATCCGGGCTGCACCTGCACAACATGCCACATCGTGAAGCGGCGGCCGCATAAAAAGTCGAGGGGAGGCTGCGAAACGTGCAAAAAGCGCAGGATCAAGGCAAGTCTCCCATAATACGTTGCATGGCTACGAAACTTACCGACTAGCACAGTGTGACGAAGTCAAGCCCAAGTGCGGGCAGTGCTCGAAAGCCCTACACAACTGCAGCTTCGAGTCCTCAACACTAAGCTCAGACCTGGACACCCTAGCCAATGCCTCTCATGATGCCCTCAATCGTGGCCAATCTTCCAAGTACTCGAAGGCAAACGAATCTCGGCATGATATGCCTCAAAGCGACTACTCTACTAGACACAACCAGCAGCTCGGTGTCCCAGTGGCTTCCTCGTCTTCCAGCACCCTGAGCCACACCTCCTCGCCAGGCAGCAGCACATCGGCCGGTCCAGACTCTCTACTTCTGGGAACATCCCTAAAAGGACTCATCCCATGGATATGGACCGTTGATGATCTTGCCCTACTGCACCACTTCCTCACCTGCCCAGCTCTGGACCACGGCGACGCAATCCTCTGGCGTCAAAAGGTGCCGATCCTTGCCTTCGAAAACCATTCCGTCCTCCACCTCCTCCTCGCCGTGTCCGCGTTTCATCTAGCTACCATAAAACCAGACGAGCGAACGAGGTATCGAGGGCTGGCAGACAAACACTACGAGGCCGGCCTGCGTCAGACCATGGAACTCATGCCCCGCCTCAGCCTCGACTCCGCTGGCGTCCTCTACATCGCCACCACCCTCATCTGCTCCTGTAGCTTTGCCCGCGGTCCCGCGCCGGGAAATCTGCTCATAGTCTCGGATGGCGTTGAGGTGGCCTGGTTCGAGCTGCTCAGGGGCGTCAGGCTCGTCATCGAGACGGCCGGCTTCGAGGCCATCTTCTCAGGCGTCCTCGCTCCTCCGCCTTCAGAAGAAAAGCCGTCACCAAGGAAGGACCCGTCAGGTCAGGCTTCAGTGTCGCGTTCAAGCCCGACAGCGTCAAGACCCGTTACATGGGAACATGCTCTCGGGCGCATCGCACAGCTCATTGCTGACACTGCGGATCCCGACGAAGCAACTTACAGAAAGATGATTCAATACGTATCCTCCGCCTTCCAAGAAACCTTTGGAACATTCGCTGAGCCCACCACCGCGTCCGAGGGCAAGATGGAGGTGATTATGGCTTGCATCTACCGCACCGACGACGACTTCGTGCGATGTCTCAAAATGAAAAAGACCATCGCCCTGGTTGTGCTGGGCCACTTTGCTGTACTGGTCAAGAAGCTCGAGTGGCTGTGGTACATGCGCGGCTGGGCTGATCAAATTCTACAAGGCGTGGCGTCGAATCTAGATGCTGCGTACTTGGATTTCCTGCAGTGGCCGAGGAAAGAGATTGAAAGACTTGAATTCGCTACAGGGAATGATAATACTTGATCATTGACTCTTTTGCTCATTCACGCCAGACTCTACCACCAGATCGATCGGTCGCGAGAGGAAACCACTACAAGGTGGGGTGGTTAGGCCTTCACTATAGGTACCCTATAGGGAGTACACAAGACAATGCCATAAATTTTGACTGAGTAGCCGTCAGAAAGTCCTCCAAAACTGATGAGCTGCACATTACGACCATCCAATTCTCTATGGTGTGGTGACAGGTACGACAGTTGCCATGTTAGCCATCGTTCCCGAGAGTCGCCGAAGGGTTTGGGGAAGTACGAAGGACCTGGGTCGCGCTCAGAGCCTTGCTTGATAAGTACTGTGACCGATTAAAGCAAATCTGCCTATCTATTCTGGCAAGTTGTATTTCAAATATATAAACATTGAGCCGCCTGGACTCTAGATGAGGCAGGTAAGAACCTGAGCCATCATCAGTGCCAAGATGGCCGACCCGGCAATGTGGGGCCGGGCGCCGACCCCGACATTCATTTTCCGGTGCGCTCAGATCCGGATCCAGAAGTCATCATCTTTGATCACTTACGCCTTCTCATCAGCTTACTTAGGAGATACGGCCCGTATCATCCGCTGTTGGTTGTGATTGAACCGGGTGAAGCTGCCCATGCTGACAGGATCATCACCCCGCAGATAGACAACGCGTCCTATGTATTTCTAATCGAGAACGCCGTAAGCCGGGTCATCAAACGGCCGCAGTCCTTTGATCACGTATCTTAATTGAAGTCATCAGATGCGAGTTTCAATCTTTCAGTCATGCTTTATATAGCGAGCCGGCGTCTGTATCACCGTGTCTCATCTACTTCCACGGAATCCACCGACTTCAGTACCATTTCCAGCTAGACCAAGTCTGATCCTCTATCATCCTCCATACAATTGAGAGCAAGTAGCAGCTACGATAATGGCACCAGAATTTGCTCCAACCCGCGCAGTCCTGCACATCGAGGATTGCGATATTCACTATTGGTCCCTAGGCAAAGGTCCGCTCATCGTCTTCATCCCGGGAGGCAATGGCCACGGACGGCAATATGACACGATCATAGCCTCTCTATCGGATAGATATACATGCGCCACCCTTGACCGTCGTCAAATGTCAGCAAGTCAAGCCAAAGTCAACAAGAGGCTCAATCCTCCACAGCAAGCCCGCGATATTCGCGCCATCATCGAGGCCCTCGGCTTCGACAAAGCCACTCTTTTCGGGAGTAGTATGGGCGGTATCCTTGCATTTCAGTTCGCCCTCGACTTTCCAGACATGGTCGAACACGTCATCTCTCACGAAGCTCCGACCTTCATGCTTCTCCCCAATGCCACCGAAGTCTTTGAGTTCTTGTATAATTGTCTCGACACATATGAGGCTTCAGGCGTCGATGCTGCGCAGGAAAAGTTCAGCTCTAAGCTGATCGGCTATTTCGATGAAGGTGTTCCTCGCACGGGGCCATCGGATCCAATGAATCCCCCGAATCACTGGGCCAACGAGTTTGCCGTCTTGCTGGGCTATCTGCCGAGTTTGTATCGCATCAGGGAGAACGGAACGAGCATCGGGCTGATGAGGGGCATTCGGAGCAGAGAGGCGTGGTATGCTCAGGCGGTCGACGAGCAGGCCAAGATTCTGGGGTGTCCGAAGCTTGACGTCGCGGGTGCTCACGAGGGCTTCAGAGTCGAATGCGAGGCGTTTCTCCCGTACTTTGTCGAGTTGATGGACATTCTAGACAAGGCCAAGGGCAAGAGCTCTTGATGATAAGATTAGTGGATAGTCAAAAGACACCAGAGTGACCCTGCATCATGACCTGGTATCTTTCTACCCATGTGGACCCATGCTTCGTTGTGTTCGACACGGGCGGAGGGAGTGTTGCTTTGGGCAAGGATTCCGGTTAGTTAAATTTGAGTTTCCGCAGGCCCCTTTTCTCCCTCCAGTAATTCGTGCCTTCGAGCATTTCGGTGCAGCCGTCAAGCAACCAGCCCCATTTCCGGAGAAACGGTTCCGTGGCCTCCCAGCCCCGCGGATCCCACGGCTCTCCCCAAACAATCAGCGCCGCGTCTTCGACTCCCGCCCCCGCGCCCACATCGACCACGTCCCGGCACATTTCGTCTTCGTCAATGTAGTCCTCGCCGTGCTCGGCCACGATTCGTAGAAAGTTGTCTCGCATTCGGGGGTGCGGGAAGAAGTCGATCCAGGGGTGATGTTCGACGGACAACTGCAGCGCCGTGGGCAGCATGTTGGACGGACACGATGCCGATATCGTGGCGCGACCCAGGTCAGGACCGGCTTTGTTGAAGGGCGAGATAGCGTCGTAGGTCAGCCACTCCTTGTTGAAGCTGAGGGCTTTGGCGTTGCGAACAAAGGCGTGGAAGACATTGACGCGGACGAGGGTCGTGAGGTAGTCTGTACAGGGCCGGCCGCGCATATAGTCCTCGTAGGCACCCTCGGCGAACTTTTCTAGCATGGCTGGCATGCCTGTCTTGCCCAGGAGGCAGACATCTGGAACGGCGGCCTTTCCAATCTTCCCTGCGATGATGGCCGCCAGGGCTGTCTGGGTATTTTCGTTAGTTGGCGAGGCGGACTCTTTCTTCACCAAGGCTGTCGATGGGTCGGATTCCACCTCGGTTGACGGACTTCTATCTGATGGAGAATGTTTGCCGAGTTTCTTCTGTGCTCTCCGCCCTTGTAATACGCGTGTAACCGTTAGCTGAATGATACCACTAGCCTTGCCCGTGCGGGTAGTAGATGTCAGCAGATCGGTACCGAGGTGGACTCACTTCGCGCTCTCTGGTTCAGCCGGTTCTGTAATTTACGCCTCTCCGCCGTACTCGTAACTCCGGTCCAGTCCTCTGAAGGATCCCGTAGTTCAGCCAAACGAGGATTCGCAATCACTGGGATGACTGTCCCGGCAGGAATCGCCGGGCCGGGACTGAAACACATCTCCATTGTTGCCGTCGCTTCTATATGTGGAAAGATATCCTCGAAAGACATTGGTAAAAAAGGCGATTGGGCAAATGAGAGAGCCGAAGAAACAAGGCCGGGAGCGTCAGCAGTCAGCAGCTCCGAGATCTGGTCAATCTTTGACAAACGAATGACAACAATGCTCGAAGGAGATGAGACTGGTCCTCCAGAAGACTATATGCAGCCTGCTGACAGCCTTCCACCGTCTAAGTGCCAGGGATGGTGCCACAAGGCCGGAACCTAAATGGTCGAATCGGCGTCGATGCCTTTTTTCGATGGTGGGGACTCCTACTGACTCAGGCCTAGTTTGTGCGGATAGGCTCAGCAAAGTCGAGGTTGCCCACGACTTATCTCTTGTATTTTCGAACACTTGAGGGCCTTTTGCGGAAGCTTGAGGGAAAGCAAACTTCAGGATTAGTGTTGTCCTTATGTTTCTCCTTTTTGTGAATTACTATCTTCGAGATGGATTGCTAATCCAAGCACTATCTGGCCGTTGTCATCGGCGAGGCGAAGCACTCTCCCAGACGGGAGTGTATTCGGACGGATTTAAAGCCCCTGTTTGATCTCTAACCAGATTTTAGCGTGTCAGCAGTCTGCATTAGCGTCCGCAGACTGACGTTTGTCTCTTCATACTGACGAATCAAGACGCGGAGAGCGTCTGGGCTATCCCTGTTTAGAGTAACTCGCTCTCGCTCTCCTTTGGAGCTACAGCCTGAGGCTGGTCCATCACGTCGGTGCACTAACAACATTCAACTGTTAGACTTTCCCAATCGCGAATTAATGCCTTGGCTGATCATCCCATATCTCTAGTCGGCACGTCCTCCACCCCGTAGGAGTCCATATGTAGAACTCTCTATCTCACAACTCTCTACTGTCCCTAAGCGGATGCTCGCTTCCACTTCGGGGTCTACCACGATCACCACGAGTCAGGGGCGTAGTCGTATTGTTCATCTACCGTACGGACAGATAGAAGTTGATAGCCCTCGTTCTTCTATCTGGCTTTTCCGATCGAGAATCGATGCGGTAGCAAAATATCACCGAGCCGAACCAAGCCGACATCGAGACGAACTCTGTCAAAGTGCCCGAGCCTGCGAATCGATCATCGTACATGCCACGACTCCAACGACTCCAACGACTCACCGACTCAACTGATCACGATCATCCTAAAGCCGATACTCCCCGATGCCCTTGAACGCTCCCGCGCCCGTGGCTTGACCGCGGTACTTGCCAGCAAAATGAGTCAGCAAGAGGGTGGAGTCGATACTTTTAATAGCCAAAGGCACATTTTCCTCCCGCTCCTGAAAGCTACAGGAGGCTCTTGGCCAAGATGCTTGTCGAATACTGCGGTCTGTTGCCAACGCGTGTACGGTTCTCTGATATTCCAATGCTACTCGTATCAACCATCGCTTGAAGTTGATGAGCTGCATTCACGACAGATCTCTTTGACTCCGAGACACAAACACCGAAAGACTTCGTTGCGTTGGATAGTGTGGATAAGTGTATTCAGGTCCGAGTCTATGGGACAAAGCCGGATGAAAGAAACGGTGCCGGCGATGGAAGAAGAGAAGTTATATACAGGGAAAAGAAGAGATATCCTCCACTCAGTATACTCTTGGAGACACTCCCGAAGCGATCAGGGTCGTGTGCAACTTCGAGTCTTCCTTCAGTCCTTTTAGACAGCGTAGGTGCTGCCAATGGGACCGAAGCGGATGTTGGACCAGACAACCTGCGAATTGGGGAACTGCTCGATAACTTCGGCCGGGACACCAGAAGTCGGGGCGCAAGGTCCACGCTCGGTGCCGGGCTCTCCAGCCCTCTCGGGCGGGTAGGTGGAGTCGAGCCAGAGCATGTTGGCGTAGTGCTACAGCGGAACATCAGCTTGGCATAATCAAAGGCTGACAGAGATATTGGTGGAAATACTTACGTCGCTCCAGATGGACATCACAAGAGTCATGGGAATGTTGAGCGCGGCATTGAGCTGGGGGTATCCGCCGACCTCGTTGAAGCGGTCTCGCTCGTTGAAGACAGCGAACTGGCGCTCGCAGTACTCGGGCGTGATCTCTGAAGTCTCGGGCACACCCGCCCACTTGGCGCCGGGTACTTCAATGGTTCTTCCGTCCTGAATGAAGACTTGATACATGCGGTCTGGAGAGAAGCGGGTGATGACGGTGAACTTCTTGGTGGTGTCAATGGTCTTTCCGGGGCCGTAGAAGTCAGGGTTGCCCATGCGGTACGGGTTGTAGTCGCAACCGTTGGCATCGCAGCCGCCGCCGTAGCGATCCTCGGAGTAGGTGCCGCCGCAGTTGGAACCCTCGCAGACGTGGTAGTTGTTGTTCTCGCAAGGGTGGGGAGTCAGAGCGTACGCGTAGGCGTTGGATTCCCTGGGTATTGGTCAGGACTTGAGCAACTCTCGAGTGAGAATTGGTTCGAATGTCTTACCAGACATCAATTTCGGCGCAACAGGCGCCCATGTTGCCGACACCGGCACTGCCATCGGTCTCAGAAGGCTCCCAGCCTACGACATTGCCCTATTCGTCGTCACTGTCAGTCGGAGCTTTTTTCCCGTATTGTCAAGCATGGAGGGTTGAGGCCTACCTTGCCGCCAATGAACTTGAGATCGCGAGCACATTGCGCGTCGCAGTAGCCAGTACCGTACTTGGCTCCCGCCTTGTTATTAGGCTCCGAAGACAGACCGCCGTCCTCCTTCATGGCAACGAAGTACAGAGCACTGTTCATGCCACACTCGACACTGGACAGGTCGACGTCGAAAGCGAATTCGTTGTTGAGGAGCTGGAAGGTCTGGTACTTGCTGTCCCCGTTCATGAGGTACATACGAGAGCCGATATTCTTACCGTATTGGTGCTCCTGAACGAACTTTAGAGTCATGACATTGCCACTGGTCGAGACGCCGTAGGTACCGCCGTACTCGGCTCCTTCGACAGCGCAAGTCTGGGCGCAGTTGTCTCCGGTCGTGCACAATCCAGTCCACGAGTTTCCATCGTAACAGTTTTGGTATCCGCTAGATCAGTGTCAGCCAGTGGAGTCGGTCATCATCTGAAGAAAGACAACAATCAGCATCGCCACTTACCCAACGCCATGAACCCAGCGCCAGTTGGCGTCGATGACGACCTCAGCGTTGACGTTCGAGCATGATGAAGAAGTACACCTCTGCCAGCTCAGCTTGGGATGAGTCTCAGGCTGTTCGGTGCCGACCTGCTGAGCCACAGCCATGGCTAGCATGGAAAGTGCTGAAAGAGTGTACTTCATCGTGAAGGAAACTGCAGAGACTGAAGAATCGTCTTGGAAGTTGGAAAGTGAAGGCTGAGCGTAAGTTGTGAGAAGCCTACTTTACATTCCAGTTGAACGCGGATCTCCGCGCCATATTTATGCTCTTATCTTCTTCCAAAGGTATTCGGCCTCTTGATATTGCGGAATGAGGCTCCCCGAGAAGATTCTCTCTAGCGTCCCGGATTCCGGCAACATCGCGTTCAGTTCCGTGATCGAGTCTCTAGCATTTCTCGAAAGTCGACGAAAAGTGTCAAATCGTTACATCGCCATTACCCGCAAGGACAAAGTCTCTTCTCGAACGCGTGCCATGTGACATTAGATCGCATACACCTTGTCGTCCAAGTCTTGGAACGAGTTGACCGGGACGAAATTCCCGTCGGCAGCTAAGCCCCACTTCCAGAGTTGGCAAAAGTTGAGTGTTTGATGCAGGGAAAGAAACCCTTGGGTTGCGGATCTGAAGACTGTCGCACCGAAGCAATCCCCATATCAAAAGACTGCCAAGGTCTTGTAAGCGGAGAGGAGGTCTACTCCATTGGCTTGTTGGTGAGAGTCAACGTTTTGTGGTAGCCAGGTGATGGAGAGCCAAGTCAAGGTTCCAAGAGCCAAGATCTCGGCGGCGGTAAGACTGAGCAAATAGCTCCGGGACGTACGGGACTAGGTGAACGACGGTCGTCAGGAACGGCCGCGATACCTTGCCGATCGTACCTGTCTTCGGCTCTCGCTAGCCCACCGTCCGAACTTGTCCGGCAGGGCTCCCTTGCCCGTGTCGGAGCTTGATCAACGTCGAAGCAGACTTGTGTGGATAATAAGGCTCGGCGAAGGTATCTTCCTGAACCCTCCAGTATAGTACCAGGTGTCCATTGGCGCTAAGCAGCTCCATGGCCTACCGAGCCACGACGACAGGTATATGCGGATGTTTCGAGGCTTGAACCACCCTTCAAGTATTTCCGTCAAGGCAATCTACCTCCTGCTACGCAGCTAGAGTCAGTCAATGTGACAGGAGTGGATATGCGACACGAATACAGTATGCCATTACTCACATCGTAAGCTTTCTTGGCGACTACCAACGAAGGCTGGTTGTGAAATGCGCAGACGGAACAAGCGGGAATTTCAGGAGACTGGTGCTGAGAAGTGTCAAGCGAACCGGACCTCCAGACAGAAAGCCTCACTCAGCATCGTCGAAAGATAGGTGGCTACCCACCAGTTGCTTGACAGCCCATGGACGGCAGACGTTGCGTTGTCCGAAACTTTGCTCTTGGCTCGAAGTCTGTGCCGAACGGGCGTCTGGGGGATCTGCGGGGTGAGTCTCGGCGTGAGTCTCGGCGTGCAGCGATCGCAGGGGAGCCGGGGCTAAATAGTTGTGACCCCTTGGTTCCGTAGCGGGGTAGACGGGCAAACATCGCGGTTCGCGGAGGTTGTAGCTCCGTTCGTGATGCCATTTTTCCATATTAAGGGGTTCGTCATGTGTGACTTTGCCGGTGATAATGTGTCTTCCTCTTGGAATCTGCGATGTAACGCCGTTTCTCTCATGTTGTGCAAACTCCGCCTAGTAACCTAGTAAAGTGAGAAGAACTGTCATTGAAGACCAACTTGCGTATTGGTTATGTTCATACATGTAGGTTGGAGCAGTTGCGTATGGCCTAGCTGAGGCTGACCTTCAAGGTAGTCGAAACGCGGGCCGGAACCAGGACATTGAATGCAACACGCTCTCCAAGTCTTTCTCTATGTGACGAAGTAATCTGTGTATAGATTACATGATGCGCGTTAGTAAAGTGTTCAACGTTGAGTCTACTGTCACCGGACCTTCCTCACTCCCTGGCCTAGCCTTCGGAGGATTGAGAGTCTCAAGTAACATACACTTAAAGTTTTTACCCTAGCTTCTCATGGCGCTCACTAAACTACGTCATGGTGGGAAGGAGAGAACGGGGCTTTTAGCATTGGTGGCCTCATAGTATCTGCCTGCTCGTGGTGTTGTCTGGAGCTGCTCTTTTCTTCATGTGACAACCGTCAACCTGACAACTTTGAACGCGGAACGACTCGTCTAGGAGTCAACGGTGTAGTCTGAGCATCTACAGCATCTAATGTAAATGTATAGCTGTGTCGGATGAAGAGATTCAGCCGGCTTGGCAACCAGGGCGTTTACAGGACCTCAGACGAATGAACGTTGGACTCAATTTAGGCTGAGAAGTTCGGAAGGACAGAGTGAGCTCAAGAGCAGATGAGCATAACTCAGCTGTTGCAAGTCCACCAAGGCGCAGACTCGTTGCATACGAAGAAACATGCACCATAGCTGACCCAACTTCTCCGAAGAGACAGGATGACTTCAACCCATACTCCGAAGTCTGTCAACCACACGGACTGCGCCCGCCATTTGATAAGGTAGGACCTTGACGGGATCAGAATCTGTGATGAGCCACCTCACTGTTGTCGAAGAGCTCGCTATGTCTTCAAACGCTTTGATCGGCATAGCGCAATCATCTTTCCATGAGTTCTGGATAAGCCTGGAAGGTTTCGTCGACCCCCAAGCCTGGGTCAGAGGCCTGAGGGTAAAACCTTGTTGAATTCTGGTGAACTCGTGAAGGATGCAATGTGTACGAGAATTTGCTACACCAAAAGAACGATAGAGTAATTCGGGGCATGAGTTACATATAGGCAACAAGTCATGTTATGGGTGCGGACGCGACAGACGAATGCTTTCATCGATTTAAGGTTGTTGGTCATGATGACATAGGTAAACATGCGAGGGCAGACGTACAGCCTGCGTCGGGGACTATTGATCGACAGGAGCTGCAGTGTCGAGGACCGCATTCGCATTCCCTTGGCGTCGATCCAAGTACGCTACGTGCTGTTTGAGAAAGTTGCAGTGCTGCACGGTACTTGCGAGTTTGTGATCAGACGACGTTGGTTGTGAACCGTGGATAGCGTCATGAACCTAAAGTATACAGAGCTTATGCCACTTGCCAACCATGAAGTCATTGTCACTCCTAAAACGCCTCCAACGAGCTTGCAGATGCCACGGCCTTGCGAGATCCGCCTCTAACGGGGCTCCCGTCGGGCTGGGCTGCGTCTTCTCAAACTGACTGTAAACATATCAGCCTCCGGGAGCTCGCCGGCGCACGTGCGCTTTCGGCCGTGCCGTAGCCGCAGTCAAGCAAGTCGATCGGTGAAGTCCCAAGGGCTCAGACTGGCACGTTCCTCCCGACTAGCTGCCAAGCTGCAGAAACAGAGCCCACTTGTTGCGTGAAGATTTCAAAAGTTCATGTACGCCTCACAGGTGGGCATCTCGTGACGGTGGCCGCGGGCAGTCGGTCCCGAGGTGCGCGAGGTCTTGGTGGCCTTCAATAGACAGCGACGCGCCTTGTTTGTGCCCAGTTTGAGGATGGAGCTGATCCAAGCTTCTCGAATCTCTCAAAGACACATAGTTCTCTGAGAACAACGCAACAATGAACGAATCAACCGAGACCAAGGATGAGGTGAAGGATATCGTCGAGGGCGGTCCGTCGAGAGCCAATTCGGGCGAGGGTCGCGGGGAAGTACTTCAACAGTCGCGCGCCGAGTCGGAGAAGAGTAAGTCAACGCCATCGACAGACCAAGGACGATCAGGCGAGCAGGAGAAACACGAAAAGGTTATTCAGTCGGCTGAAGATGACTTCCCCGAAGGCGGCACGCGAGCATGGTCAGTGGCGGCCGGCACAGCAGCCATCCTGTTCTGCTCTCTGGGGTACACCAACTCGTTTGGCGTTTTTCAAGCGTACTACACGCGCCATCAGCTTTCGAACCATACGCCAGACGACATATCGTGGATCGGATCAATACAGGCATTCTTGGTGTTTGCGTCTGGTGCTATAGGAGGGCCAATCTTTGACCGTTATGGCGCATGGGTGAGTGCACACAAGACACAGGCGTGCTGGTATCGCCATCGAGAAGAAGCTAACCTTGACTAGGTCATTCGTCCCGCCGCGATAGTATACATCTTCTCAGTGATGATGACGAGCTTGTGCAACGAGTATTGGCACTTCATGCTCGCTCAAGGTGTGCTCAGCGGCTTATCGAACGGATTGATCATGTTCCCAGCAATGGCCGCCACGCCTCAATACTTCAAGAGGAGGAGAGGAGCAGCCATGGGTCTCGCCATTGCCGGCTCCTCGTTGGGCGCAGTCGTCTTCCCCATCGTTCTCTCAGAGCTTCTGGACACGCTGGGATTCGGTTGGGCCGTTCGCATATGCGGCTTCATCATGATGCCATTCCTCTTATACTCGTCCGTCGCCGTCAGGGCCCGTCTTCCCCCTCGAAGGAGCCAGTTCTTCATCTGGAAAGCTTTTCGACAGCCGCTGTTTCTGTGTCTCACTGGTGGCGTGTGCCTCATGTTTGTGGGCATGTTCATCCCCTTCTTTTACTTGCCGACATTCGGTATCGATCACGGCTTGAGCCCGTCACTGGCGTCTTATTTGGTGGCAGTCATTAACGGAGCCTCGATCCCCGGCCGCATCATTCCAGGCGTCCTCGGCGACAAGTTTGGTCGCATCAACATCTTATTCACTGCAGGACTCTTAACCGCCATCTCGATTCTCTGCTGGCCCAAGGCAGTGACTGAGGCTGGAATCATTGGCTTTGCCGCAGCGTATGGTCTCACTTCTGGCGCCATCATCTCAGGAGGGTCCGTGGTCTTCACCCTGTGCCCAAAGACGCCGAAGGATATCGGCACCTATATGGGAATGGGCATCGCATTCGCATCAATTGCTGTGTTGATTGGGCCACCGGTCAGCGGCGCGTTGCTCAATCGGTACCACGGTTACGACCAGATTTCCGTGTTTGGCGGCGTCATTTGCATGGTCGGGGCGGTTCTGACGCTTTGCGCAAAGCTGTTCACTACTGAGGGTCTTTTAGGATTTGTCTGAGAAGAAGCTTGAATGAAAGCTAGCCAGCCTTGGTATTCAAGAGCTGAGATACGGCATAACGGTTGTTGAGAGAGAATTGCTGCCATGGTGGTCTACGTCATGGAGACTTGGATAGGCTGGATCATTTTGACCGAGTCTGATGAATGAATACCCTCACCGAAACCTTACTAAGAACTAGTAATAAAGACTCAACATTCAACGCTTTTGCCGATTCGGCAGCGAGCCGGCCATTGATAAGTCGCAATTGCCCCACGCGGACCCCTCATCCAAATCACGGCAGTCCGTCCTAAACGATGCTCATTTCCCGTTGCCGCACGGCTTGGCCTTAAGAGAATCCAAGGATCATCACGTCCATCAATGTTGCATTTAAACATTAAACAAGCAAACAAAAGCCACCATCGAAACAGGGGCACCGAGCACAATGATTGGCGCACAATTCTGAAGCGGAGAAGAAAAAGCTCGGCTTCCTCCTTGGGCCCAGACTGGAACCTTCTCCCCGCCCCGGCAACTCTCAATCCTTCACCGTTCACGGTGTGTTTGCGGAGACGCGGAGCACACGGCTAGAGGATTGGATGACGTCTTCAAGGGTCTTGCGCCATGTCTACCGCCTTGGCAAAGGATATCTCCAAGATACCACCCGTATCTCCGTCCGGATGACCATCCAAGAAAATAGGTTCCGATCTGGCTTATTTGTAATCATTAGACGCGTGGAACGGGGAGAAGCTTAAATCTTAAAAAGATGTTGGGCTATCCCGTCCCGTCCCATTACCTCCATCCGGTCTCCGTCCGCCGTGCTTTGTGATTGACCTACCTCCAGTCCAAAACCTTCAAGATGCTCAGCAAAACTATTGTCGCAGCCCTTCTGGGCTTCGTATCTCTGACCAATGCTGCTAAGAAGTGCCCCGTTGCCGACGTTTCCGCCATTGCCCACACTGGCACTCCAATTGGCGAGGAGGTCAAGTACAATGGGCGTGAGTCTTTTCAATCTCGTCGCGACGTCTATCTGGCGCACAAGCTGACGCGATTTGTATGCAGTGACCCAATATGTCACCAAGCCAAGCACGCGTGGTAATAGGACTGTTGGAGTCCTTTACCTGACCGACGTTTTCGGAATCCAGCTCGCGCAAAACAAGCTGTGAGTACCTTACACCAGCCATAGACCTCGGGCCGCCATATGGCACCGTCGTGCCAATACCGATGTTAACGCAAGCGGCCAGCCTGTCCGACAGTTTTGCTCGCGCCGGTTACATCTCCGTCGCGCCGGACCTGTTCAACGGCAGCCCCGCCCCGAACGATATCAACATCCCCGGCTTCAACACGACGGCGTTCCTTGCGCAGCACGGACCCAACGTTACTGACCCGATCATCGCCAACTCCATCAAGTACCTGCGCGAGGAACTCGGCGTGAGCAAGGTCGCCGTCACGGGATACTGCTTCGGAGGCCGCTACTCTTTCCGCGTCCTCGCCGAGGGCAAGGGCGCTGATGTCGGCTTCGCCGCGCACCCGAGTCTTCTTACCGATGAGGAGATTACGGCCATCACTGGTCCCGCGAGTGTCGCTGCCGCCGGTACGTTATAATCCCGGCCCCTCTCCTCCCAGGAGGGCACCTGTAGAAGGGTACCTGAACTGTTCCTTGTTATTGACAATGCCGCTGTAGAAACTGATAACCTCATGTCGCCCGCTCGTCGTGCCGAGGTCGAGGCCCTTCTCAGTGAGACTGGCCAGCCCTTCTCCCTCGCTGTGTATGGTGGTACCTCGCATGGATTCGGCGTTCGCGCCAATATTTCGGACCCCAGACAGAAGTTCGGCAAGGAGGAGGCTTTCTTCCAGGCTGTTCGCTTCTTTGACACCTGGGCTTGATCGAGCCTACAATTCTTGTACATATTCGAAAAGTTTGCTGTCCAAATATGATCTCGACTGTACTGATTGCTTTCAACAATTGAAGTCCAACAGTTACCCGCGCTTCGAAGGCTTTCTCAATGTTGTCTGGAAAGAGAGATGTGTATCCGTTTTCGTCTATTCGTCTGGAATATTCGCGAATCGTACTATGAGGTCAATCGTTCGTCTCATCGTCTGTACCTGTACCAGGAGGTAAAATTGACATGTTAGCGGCGATAATGAGGTTACTTGAGAGAGGGCTAGTTCGAATCCGCCCCAAGGAGATACGTCGAGAGCCTTGCCAGGAAACGTTATTGAATGCGAGAGCAAACAGCTCATCAGCAACATGGCCGCCCTCGCTGTAAGCAGCAGGACTCGTAGAATTCTTCTGCCCAAGGAGATGTATGAATAGGCACGGAAGTTCCGAGAACAACTTTGCAAGTTTGCCATCGTCAAGATTCATCGGCATGACCGCAGAACCGGAGAAGCTAAGACTTGTTAAATTGGCCAGTCAGAGAAGATGCACCTCGCTTTCCATAGTTGTGGTCCCACGCGTTAGACGCGTCTAGACCTCATCCTCATCCGACTATTGCCGTCCGCGGCGTCAGTTAGCATCATTAAGCTTTTTATCCCTTCAGACGTCATGGTCATCATGTGGCTTCTTTTCGAGCGAAAAGCTAGGATCCAATGTCATCGGGGACCCCTAGCTGCAGCCTGCCGACAAATTCTCCCGGGGACAACGGGCTACAAAGGTAGTGACAAGCCTTATGCAGCGCGTCAAGCAGTGTTTAGATCTGGCGGCAGAGTCATAATCAGCCTTACAATTCTCACTTTCCGCTAAGTATTACCCCTAGGTCGGATCACTTAAGCTTCCAGGACGATCGCACATTCGCAACACCCCCACTAGTCGTAGCACCAAACCAGGCGCACCCACCTACCTCGGTTTCGGTTTCGGGGTTTGAGGTACAACCCGTCTGTTCCTGATTTGATCGTTTCAGATCGCTCACACTCTGACTCTACAGCTCATTTGTGTTCCTAGTAGCTTCTGTACGAAGTAGTTGAATATGCCTTACCTTCAATGCTAATGAGTTCTATCCTAAGTAGGTAGGTCGAACGAGCTCTAGTCGCCAAGACATCTCCGGGCCACTGTAGCCCGCAATGCGCTCTGCTGCCGCTCGGCCGAAATCTTTAGGCCTTTGGTAATCGGCTCGTTAGACTTTCGAGCCTAAAAGATGTAGACAAACGGGTAATCGGGTAGACGTTGAACAACGGAACAGCTGTTACTTGGCGGCGGAATCTGGCGACACCGCCAAGTCGTAGAATAGCACTGGATCATCGTACACGGCTCGTAGGACCCGCGGTAGCCCTGACTGTCTGGACTCTGCTCTCAAATCTGCAGAGCTAGTGTGATCTCCGACGAGGCAAATCAGGGCATGAGCGGAATATGGTAGTCTAAATGTTTTGTTCTTTAATTTATTTAGATAACAACTAAAGTTGTATACTTCTATCGCTTATGAATGCCAAAGGCCATTTGACCAACTCTTTCCACTCTGGATCCAAGTCTGATACTATCGCTCGCGCCGAGTTGATGCCCCATCCCTGCATGAACCACGTGGTAGCTTCGGTCGAGCGAACGACGACTGAATAGTAAGCTAGCAGAGTTAGAGCCGCCGGATCGCGGTTCCGCAGCAGCTGCAGATACTCCTCCGTGAGGTTAATGGGCCATGTCAAGGCCACTCGCAGCTCTGGAAACGCCGTTGTCTCGACGGCGTGCATGATCCACCCGAGAAACACGTCAATCTCTTTGCTGACGATGGCTTTGGTCGGTTCGTCGGCGCTGGATGCCTTTAAGCTTATTTGGAGGTTCTCGAGGTGCTGTGTGACTGCCTCTAGCAACGGTGTTGACGCAGGAGTGACCACCTCTGTGAAGAAGTTCCTAAATGGCCCACTCTGGATAGAGGGCTGGAATGACGATAGGATATGACTCATTCCTCTCACTAGTAAGAACACGTCGAGGACGTCGTCGACTGTCGGTGCCTCTTGTGAATGGGGCGCTCCCCTTTGATATGGGAAAGTGGAGTATGCGTTGAGCAGCAGTAATGAAGACGCCGCGAACAGAGCGTGGCAGTTTTCGGTCGTGATGTTCATGAGTGACTCTCTCATGCCCGCTATCGCATCGCTTTGATGTTGTGAGGCATGCAAGGCATAAGACTCGCGCTGCTCCGGGTGCAGATAACCCAGATGTAAAGCACCAATGGCGAGGATTTCGTGCATCAGGAACATGTACGTCAGACCAAGCTTCGGTACCTCAAACTGCCAGATGCTGCTCACGTCTGATGACCTGGGCATCGTGAGACTAGTGGCCGTGGAGTAGTGGTGCATCAGCTCGAGATCTGTAATCCACTTGCTCAAATGAACCGGTTCCACGGGCTCGGTTGAGAACTTGACAAAATAAGGAAAGGGGTCAGGGCTCGAGGCGGCGATAGATGACCTCCTATTTCCGATGGATGAGCCCCGGTCGCTGACGAAGTCTGCTGGTAGGTTGAGGGTGGCCTCGAGCAGACTAGGCGGCGTCAATGAGTGGTCTATCGGACTGATTGATGGCGTTTGCGTCTTGCGGCTGCCGCTGGACCCCTTTCGCGATGAGCTCCTTCGCTGGAAACTCGGCACTCTTGAAAGTCCCGATGCGTTAGAATTGGATGTCGGCTCCCAGCTCATGTTGTCACCGGAGCCTCCGTCCACTGAGCCCTCAAGAAGACTGCACTGGGTGTTGTGCCTGATACAGGCGCCACACGGCTTGTTCTCATCGCACTGGGTTCAGAAGTGTCAGCCGGGCCGCGTTCAATATACAAGATGGTTTGTGAGTGGTAGAGAGGTTGACGAGTGTGCATGTGTATGCGAATGGATGAAAGGTGGTAAGTACTTTTACGCGACGCTGTTTACACCTTGCACAGCCACCGCGAGACTTTTTGTACCCTAGGCGCGGCATCTTGCAGCAAGCAGAATAAGCAACCCTTTCGTTATTCCCTCTTAGACCTGGGCTCTTATCCTAGATTGGCGAAAAGGGACAACACTGCCGTAACTTCCCCAACCTCGCGTCCGATGAAGAGTGGGCAGGCTGGACCCCAGACAGGCGAGCGATGTGCCTTTGGGCTGCCGGAAGAGAACCCTCACGATTTGGGGGGACACCTAGACCTCAAACCCCCTTGCTACAGAAATCCGATGAGAGCGATGAACAGGGGAAGGAGGCGGCAATCTGACGAATCGGTTGAGTACCGGTGACGAGATGTCAGCAAGATGTGGCTCTTCTTCACTTCAAGAGCGGCGCGGTCCGCTAAAGGTACCGTAGACAACGATCGTTTGGCGTGTCGTTGGAGGTCTCGACAAGCAGGTCGAGGAGACCGAAAGCGAATATGTGGGGTTGAGAGGATGGATGGATGGTCGGTTGGTGGATGGTAAATGGTGAATAGGTTGGGACTGAAAGAGGAGAGGCAAGTCGGGGAGATGAGCGCCGGGGCCGGAGATGGTCTGTGGTATTTTCTGCAGCGGAACGGCTGAGGTAATGGCTTCGCGTGTCGACGGTAGCGTGAATAAGTGATGGATGTAGTGTAAGGTAAAGTTAGGTTACTAAGGTGAGTGCGAGTTGTGGTGATGTGATGTATCTATGGTCCAGTCCTGTCTGTCGTCGGGGAGGAAGCTTTTGCTGGCACGACGAAGCCGTGGTTGAGTTCAAATCCGAATGGGGCCGGTCTTGGACATTCGCCCAAGATCGAAGCGCGGAGCAAGCCACTCGAGTTATATCGTGAAGGGAGACGCGAGCGAAGCAGTGACCAGTGACCTAGACGGGGAAGATGGTTCTTGGGATTCTCGGAGTGACTGGGAGTGAGTCTGCCCCGTCCCGTACTGGGCAGCGCCGGGGCGGGTATTGAAGAAAAGCTGGCTCCAAACTGCGCCTTGCTTACGAGTCAAGCCGAAGCACGGGTGCGTGCGTCAGAAACACAATAACATAGCGGCTCGTACGGATCTGGAATGGCGTGTGCGTGGAGAAAGTGAAACGAACAAGGCCGTATGCTGCCCGTTCCTATTGGAGCCTAGCCCTGTTGTTGACTCTCGAGTGTAGAGATTGAAGGGAGGGGATGGGCAGGATTGTAAAGAAGCAAGAGTGGTGTGTGTCGGTGTGTACGGTTACGTTTCGTCTAAGCTATCATCAGACCGAAGGACTCTTCCTATGTGGTGCCAATGGTGGTGGTGGCTCAGGCTCCGGCTTAGGCTCAGGGGTGCCACGAGAGGGGCAGCACTCTAATAAAGATTCAACACCTCTCTCTAGATCCATGTTCGCTAAATGACGATCCACGTCGGGTTGGGGGCTCCTGATCCTGCCCGTTGGAAGTACTAGTAGGGGACTACCACCAACTAGGAGGTATCTGTAGACATGCACACCTGAATATCACTCATGTGGCCAAGAGCCACGGCATCAAGACGTCAATTCCTCCACCAAGCCTCCATCAAACGTCGACATGCGTTGCGTGGAGTGGCATACCCAAATACATGTATTGGGTGGGCAACGCACCACAGGCAATACGTGTATGGCTAGGATCCTCTACGCCGCTCAACCACTCAACGTCCACGCAGATGAGATAAGTCAGTGTGGCAGCATAGCATTCTGTCACCAAGGTTCCTACCAAGGTTCCTCCCAAAATTATCCTCCCGTCTTGGCCAGTGCCCTCGCCATCACGCCGTGATCCCGGCGACGAGATTTGTGTTAGGCTTCCGGGGTTAACGGACAGGACGGGGCCTTGCTATGCCCCTTTACCTCCATGAACCCTAAGCTCCCGCTACTACCCGGTCCCCTGTGTCCATCAATCCAAATCTTTCTTGACGGCTGTCAGCCCGGCAGCAAGGCACACTTGCCATCCCTCCCCTTTCCCCCTCGTAGCTTACCTGTTGCTACGGATAGCCACAACCTTTCCGGGGGCGTTACAGACTACTATCTGTAAGGCTGCATTCCACCTCGCCGAGTTATATCCCAAACGAGGTCCATCGAGGGCATAAAACGGCCCAATGTCCCATTCTACCGGCAAGGACGTGCGCTCAAAGGAAATCAGCTCATCTACCATCGTGGGGCGCTAGGCTAGCTAAGCATTTTTCGTGGCGCGAGCCCACTAGCCACGGGGCCGGAGAGTATCGATGAAACCGAAACCGAGCGAACCCTGAAAAGGTCTTCTAGAAGAACAATGATCTTCTGTGCCCTGGTACCTATCATTCTTCACCTGTATCCATCTGATCGCGCAACCAACATAGCCCCACGGACTCGCGGGTTTTTATCTTACTGAGATCGAAATCTCTACTCCTAGCCATACTCTAAAGTCCTTGCATATTTCCGGCTTTGTAGTCTTGTGGCTTGGCTTCGGAAACTGACGTCTTTGGTCATGTCGTGTTCGTCGCATTCGTCGTGTTCGTTGTCGTATGACGTTCGAGACCGGTCGGTTCTGTCATTCTTAGGCGATGAAGTGGCTGAGCTACCCGGAGATTCTCGTACACCGGGTATGACGGATACAATCTGATTATTGCAAAGGTTCGATATCGTGCTGTCTAACGACCAAACATGTTTGGATCATTCTCAATTCTTCTGCTCGCTCGCTCTCGACTGGTTAGAAGTTTCCAAGTCTCTCATGACAATGTCAGTCAGTTCAAACCACCAACGTTCTCGCGGAAACAGTCCCTTGTTCTGAAACCGCCATCCTGGGTTCCATGTTCCTTCAACGTCGTTTAGGCCCCGGATTAAGCGCGATGGAACGATTCGTCCCGCGCAAGGACTCCTCCGGGATCGACGAAGCGTCAAAAGCTTACTTTGATCCCGCCCGCCACCCACCGCGGCGCCCAGGTTTCTGAAAGGCCCCTTCGTCGGCCACGTCGCCTGCTGGCGTCTACAATGTACTACCGCATCGAATCTCACACAAACATGGGACGTAGCGGCTCTCACTTGTTCGGACCGAAAATGGAGGTGTCAGATGTCATTGCCGAGAACCTGTGTCAATAAGAAGAGCTATAATAGCGACGGTAGCGATTAGATCTTCCCGACTTTAGGGTTGCGATCCGACTGAGTTCGTTACAAAAAGGTTCCAATGACCAGAGCCCGGATCGTGGCCGAGACTTCAGTGGAGCCTACTCTATTTGCCAGTCGCTGAGTGCATAGTCCCTCTACACAGCACCGTTCCTGGCCTATACAAAGGGTCCAAGGGGATCACCGGACGATCTGATTTCGGGGCAAAATACCGTCAGGCAAGGCGTCGAACAACCTGCGTGGATGGATTTGCCCCTCTATTTGATCTCTATAGCCTCAGCCCTTTGAGAGAGAGGCGATTCCCCAGACCACACTTCTCAGATCGTGTATCTAAACCACGGCACATTATCTGCGAGCTCAGCTTCAAGCTCCTTTTGCTCTGCAGTCAACTCCTGCACTCCGGCATCACTAGCAACTTGGTCTCTGCGGGCGTTCTCCCTTCTGCACCATGTGGTCATGAACAACGTCAAGAAGAAGGCCATGCTAGGCAAAGTCAGCACGCGTCATCACTGGCCAACGTATCATTATGGTTCTCTCTTACCTCACAAAGCCAATGAGAATGCTGTGGCCGGTAGTGTAGCGGGGTCCATCCCGGCTAAGGTAGACGTAAGACGCAATGATGCCGCCGCAGTTACCACCCATGACTTGCATCGCAATACCGGTTCCCCGCTTCAAACTTCCGCCGATGTTGCTACTGTTCCAGGCGAGACCAAGTGGGATTTGAGGATAGATGCCTTAGTCATGATGGATTAGCATGTAGGTAGATTCGTGCCCCATCAGGACGAGTCACGACGGGTGTAGAAGCTTACCGATGGCGGCAAAAATGGTGCCGGCATATTGCGTAGAGGATTTGCTGGTACCGACCAAGAGACCGAAGCCCAGGATTCCCACCAGCTGGAAGCCCATCAGGAAAATACCACGCTGTCTCACGCGATCCGCATACCAACTGGCGGCGATCGTGAAGATACAAGCGAAGCAATACGGCGGCACCGACATCAGTTGAGCGGTGTTGGAGGTGTAGCCCATGTTCTTGATAATGGTTGGTAGGAAAAGGGCAATCGAGTAGATGGGGCAGAAGCCCGCCATGCAGATGAGCATGTGGATGTAGATCTTCCAATCCTTGATGGCCTGCCAGACATACTTGATGTTGAACTCGTTAGATAGGTGGCCTGAGTCTACTTGCAGTCGGCGTTGGACTTCTGATCGCTCCTTCTCCGAAAGGAATTGTGCTCTATTAATGATGACTGTCAGCTCATACGCAACATACATCGTTGTCTGAATTTTCAACGTACGTGGCAGGATAGTCGTAGATTGCCCAGTACGCAGTGAAGGACACCAAGATACTCAGAAGACCCTCGAGGATGAAGATCCATGCCCAGGCCGAGAGGCCGCCTACTCCGTGCATCTCGGCAATTCCTCGCGCAAGGATACCACCAAACGCACCGGCGAGAGTCGCTGCTGAGAAGAAGAGAGCCATTCTGAAGCCACATTCGTGTCGGCAGTACCTATGCAACCATTTGTTAGAGCCTCGTCCACACCAAGGACGTGTTCATCGGAGCATCAGAGGAGAGGCCTCACCATTGCGTGATGTAGTAGTTGACGCCGGGAAACAGACCACCCTCAAAGATCCCGAGAAATACGCGAGTCGCCATGAGCCCTGAGTAGTCCTTGACGAATCCTTGCCCGATCATCGACGCAGACCAGCAGACCATGATGAATGTCAGCCAGATCGACGGCCGAAGGCGCTTCATCATCATGTTGCTCGGGATCTCGGCCGCGATGTAGAACGGGAAAAGAATGGCAAGGCAGTCATTGTACTGAATGCCCTTCAATTTGAGGTCCTGCTCCAAATGGTCCAACCTAGCATTTCCAATGTTCGTCCTGTCAAGGAAGCAGAGTCTTGATCCAGGTTAGTACCAGTGTCGCATGGCCGGATGCTGTGGTGGCATTGGCGCTATGTCTGTGCGACGACTCACAGGTAGATCAGACTCATGAAGGGAATGATGTGCCAGTCTAGCTTTCTCAAGAGCTTCTTAGTCGCATGTTGGTCGAAGGGCTGCGACTCGCCAACTTCGATTGATTCGGTGCGAGCGTGTTTTTCTGATACTTGGGCGCTGTCGGACTCCATTTTGACAATTCAGTAGCTCGAGAGCAGGACAGAAAACCGAGGAAACCAGATCAGACGAACTTCTGGGGCAGACGACTTGGCTTTGCGGGGGAGGATGCGACTGCCGAACTCAAGCTTTTAACTCCATCTCGAACCCTCACCAAAGATCTAAACCTCCCTGTCAGCACGTCTTATCAAAGCCCTAGTGATATTGCCACCGCCAGCAGGGCAAGCAGCACGCAGGCTGACTGGACCTAGCCCTGGAAGGATTCAAAATTGGAACATGCAGGTAAGACAGGAGGTTGGACACGCACTCGGGTATCTGGCCAATTGGTCTGGACCAGCAAGCCTGCATGCATCTCGCAAAGGTTAAAGGCCGATGGGAGAAGGATTTCACTTGTGACCGCTACGGGCCGAGTCCCAATGAATCAACACCCGCGAGATCTGTTGCAACCTTCCCAAAAAAGCGATGAGACTGGGGTGACATCGGGGTTCTCGTTTCCTATATCTGGTTACCGTTGGTCTGGTTTTTCTGTCCTGCGACACAAGGGAACGCCCAACGGACAAATCGTCGCTTACCGCCGAGACAAGATAGGCGTGCTCATCACTCTGTCAAAAGGGCCAATTGCTGATGGGCGGATGCACGTCGGAATGCATGGTGATGAATAAGAAATATTTCGGGCAGAGGGACAGGGTCTTGATGCCTCGGCTGGCCGCAGAAGGGAGAGATTCAAGGGACCCTATCAGGCTTCTAATAGGGCACGTGGGAAAATGAGCAGTAAGACCACGTATTCCGCAACAAGGTGTTTTAGTCGACGCGCATATCAAGGTACGGAAGGCACCCTGATGCTCATCGGTACCCAAATCCGGAAGATGCATCCTTGTCAGCAATAGATTGTCTTTGACCTTGTGATACACGAGACTACCTGCATCATTCTACCTTACGGAAAGATGCGGATATCAGATTCATGCTGGCCCTCATAAGATTATGCCAGTCTTTGTTTCGTCTTTCTCAGTCGCTCATTTACGACATGATTCGAATGTACGCGCGCGGGTTGTTAGGACTTCTGGAGATTGAGGAAGGCATACATGCATGCTCTCTTCCTCCTCAATATCGAGGTTCCCAGGCGTTGCTCTGATTCCAGTTCACTTCCAGAAAGTAATTCGCCGAGGGCAGTCTGAAGAATCTTATCAGCGCCAAATTCCAATGGCAGATACGAATGCCCTTTCATCCTACAAGATGAGGACTCTTTCCAATACAACCTCGCGACTATAACCACCTGTGACGCGTTCATGTCATGACATCCGAACTCAACTACATTGGCGGTGTCAGCGCCTTTTTAAGATAATGAGACACATTTGATACTAGTGATAACACCGTAAATGCTCCCACAGGTCGTAGTTAAGGCAGCTACCATCCACAGCACCCTGGTTTACGATACCCATCTTTCGACGATGGTGAAATCGCAGGACATGGGTCAAGTCACGCAGGTAATGTTATGTTTGATGAATAATAAATACTTTGCGACTTTGGGCTTTACCCAGTTCTTCTTGGCTCTTTTGCCATTGGCCAACATAACTTGAATTAGGAACACTAAGAGCGATCTGCAATGTCATACCATAACATTTTACAGCAGTCCTTTACTATCTCGGTGAGCTGATCGAGCAAGTTCGAATTCCATCTTCCTTATGGTTCAAGACTCGACGACATATGTCTTCTGATAAGGTCTTCAAGCCAAAGAAGTGGGGAGGTTATTGCATATCAGAGCATGGCCGTACTAGGAGTTGGAACTTCTTCATGGACGCTGGCGAGCACGCTGACGAGGCTTGGTCCTAGTGCGTCATCACACCGCTCGAGGCGTGATAACTGTATACATGCTTAGTGCTTAGAGGCAGTCTGACATTCTTTGGAAGGGCAGCTCGCCAGAGTCTGATCCGCCCTAATCCAAAGTGTAAGATCTGATATAGTGTATCTAGGTCTGAATTTCGATTTCCGAGACATGAATGCTTCATGAAAACCGATCTTTGATATTCTTTCAGAACGACTCGGAAACGGAAGATCAGTCTTTTACACTGGTTCAACTGTTAATGTACTGGTTGGAAGCGGGCCTGATACTAGTTGTATCTGGCTGAGTTTTGTCTGCCTAGCGTCAGGTGAAGCTCTTTTAGCCTTCAATGTATTTCACCAATGACAGAATATGACTGTATTAATCTCTGTTGTGAAAGAATACAGCAGCCTTTTTGGGGCTAACATCCTGTGCACTGCTGCCGTTTGCTACGGCGGTAGTAAATTATCTGTTCATTCGGCTGGTTCAGGACTCAAGACGAAGCCTCATGCCGGCTTGGCATCGATGGGAGACCGGTCAGTACAGTACATATGCACCTATGTTGAGATACAGCTCTCCCACGGAACAACTGGTGAGACTGGAAAAGTCTGATTGTGTTCATCGAGATTGACACGACTAAGAGACACTTCCAGCCCCAAGGGAGTCCATTCGAAATTTACCAACATGCACTTAATGCCTCTTTTCTTCACTTGATTCAAGAAAGACGACACTCTCTCATATACATAGTCATCTGATCACTTCTGGGCCGTCCGCTTACTTATCTACGAATGTCTCGTGACTAGTTGGTTGAGCTAGTGAATTAGATCGTCAACAACATTCGGACTGATACAGAACATATCTATCGACATTGGGGCAAGGAATCTGTGAATTTATGAGCAAATGGCGCAATCGGTGAATTGGTACTGATTCAAGGCACCTCAACATCGTGGTTCCACTGCTAAGCTCGCACGAATCATCTTCATTGTCCAGGTAAATGAGAACCTGTTCCACGTGCAGAAAAGACGCAGTCGTGAGGAGTCTCGGGACTTAATGACTCGAAACCCGCCTGGAAACCCGCCTCCGAACCCGCCTCCAGGACGCTCGATTCACCGCCTGGTCTGATACTGAGGACCTGGATGCTTCCCGCCGGCGGGAGAGGTCCATAGAGTGGATTCGGCATGACGGGAGTGCATCACTGGGGAAAAGCCCGGTCAATTGCAGTGGTGATTGAACAAATCAAGGTCATGTCGGAAAAGGGACGAACTTGAACGCCATGGGTATGAAGATAATGCTATCCTGCCTTCTTGTCACATCATCTGTCAGATTGCGGATATGACCGATAGGGTTACGCAAGTGTCAAATCTTCATTTCCTACAGCTTTCAATGCCGTTGCTACGCTATCGGCGTGGGAGGGCTGCGGCATGGCGGCACAGTGCCAAGACTGGTTTCGCTTGGCTCTCCTTTCACGATTATCATGCAACGCTATGTCTTTCATTTGATCAATCAATTGCGTTGGATGAAAGTTCACTTTCTTGTCGGTAGCAAGCGTATCTTGATTCCTCGGCTGAAGCCTGTCTTCATAAGTCAATTGATTATTATTCCGTCTGGGCTAGCTTTCATTTTACCAGAAACAGCGAGCATTTCCCAAGACCAAACATTGTGCAACCCCGGATTGGCTAAGGTTAATGACTTGCCTGAGCTAGTAAACTCTCACAATCGCAACGCCAGGTAAGGCAAGCCAAGCCTAGAGGTAGGCGCAAGCTGAGTGCTAAATTGCTCAGGATCGGAAAACCCAGACCAGTGCACGAGAGATAACGGCTTCTACAGCTGGGGGCAGCCCTTGCCTCAAAGTTTAAGTGCAAAATAGGCATGCGGCAGCACGTCTTTGCCATGGGTTTGGAGCACGCTAAGCAACCGTTGTCACACCGGTGTGCAGCATGTGGCCACGCCATGGTAGAGGTCCCGGCCGAAAAAGTCCGGAGTACGCGGAAGGCCGACCAACGGTATCCGTCTGTTGCATCACACCTTACGATGATGAGCTAAAGCTTGGTTCCAAAACCCCTTGATTACTCCAGGTAATCTGCAGCACTTGGCGTGGCTTGAGGCGGGCGCTTGACTCAGGGAACACCTCGTAAGAGAAGCGCGGCTGTGGCGTTAGCGTAACTGGGCCAATTCACGCCGACCCGAGCTCCTCGTTCTCGTGGTTCCGCAAGGTCGCACCATCGCACATGACCTTTGGGAAGCTCAACTTTGAGGAGGAAGATATAACTTGTCGTATTTGCGGGTGTGGCTGCGGATAGCTCAATCAATATCCCGCCTCCAGGTTACGTCAATATCCTGATTCTTTATCGCTTCTTCTTCAGAGTCCGGGCCCGCGTTTGCGACTATCGCGTGGGGACTTTGACGTGATTCAACTCAATTGCTCCACAACGAACCCCATGTGAGGGCATCACCGCGCGCGGACTTGAATCGCACGCGCTCTACACGTGGTTAGCCACATGGAGCCGAAATGTGATAGCGGGCGGGGTGTTTGTCAACTCGTGCGGGTGCATGAAGCAAAGGCAGGGCCGCTTGCGCCAGAGTGGATAGGTCGATAGAGTGCTGCTTGCAGCAAACCGCCAAAAACCACCACGATATTTGAGTTTCTTTATATTGATCAAGCAATATGATCTGCCCACCCGTTTCTCAGTGACCCAGAGAGATGGCCGGAAAGGTTGCACGGGCTCACCAGACGGCATGTCAACTTGAAACCCCGACCCAGCGGACATCGGACGAACCAATGGACCTCGTTGCCGGCACCAGGGTTCATGATTCAGACTTAGATTCACCCCGCCCACCATCGTGGTCGCTCATGCCGAATTGAGCTGCGAGGCTCATAGCGTTTTGCCTTGTTCGGAGACTATTGTAACCCCAACTCAAGAATACTCGCGTGGGTCGAATCAATATCAGACGCTTTGCATGCATGTGTAGTATTTCTGGGCTCTCTGCCAAGATGCAGATGACAGACTCGCAGGGCTCGCGTACATGAGAACCTAGTCGGAAATAGACATTGACCAACGGTTTGCGGATATCCAAGGGCATTCGAATCTTGGATCCGGGCTGTCAAGTCCGTCCGAGGCACGATGATTCAACATACTTATCTCAAGGCCAAGCTCTCCTCTGGTTCGACTCCCGTCTCATGCGTGCTTGCTGGAGTCGCCGAAAGCCGCATTTAGGAACGATGCCCCGAGTCTCCCGAGGCGCATATTCGGGCTGGATAACACTCTTCAGATAAACAAGAACTCGATAGGTCCCCGTATTCTGGTTTTTCCACGTTTCATATAACCATGAAGAACCACGTGCGGTGGTTTCTTGCGCTGCTACCTTGGGTAGCAGGTACCGTTCTCGGCCAAGACAGCACGAATGCAGCAACTTCTCCGTTGGAGCTCATGTCTCAGATCCCTCAATGCGCCGTAAGTGTCGATACCTTCAGCCTCCATTTAACTTCATCTCATCCTATGGCAGGTCTCTTGTGTTACGACAGCGTTTTTCAGTTCAGGCTGCGGACTAGACAACATCGCCTCATGTGTTTGCACCAACGTCACCCTCCTAGATGGACTATCTGGATGCGTGCAAACATCGTGTAGCTGGCAAGATCAGCTGTGTGAGTTCTCAGCTTGACGTACCTAGCCTAGCTTTTACTAATGAATTTTAGCATTATCTTATATGACGGATGACCTCTGCCGTCCTTACCCTCATCCATCTCGAGACACCGAAATCAAGCTGGTCGTGGCGGTGTTGGCCGTGATAACCTTTCCGATTGTGATATTGAGATTGGTTTCGAGATGGATTATAGCAAGCCGCCTAGAGCTCGATGATTGGATGACGATAGTCACTGCCGTAAGTTGATTGATGTCTCAACTATACTTCACCTAGTCCTCAGCGACTGATATCTATCATAGGCTATACTAGCTACCACCCTTGGTTGCGTAGTTGCGAGTGAGTATTCCACGCCGTCGTCTATATTGCTTTTGGTACAACTCAGTTGCTGACTTTTCAAAGCCGCCGATCTTGGCTTCGGGCTTCATTACTGGAACGTGAACCCGGAAAATGCCCAGAAGATTCTTCAAGTAAGTTGAACATGCCGCGCAACTACGAAGCTCAATGTCACTAATGGACTGATCATAGCTCTACTACGCTGTTCAAATGCTTTACGTCGTCGTCCTCATCCTAGCAAAGCTGTCCATCGTTGCCCTTTTCGCCCGCGTGTTCCCCGATCGCAAGTTCCAAATCATCAACAAACTGGTATTTGTATTCCTCGTCGGCCATGGACTGGTCTTTCTCTTTGTCATCATGTTCGAATGTGCCCCCATCGCTGGAATCTGGGACCGAACTATCGAGCGCAAATGCGTCAACGTCAACGCCGTTGCTATGGCCAGCGCAATTCTCAGCATCGTTGAGGATATCGTCATTTTCGCTATGCCCATCCAGCAGCTCAGCAGGCTCCAATTGGGTTTCAAAAAGAAGATTGCGGTTGGCTTCATGTTGAGTCTTGGATCATTGTGAGTCCTAGCGCTGCATTGGAACTTCGAGTCTTTCGGCTAACTCAGATCTCTTTCAGCGCATGCATCACTTCCATTGTGCGATTGCGCTGGCTCGTACTGTTTGCGGAGTCTTATGACACCACATGTAAGTTCAGGCGCTAGACTACATCCCAAGCAGAAGACTGACATAGCCAGGGGATAACGTCGATGTGGTGACATGGAGTATGGCCGAGATCTCGTGCGCCTTGATGTGCGGTAGTCTTCCTGCATTACGACCTCTCCTCAAGAAGATCCCGGGACTTCTCACGACTATCCGAGGCACACGCCCGACGGTTGAAGTCAAGGAAACTTTGAACAGAGCAAGAAGCCGGCTCTCATTCGGAGACAAGAAGCCTGTTGCTCCAGCTCCCGTCATCGCATCACGGCCCCGAACGGTACCATCCCCCGAGCCCTCGCCTTCAGAGGACTCATTCATGATCAAGGTTCACATTTCGGAGCATCTCGATCCGAGGATGAAGCCACTGCCACCAGCGCCATTACAGCCGCTAAGTTATCAGCCTCCGTGGAGAGATAGCGCCACATTGCAGGCTCCTAGAACGCCGATGACCCCGATGAGCATTAGGAGTTTCCGAAGAGAGGCAAATGCAGAGTACGAGTTAGACTTGAGAGGGGTCGTTAATACGAAGACCTGGATGTAGAACGCGTGCATGACTTAGAGATACCCATTTGATACATAAGGTTAGAGGTTGATACCCCAGATTTGATATAGAAGTTACTCGAATGCAATAGAACGTCAATTTTGTTAGATGTACCTACCTTAATTGCCTTGATTGCTAACAGCTGTGAGACTGAAACGCTGAATTTAGCTGGGGTCTATGACGATCATACTTATTATGGAACGTCAGAGAAGATTTGAGATAAAAAAGGGACTTCATCTCTGTTGCGCCAACTTGGCGGAGAATTATCCGTGAGGTTCATTTTGCGGCGGAATTCAGAATGTTAATGGAGGATTGATTTTGGGCATCGTGGCTCAGGTGTTGAGTTGGATGACAATGTTTGCTGTTGTGTCTGATATGAGAAGTCGGAGCCTATTCGAATCAAAATGATTGAATACGTTCATTCGATTCTCATAGTCCAAGCACAGAAGCAGCCTGCAGTGAGTTGAAATAAGAAAGGTTCAATTGATGAGATCTTGATGAACAGGGATTCAACTCTTGGGAGAGTGAGTGCCGCTCAGCCAATCAAACCGGATCAATTCTCGGATCAAATACGATAAATCATCCGAGACCCCGAAAGCGAGGCCGTGGACCCACGTGCGGGGAGGTTGCCGAACAGCTTTGGAGCTGGCCAAGTCGACATTCTGCAATTCTTCAAGCTCTTTGAGGCGCTGGATTATGTGTCGACTAATCCAATGCTGACTCCCAGCTACCCCAAACTGATGCCAAGCGACGTCATATGCGGAATGCGCTCGTAGGAATGGACGAGGCCGTCCCGCTCGAGCTGCTGTCCGATACCTTACCTAGCCGCTACCCAGCCTAACCGAATCCACGCTCGACGAGCGCCGCCCCACGATCGCGAACCATGAACGAGGGCCAGAACGAGACCGGCCCGACAGCATCAGTATGCACGGCGTCGGACAAGCACACGAGCGGCAGTGGTTGCTGCTGCGGGACGTGTCGTAAGAATAAGAGAAGATCTCATAAGAAGTCTCGCAATGGGTGCCACAATTGTAAAAGGAGAAAAGTCAAGGCGCGTGTCTCCATACCTTCTCGTGACGCTGAATCGCTGTCTACCCACGCATACCGCGCAATTGGACTTTGAATAGTAATCAATGCTGACTGTAATGGACCTGACAGTGTGATGAGATCAAGCCTGAATGCGGCAACTGTCTGAGATTCTCGATGCACTGCGACTTCGCTCCTCCGCCCACGAACCTCGTCACCCAATCTCCTACCGACCTCCCGCCACCGGCACCGCGAAAACGGGGCCGTCCTCGGAAGGACTGGGACGCCGTCCGGAAATTACCGACACCGACTGCCTCCGAATCCGATGCTACCAAGACACCGCGTACACCGGCCCCTACAACGTCCGCCGAGCCCTCCTTCTCCTCCATCGCCCCCGCGGTGTTAAACCGGGACGATCTCGAACTCCTGCATCACTACATGTGCCATACAGCAATTACCCTTGGTGAAGCACGTGTATGGCGAGAATATGTGCCCCGGCTGGGCTTCCAACATCAATACGTCTTCCACATGATTCTGGCGATATCAGCACAGCATCTCGCTAGACTCCGGCCAGCAGAGGCCCTGCGGTACGAGACCCTCGCAGAGCGGCACTCCACAAGTGCCCTACCGGCGATCACGAACCTTATACCGAATATCAATATAGACAACTGTCAAGCGCTATACCATACCACGGTGCTCGTCTGCCTCTACACGTTTGCGAAGAAGCCAAGCCCAGGGCATCTCCTAGTCCTCGCAGCGGACGGCGAGGTTCCTTGGTGGGGCTTACTCCGAGGAGTCCGTATAGTCGTCCAGAAGATGGGTATACAAGCCATCATCGCGGGCTGGGATGACGGAAACATATCTTTCGAACATACCTGGACTCACTGTCCGCCGCTACCCGACCCCGTGCACAAGATGGTTTCATGGGAACAACGGTTCGAAGAGCTCGCCGATCTGGTGGCCACCACGCCTGAGCCCGAGCGCCAAATGTACACGATCTCACTTGAATTGCTCAAGGACTGCTTCAAGCAAACATTTGGCACCGAAGCGGAGCCGGAGGCGCACGTCCAGGGCCGATTTGAAGTCGTTATGCGATGGCTGTATAGCATGAGCGACGACTTTGTAATTCGCATCCAGCAAAAGGAAGCGCTATCCCTGATATTGCTAGGGCACTTTAATGTCCTGGTTCAAACCCTCGAACATTTCTGGTTCATGCAAGGCTGGTCGGAGCATCTCATGAAAGGGCTGTTCGTTACTCTGCCATCTCAGTACGCCCAATGGCTTCAATGGCCAGCCGAACAGGTCAAGAAGCCGGGGTCCGTCGACCACGGTGTGCTTTCAGTTCAAAAGATGATTGATTGAAGCTTCGCCTTCTTGACGTATCGCAAAAAAGCTTCTCAACGTCTTGGCGCTCGCTGCCGACCAAGGGCGGTGGCCTAGTAGGTCATAGCGAGCGAGCCATCATCATCAGCCTCTCGGCGACCTTCCGACAACATCACTCCACGGACTTGAGAGCGCCAGGGCCGATCAGCATCGACCCCATCGAAGGAAGAGCAGGTGACCAGACGAATGCGTTGAGGACAGGGTGGAGGTTGGGATCTCTGCACCACTTCTGGTCCATATTGCGGCGTCTTCTTTCGGCGACACAGATTCGCGCCGGAATCGCGCAACCATTCACAGTTTGTTGGTTCAAGAGATTACGCCTGCATGATCTTGCGCGTCCTACGTCAGCCTGCATCCGATCCTGTAATTGCTCGTCTCGTCAAGGTAAGTTGGCCACTTTTCGTGAAGGCTTTTGTGACTGACAAGTAACGGCTCCAGCGCGAATTACAAGCAAGACTGCGCCGCGGCCTGAAGACTAGGGTTTGAAGGATCCGGGATGCCAATCTCGTCGTTGGCAAACCTGGTTGTTGGTACCGCGGTCATGGGTAAACTGCTTCAAGCGTGCTCACACCGCTTCAAAGTCTCCATCGGAATCAGGGGCAGCGTCGCAGGTTGCTGCGCCTCTTCCAATGGCGAGGCGTCTTGTCCTACCTCGACCCAGCGACTCGGAATCGATGGGTATGGGACCAGCGGAGCACAGATCCAGGGACACGGAGCAAATCGGCCTTTGGTGGATCGGATCCAAGCAAGGGTGTGGCAATCATCCTACTGGGCATCCATGTCGAAACAATCGAAACGAGTGGTTGGTTTATGTAATTTATGTGGCAGAGAGATGGAGGGCAGGGCAGATGTTTTTACCCGTCGTTGGGAACACCACCCCGCGTCGAAGCATCCGGAGCAGCAAAATGGCGACGGCCGGAACAGCAGAGATCCAGTCCGCTTGGCCACTAGTAGTAGGCCTGCACAGAAGCGCGCTTCACACGGCCGTTTCCGCCAGGGGAACACAGTTTCTGACCGCTACTCTGCCGAAACCCCGGGTTTGGGGACTCTCTCACATCTCCAGAATCAGTGCAACTGCTCCTGCTTCTTTGCGACTTTGCGACTTTGCGATCACCCCTTCGTGATGGCCAAGTCGTCAACCCTGATCCAAGATCGCCCGCATGAACCCCTTGTCACGAGACCGTAGGCTCGGAACAGGAATCCATCGGCTGTTCCACATAGAGAGGGTTCGTCCATTGAAAACTCCCGTAAAAAACCTTAAATCAGGCGGTGAAGAAGTCTATCATCCTTCTCTTGAAGCTTGCCGATGCAACGCTGGCCTTTCCACGTACTAGAATATCCGTAGAAGCATTCCAGACTCCTGGTCCCTGGATGAGTCTAGCGCTATTGAGCTAATTCTCCGAGGGCACGTCCATAGGATCACCAGTTAAACGACCCTGGACGGTGATCTAGGGCTCATTGTGGCTCGATTTGAAGTAATGGCACTAGTTTCAGAGTTTCCAAATTCGTGGTAGAAAAGATCGAAATCCTTTTGCGTGTTGTTCGGGTACATGTAGTCGTGGGTTTCTTTGATGCAAGCGCGGACGGTTGGCTCCCAGACCTCCCCTTCGACGCCAAGCGAGTGCGCAAGTTGCCAGAGCAAATCAATACTCGTTCTTTTACGACCAATCACAAAGAGACTATTCAGAAACAATATTGAACAGTCTTTGCATATGAAAAACGCTGAGTTGAACATCGTTGCTGGGTTCAATCTTCCCACGTAGTGAGATCCGATGCCAAAATCCCATCCCAGACCACCCGTGAAGCCATGTCGAACTACCACAACCCACCCAAATCGCCTCAAAACGATTGGAAATCAATCCATGGATTCAAGAGACATGTTTGCTTCATTTTGGACCCCTTTCACATTCTCAATTGCGACCAACGGCACTTGTTGGCGGTGGCGGACGGGGCCGGGATGCCCTGATCGCAATTGCGATCGAAGATTGCTTCTTAGTCGTAAGCCGCCCCGTTGAGCCATGGATCGACTCCCTCTTCCTCTCTCATTCTGAATTCACCTTCAAGAGTGTTCTCAAGTTGTTCACGACTCTTTGTTGTCTTTTCCCATCATCTAGGATCCGGTATTTGCGCGTTCGTGTGTAGTTCCGGGTTGATGGCTGCTCTCTATGTCTATCTGACTTGAACCGAATGGTGCTCAACAACACGCCAAAGAGGTGAGTTATCCCCAATCGGGTGTAAGCCGAACTATATCCTTGGCCCTGGAACTACGCTATAATCATGGAGAGTTGAACTAACTTTGGCGATTCGGTCGAGGGTAGATCTACAAGATCGCAGGGTCATTTTACTCGGCAGCAACAGCCTTCATATTCACTCGGCTCGGTTGTCAGCAGCGACCCAAAGTACATTGGACCAAGCAACAGACTCACAGAAGCGTGGGTTCGGGAACAGCAAGCCACATTTCCGGCAAACCTCATCAAGCTCTCCGAGCAAGGATTCAAAACCGAGGCCAAGGTCACTGAACATCGTGTTCAGCGCATTTACCAGATAGGAGAAGAGGTCACAGAGAACCTCGCAGCGTTTCAGGAGCCAAGAAAACCACACTTTTGGCCGTCTAGCAATCATGGGCGAGAACAGCAAGCGAGTCCGGCAGCGAAGCCGTGAGTCTGTCACTCACGGCAAGTCCAGCCAGGTCTTGGAGGTCAAGCGACCCAAACTTAGCACCAATGTCCCTGTCGATGTCATCCAACAACCTACTCCCCAGTCACCAATGGGCTGGTCCAGCATGAAGGACTTCCTCATGACGGAGCTCAGGAGGGAGATGGGTTTACCCCTGCACCGTCACCAATCCAAGGACAACGTTGATGAGAAGAGCGTCAACTTGGCCTGCCCTCTTTTCATCAAAAACCCGGCAGCATTCACTCATGTCCGAAACTCCTGTACTGATGGAAACATCAAGGGTGGGATCGGTAAATTGATGTGAGTTTACGACCCCTGTCCAAGTCATGCAGGTATGGCGTTCTGACTTACCCAACCCAGCGAGCACATCAAGCGAGTTCATCTGAGAAGTGACAAGCAGTGCCATCACTGTGGAGCCCGATTCGGCTCAAAGCCAGCGGAGTCCAAGTCATCACACTCGCGCAGCTGCACCAAGGTGTGGTCGCTTCACGAGCCCCCATTGCTCTCCGAGGACCAACAACGGGTTCTGGAGAACATTTCGGTGCGGGCAAGTGGGCAATCGCTCGACTACAAGTATCGCCACAAGCTTCTGATGAAGCTCTACCCCGGCCAGGAAGACTGGGCGAAGAAAGTGGAGATTTGTAAGTTGACTCAAGCGCACTTACAAGTAGTTGACATGACAAGCTAACTGAACGGCACAGACCACGACGCCTATTCTCCCTGTCTTTTGCCTACGCAGCTCATGTTTGATGCGATGGAAAAGGCAGTGGATAGATGGGAAAGGGGGTACGCCACGCACTACGACTCTGACGGAAGCGATGCGGACTCGGAGAGATCTCGCGAGTACCGGAGGCTTTCCGGATCCAGCCCGAGTGCATCATCAACAGATGCCTCGAGCGCATACCCTTCTGCGAGCTCCGGTGGATACAGCCGGACCATTGGAAATGGCCACGGATACAGCTCGCATACTTATCACAACTCTGGCTACCAAGACCAGAACTGGGGCATGGACAACATGTCTCTTGCCACAGACTCTACACAACACGTTACCACATCTGGCGTCACCTCCTCATCACACGACTCTCGGAAAACCCGATCGAATAGTCGACCCGCCGAGGCTAACTACGCGGGCATGCAACTTCCAGCAGACTACCAAACTTACTCTCACTCCGGCACGGTGGACGACTTTGACAGCCTCGACGCCTCAGGCTTTGAAGTCTTTGAGCCCGTCTTTGACGTCGTATCAACTGTGCCATCCGACTACCACTCTTACACCATGGACACTGACCAGGTCCTCCCCTTTGACTACCCTACTCAAGGTCACTACTCAAAAGACACAATTAATCCCAAGGATATACACAACACTTTGATCGGAATGGGATCGGCGACGATGCCGAGGTATGTCATGGATAATGAGGAGGAATCTGGTATTATACTACAAGATACTCAAGAATATTTGGGGTTTGCAGGTCAAGCCAGGAGGTCTCATAGATAGGCGGGGCTTGGACTACACTTACGACGCTTACGACGGAATGATGCATAATGTCACGGGGCTGACTGGGTTGGGCGCAAGGGCTAAATGGGGCCGTATTTTACTTTGTATGAGCGGCAAACTAGTATCTTGCTATAGCAATCTCTACATCTTTAATTTTCAACTCCTGTTCGAGTTCTACGCCTTCGCTCGTCTTTCACGTGACTGTTCTGACGCTTGTCTAAGCTTCATCTGAGGATAGATATATGTGTTTTGAGTCCTGAGTCCGTCACCTGAAATCAGAGGTGCCAAGCCAGAAGCATGAATGATGAGATGAGGAAAGGTATTTTGATATCCAGTTCAAGTTTCCCAGCTCCTGATCCTGGATTAGCCGTCGTCGAGGTAGTCGAAGTCGGCGAAGACCCCCCGGTCGTGCCGCTAGGAGAGTTGCCAGTGCTTCCGCCACTTTTAGCAGCCTCAACGATCGGTGCCTTGGCATCCTTGATGAGCAGATTCGAGACTGCAGCCAGAACGCTTAACCCTTCACCAATACCCGTAGTGTGATCAGCCGTCATAGGGTCGACAAATCTGCCACTGGTCCAATAGAAGCCGCAGCGATTGTTGATCTCCGAATTCCCGGGCTCACACTGCTTGATCGCAGCTTCAGCGGAAGTTTTCAAGACCGGAAGCCATGTGTCTGCCAAGAAAGGGGCGAGTTGAGTGGCCGAGGAGAGCCACCGGTGCACAAATCCTTTGTAGAAAAGGGCGTCAGTGGGACAGCGACCCTCAGCTGGTTCGCAAGCCGATTCGAAAATGACACCGTCAGGGAAAAAGTCTTTCAACAGAGTGTCAGAGAGTCCCGCGGCACGGTCACGCCAGATTTCGGAGCCGTTTGTCTACACCGATATTAGTCATATTCTCTGAGCCTCGAGACTTATGCTCGGATAGGAAGACCTGCGTTGTTATACATGAACGCTGCGCCCTGAATGAGCATGGCTGGTGTGTAAGACCATTGAGCTTTGCCGATTTGGGTGCAGTTGTTCTCTGCCAGTGCCCCGTCGTAGACCTTCCAGTTACTAGTGTCAACGAAACCGACTCCAGTGAGCCAGTCCCATCTCTTATCAGAGTAGTCAGAGTAAGTTGTGTTGCCAGTGAACCGAGCAAGCCGGGCTCCAAGGTTGAAGAAACACGCGTTGGATGCCGCTATGTAAGGTTAGCTTTGACTACACTTAGTCTTATCAACAGAAGCACCGTAACTTACTATGCTTCCATTCATATCCATTATTGGACAATGGAATCTGCCAGCGAAGGCCACCATTGCAGGTCTCATCATAGCGATCAGGCGATGCTTGAGTCGTCCACACATTCTTCGCAAGGTCGATCCATCTCGCTTTCCCATCCACCTCGGGGAACCCATACTCGGCAGCCATAAGAGCAGCCGTACCCCAGAAACATTGATCCTCATTTCCAAGACTAGCTGTCTGATTAGGGGGCATATAATCGTTTTCGGGTCCAACCTGGAACTGTAGTGCCTTGCTGACTGTAGCCGCGTAGCCGTCGTCTCCTGTCAAATGCCAGTAGTCGAGATAGGTGGCGAAGAAGCTGCCACTCAAGTACCACCAGTATTTGTTAACATCCTCAGACGACCACGGAAGTATACCCGGAGTCTGTCCAGGCTTGTCGCCTTGATAGAACGTCATAAGGTCCTTAGCAAGAGATCGTGATGATTCTTTGATGCGGTCTGCGCTGCTGATATCAAGTTCCGCGACGACATTGGGGAGGTTGCCCAGTAGCAGGAGAGCCCCTGAGAGGGTTGAAACGAGTGGAGATGGCATGATGCAATTGTGAATAGAGAGTGTTGATATGGCGAGCTCAAATTGGCACTTCCACGCAGTGATCGAGGCCAGGTGAATGATTAACGAGTGTCGATAAGTGAGTCAGAAAAGCGCGTTCAAGGTCACAGAGAACAACGTCAAACTCTCTGTGGGCTACTTGGGTATTTGACGTTTCCCCGCCTCGTACGACGTAGTCCGGCTTATAAAGACAACGACGTCAGTGAGGACATCTCTCGACGAAAAGAATCGAAGTTGTGTACATGAAAGGGAGAAAGCGGATTTCGAAATATTCTTGCGGAGTTCCATACATCGCTTACATTCGAGTCGGGGGTTGTTTACCCCTGCTGTGCCGTATCGGCTAGCCGCCTTCGATCGAATTCCTCTTGGCATCACCAGCACTAGGCCTATTACGTCAAGAAGTAAGCTGTTGCCTTGCTCGTATTTACTCTGGCGATTACTGATGACCATAGCAACTCCGACTCAAATACAGTCTCTGCCCAGAAGTTGAAGTTGCCGTAACTCCGATGCTATGCTAGATGCCGTTCGCTAACCTCATGTCTGCTTCTATCATCAATTATTCAGTTGGCTCTTTGCCTTCAACTCGCGACTCTGCATCCTCAGATGCCTTCTCTTCCCCTATCACGTCAGCTGGAAGCCTCTGGGGTTGGTCGCTAGCGGCTTTGGTCTTCGTTCCCACGGCCCCTTTGGCCTTCTTAATTTCCTTTGCGCCAGCTTTCTCATTGGCTCCTTCACTGTCGGACTCCGAAGCCAGTGCCTTAAGCGCCTTCATCTTGAGGGCTTTCTTCTTCCTCGCCTTCCGCTCGCTTGCCGCTTTCTTCCGTCGCTGAGCTTCATCCATCGCGGCTTTCTCTTCTACAACCCATGCAGCAATGCTCCTGACGGCCTGTTCCGGTGCATTTCGATGGTTGAGCAAGAATCCCTGCAATTGTGCCGGGGTGAATATGTCGTCTGGGACTTGAGAACTGAATCCTTCTGCCAATTTGTCGAATTCTGAGGTTTGCTTCTTCAGAGCCTCGTCGTCTTTGTCCGCTAAGAGAGTCTCGGTTGACAGGTGCGGTCGATACATGCGCTCAAACATGCCCTTGGCGCTTCCCTTTGAAATGTTCCCTAGAAATATCATTCTATCGATACGACCTGGTCTTACGAGCGCTCTATCAAGTTTGTGAGCCACATTGGACGTCATCAAGACGATGCGGCCTTCTTGGGACGCAACTCCATCCAAGACGTTCAAAAGACCTGATAAAGTACAACGACATCGCCCGAAAGACCTTGCGCTACTAGCGCTGCTGTCACTGTCTTCCGATGAGGAATCATCCGGCTCGAACTTCTTGCGATGCTGAATTCCAATCGCGTCAATGTCCTCCAGCAAGACGATGCATTTCGGCGGCAGCGCGGTGAATAGGTTCTCCAAGTCGTTATCATCTCTGATGCTAGGAATATGGAGTAGATAGAGCTCAAGGTTGAAGTAGCTTGCTAGGGCAAGAGAAAGAGACGTCTTGCCTGTACCGGGTGGGCCGTAGAAGAGATAGCCTCTCCGGTACGGTATCCCTCTTTCCGTGTAAAACTTCCTGGTTTTTTGGTTGAGATACGTTTCGATGTCATTGACAAGCTCTGTCTTCGTCTTCTCGTCAAAGTGTACGGTCTCTAGTGGCCGTATCGGTCGAAGGATAGTGGTGTCCCAACTCTCTTGATTATACTGATTTTTTGTTGCTCTCACCGTGATAAAAGCTTCACGCTGCTTGTCCGCAAAGAGCCGACAGTTGTTGAGGAAGTCTTTGACGGGCTGGACAGCGCGCCCCAAGCGCATCACGACGAGCGGCTCATCGCCCTCCGGGGCGGCAGAGTATTCATCCGGAACACCGGTGTACGCAGAGCCGACGCGTACGTTAGACACTCTTCGGACCATGAAGAACCCTCCCTCAAAGATAAACCAGGTTGTACCAAAGGTTGGCAAATATTGCACTGGTACCCTCTTTTCGTGATGGAGGTCGTCTCGCTCGATAGGCTTCCGATAATACCACGCCTCATTCTGGATCACCTCAGTTCGGGCTGTTAGGACACGAGTGCCTTGCCGGGTGAGAACGTGCGCTCCTAGCCAGTTGAGAACCTCTCTGTTGAGTTTGTCGTTACTCCCTATCGAGATGGAAGCCGTGAAGAAGCGGGTAATCCACCAGTAGATCTGAGTTCCCAGCTTTTGAATGCCCGTCAAAGCCCTTGGCAATTCTCCTCCCAAGGTTATTAGGAGGATGATTGTGGTGATGTCGAGTTTAAGCCAAGTTGTAAAGAATTTGAATCCTGGTGCAGTACGTTCCAAAAAGTCGTTGAGTCCTTGGTATAACTTTTGAGACGTTGCATCAGTGGCGCCAGTAGCGCTGGTAAGAAGCGAGGCTTTGGTAAGCCTAAAGAGTTCACTCATGATCGCTTTCACAACGTAATTGAGCTGTAAAAGTCTGGTGAAGAAAACAAACTGAGGGCCAGCCTTGACTTTAAGAGTCTTTTGCGATGTTTCGCGAGGCAAGGTACTTTATGAAGCTGCGTGAAGCTTCAGGCAGAAACGAGGCTGCCTGGATCGTCTCACCGATGTCCGCTTACCCTGGAACTCAACTGAAATCGGTATGCGGCGCTAGCCCAATGGATCCAAGAATCAGCGTGACGCATGACGGGATGTGGCATAGTCCAATTCGCTGAATCTAGATCGAAGGCTGACGCCGCTTGTTGGAGCCAATCGTTGGATGGAAGCGCCTTAATCTGTGACACAGTGAGACAGTCAGGCTTTGCTGCGGCTTTCCTCACAAGATCGTGCATATGCACTCATGGTTGTGTTCATATCGAAACACACCGTTCCCAACAGATTGGTAAAATGAAGCACTCTCATCGTTGAGAACAATATTAAACCAGGTTTTTTCTGTCAAATAAGTTGTGACATTGGCGATAAATTTACGTGAATGAACTGAGTTGATTTCGTCTTTGAGAGGACCTATGAAACGAAGCCCTCTTGACAAGTTGACAAAGTCGGTAATAACTTTGAACTTTCACTTGCTTACTCTCTCACGCGAGTAGGACTTCTAGCTGTTTCTTGGTTAAGATGCGACGACTTACTTTGACGTGGTCCCTCGTCAAACATTGCCGTCTCTTTTAGATTTAGTCATGGATATTATTAACCGTCTCATGACTTTCAGACTTGCGGCCTCACTCTTGAATCTGAGGCATATGAATGAGTCAGTGCCTGTGCTTCTTCGCTCATTGTGAACAACTCCGTTGTTGTTCTACATTCGTGAGCCATGTTTGAGTCCAGATGTGCTTCAGGTCATCTGCATCATGTCTCATAAGCCTCGAGCATTAGTTTGGCACTCACGGTGCTCAGTAGGTGTTGGTAGGTTCCTTAAATAGGTAGTACAGATGCTTGAGGTCTCCGTGAAGGCTTTTATATGTGGTCAGGAAACTTGGTTTCGCGGCTTAGACGTTAAGCCAATGAAGGCCGTGTGTGTGCCAGACTAAAACTAAAGCAAGATCTACGGCGACTTGACGTCTCCGCCCGCCCGCCTTTCTGCTAAGCAGGAAATGGAACAGTCTCACTCCGCCTTGCGGAGTAAGTTTATTGGTCATTGTCTACGAGAATCCTCTCCCGAATGACCACTTCGTTGGGTAATATCTAACCATTTTGAGGATGGCCTGCATCACACTCAGCCCTATTTCTTCCCAAATGGCCTCGTCAGCACCAATGCCACTTAATCGCAGTAGGGCGGACCGAATGCGGACGCTTCGAAGATGTCAGCCTTCAATGGACCTGCTCAGCTATGCGTTCTTGTTACAGCCGCATGAACCGTTTGGGATCAAGACCGCATGAAGGCGGCAAAACCCAGCCAGCCCTCTTTAACACGAGAGGCGGACGATGCTGACCACTTCTGGACCTTGCTCATGACTTTAAAAACAATCCTCACTATTCACAAGTAAACCAGCAGTGACAATATCCACGGCGAATTATTTCTTTGTCTTGATGACGACCGATGATGCGCGCAGGTTGTTTCCGACGTATCAGCAGCCTAATGGCATTTGCTGCCTCGCTGAGTACTCTCCCCCTCATGAAAATGTTCCGATGGGCCGATTATACGGCCCCTATCAGAAATAATGCTCCCAAAGTCCCAGATTTTGCGAGAGCGGGTAGCGCAACGTGAGCTAGCTGGGTAAGTTCGTGAAGAGCCATTATGTACAGGCGACCTAGGTAGCAGGTAGCGGCGATGTCAGCTTTCGGGGAGTGGTGGATTGAACAGCTTTTGCCCAACGTCACCCCAACAGAGACTGACCCAGGTCATTGATCGTCGAGCAACCCCTCCACCAATACCCTGCTTCCGAAGACCCTCTCGTTTTACACGTGGGCTGAGGGTCAAACATTCCAAACAAAGCATGCAAAATGACACAAGGGTCGCCTACTACGACGCTGTTGTCAGAAATCGGTGCAGAAATCAACTTGGCAAGGGAATCATCGGAAGTGACCCCAGTCAAGGACACCTGAAGAGAAAAGTCGCCGGCATAGTCGTCCGGGAACAGTATCCTTGAGGTCCCCTCTTGACGTGCGCACGCACCTCTTGACAAGACCCCTATCAATCTGAATTCGGCCCATTACTGGACAATGCGACCTCGTTGGGGAGTGCCGCTGAAGAATGCTCCGCATTGAGTGCGACGCAATGAAGCTCATGAGTCGCCCGACCCGCACGCAACTCCGTAGCTCTCGCGAGAGATGTGGCAGTTGCCGTACGTTAGTGGGCTCTTTCCAGGGTTTCCCGAGTTCCGGATTGGGTTTCCAGGGAGCTAGAGGCGTGCTAAAGGCGCGTCTTTCAGGGATATCACCGGGGCCGTAAAGTTGCCGTTTTACAAAGGTGAGGGGAAAGGATGGATTGCGGTGAGGCGAGGGGCAGACGCGAGTTGAGCGCCGGCTCCCATGATCAGATATCACTCATATTTAATAGCATGGCAGCGTCTTCCTTCTGCCAGTCAATGATTCAAGCTTTTGACTTTTCTGGAATTCCCCTGCCGAGCTCACCATCCTCGCTTAACTCTTCAACACAACCCACACACTACCAACCATGTCTACCACCAAGCCCACTTTCGTCCTCGCACCTGGTGCCTGGCACAAGGAGACCTGCTACTCGCCTGCTCAGCAACTCCTCGAGTCTCGCGGCTACCCCGTTGAGGCCGTTGAGTACCCCTCTGTCGGCGCTGAGCCCCCTACCAAGGGCCTCACAGACGATGCCAATGCCGTCAGAGCTGTCCTCCAGAGACTCGCTGACGAGGGCAAGGAGATCGTTCTCGTTGTGCACTCCTACGGTGGTCTTGTCGGAGCCAATGCCGTCGAGGGTCTTGGCTACAAGCAGCGCATCAAAGAGGGTAAGAAGGGTGGTGTCATTACTTTCGTCTACCTTACCGCCTTCGTTGTGCCCAAGGGCAAGTGCATCAGAGAGATGCTTGGCGGCCAGTTCCTCCCGTGGATGAAGTTTGAGGTAAGATGAAGCTGAACGATTTCGCCATTCCGATATTCACACTGTCACAGGGCAACTACGTCTACGCCCAGACCCCCGAGGAGATTTTCTACCACGATGTTGAGCCTGAGACTCGCGCCAAGGCTATCGAGCAGCTGCAGCACCAGTCTGCCCAGGTCTTCGACGATGTTGTGACCTACGAGCCGTGGCACGAGATTGACTCCATGTTCTTTTTCTGCGACGAGGACAAGGCAATCCCCCTCGCCGTCCAGCAGGGTATGGCCACTCTTCTCGGCCCTACGGCCATCACCTACTCTTCTAAGGCCTCCCACTCCCCCTTCCTGTCCCAGCCGAACGACGTCGCTGAGGGGTTGGAGCTTGCTGCCAAGGTTGGACAGGAGAGGGTCAGAGCTTAGAGTTCAATAGATTTCACCATTCATGTAGAGAGCTCGGCGCATTAGATATCCTGTAAAATTTACGATTCATGACCACATCCTCCATTGTTACCGGTGACACTGGTGACCATGAAGGATCTTCTGACTCAGTGTGAATGTCAAGTATGAGCCGAAAGAATGATCACATAAAACTCATAGCGCCGCAATCTCAGTGTTGAGTCTCTCGTAGTTTGTGTTGTATAGTAGAACCGTTCGACCCGGGACGGCTCATAATGCAAGCTCAGATAACCAGACTGGAGTTCCCCATCTTAATTTTAAATCCCATGTAACTTCGAACGCGGATGAGGGACACTCCTCGGCGAATACAGCAGGCCAGGGAGGCCGCCTTGACTCATGTCGGGCTCTGGTGACCAGGTGTTTATAGTTTGGTGTCAGTCAAACCGCTGGCACTCGCTTCGGGCCGTCCCAAGCAGCAGGGTCCCACTTCTGCCCATATCGTCATGTAAGACATGAGAAGCTTAGATGAACACCCACGTTTCCTGCGTCCGAGCGTGCTGCAATGGTACCTTGCCTCGCGAGAATCGGCGGGATCACTGTGTAGGAGCCAGACTAGGAGCTGAGTAACAACCCCCTGTGTCTCATGGGTTCTGCCTATTTTTTTTTGGGGATGGCTATCCGGAGGAGTTCCTGAGCCAGCCTTAAGTGCGCTATACAAGCATGGATGCACAAGAATGGTTTCCAATTTATCCAACTTGTACGAATTCCACCTCATGAGTAAAAGGACATATGCGTAGTGAAGAGTATTGTGTACTGAGCCCCTTCGTAGTAGCCGTTTGTGGCTGTTGCCGCCACCTGTAAGCCTGTGCACTTAATCCAGTTCCACGAATGACGTGAGATTCCTCTCCAAGAAGGCGGGGAATAGGCAGGCCAGGCTGATTTTGACGAGGGTTGCATCCCAAGTTTCATCCTCCACAGGACTTCGTACAAATTACGGAAGGGAGCCACAACCCGCTGCTTTTCTTCAAATCTTTCCAGTGACAACCGAATATGAGCTCTCACCAGGGCCCGAAAGAGGCCGGCCTCTACAACCCTCTCAAGACCAACCAAGTTCGGCTTCTGCGGCTGAATCCAGACCCCGACTCAGATGAAGTGGGAAATTTAGAAGTAGTGGAACTGCGCGAGGCTCCTCCATATTACGCCCTCAGTCACAGCTGGACGAGCCAGCACAGCTACCGGGACGTCCTCATAAACAGCCAAGTCGTCACGCTCGGAGCTGATCTCGCCGCCTGCGTTCACAGGCTCTCGCAATTGGCAGGAAGCAACTCCGAGCTCGACCCTCCCGTTCGTCACATCTGGATCGACAGCATCTGCATCGATCAGTCAAATCTCGATGAGCGCGCGGCTCAAGTCTCCCTCATGGGTCAGCTGTACCGCAGCGCCATCAGAACACTTATCTGGCTCGGTCCCGACTCCAGCGACTGCTACGGCGCGTGGGAGCTGCTGGACAGCATACACCACATCTTCAGGCAACAGAATCCCAGAGCCACGGAGCCGAATGACATACCCACCCGCATGTACCGACCCTCTGCACACGAAGCCTCCGGCCTGCCGCCATGGGAAGACTTTCGGTGGTCGCATCTTAAGAACCTCGTAAGGAGGCGGTGGTTTTCTAGGATCTGGGTCGTTCAGGAGGTCGCCCTGTCGACGCAGGATCCAATCTTCCTCCACGGGGAGCAGTATTTCCCCTGGAGTCACTTTGGCTGGGCGGCGGCTTGGCTGCGCAAAAATGGCTACATGCGACTGTCTCAAGTGCCCGAACAGCTGCGTAATATCGACACCATGGCTAATCTCCAGCGAGCGCAGACGCTGTGGCCCCTTGATGCGCTCGTCTCAATCACGCAGGTCAAGTTCAACGCCACCGACCAGAGGGACAAGATCTATGGACTCATGGGTCTTGCTTGCGAATGTCAGGATCTGGCTACTATGCCTCTCGAGCTGAGACCAGACTATCAGATTGACGTGACGGATGTATACCTGAGGGTTGGGCGATACATGCTGCAACAGAGCCGCTCGCTTGCGTTCTTGACCCGAGCACGTTGTGTCGATGGCAGTATCACCAGAAGACAGCGGGAGGAGAGTCTAGATATACCCTCGTGGTGCCCGGACTGGAGCGATTTCAAGAATCCCAACGAGGGCATCGCTACAAGTCTCTCGTGGGTTCATGCCGGAGACAAGTCTAGGCCAGCCAGACTCGGCTTTCTCGAACAATTCTCTGCAGCGTCTGGGCTTGAACTTGAGATCCGTCATGAAGGCGATCCGCGAGTACTCTCACTCGTGGGTATCAGGGTGACCACAGTCGAGGTCGCTTTGCCGTTTGGTGTGAATCCTTCTCGCAAGGTTGAACCCGAGCAGCCTTTTACAGAGCAGATGACGCGCATCTTGTCAGAGGCGCTGAAGACACTCAATCGGGAGACCATATCTGCCTGGATGAGACAGTTTGTTAGCGCAACTACAGTCGAGCAGCATTCCTTTGTCGGCCGGGACTGGGAACAGTCTGTCGCGGACGGCGCAGCCTATGTCCATCATCTTCTGCTAAATGACATATCACTTTCGTCCTTGTGCGTAGAGCAGAGCGGGGATCCGAATGCTCTTTCCGTACTCCAGGACTTATCATCCGGTGGAGCTGCAGACTACTACAAGAGCCTGGTTCACAACTATGGTTTCGATAGGGCCTTCTTGGTTACGGCAGACGGGAGAATGGGCATTGGTCCATCAAATATTCGGCAGGGAGATGCTGTTGTCGTGCTTGCAGGCGGCGATGTGCCGTACTGTGTGCGTAAGGAGGGAGACTGCTGGCTTTTGGTGGGTGAGTCGTGTGTGCAGGGTTTGATGAAGGGGGAGGCCGTAAACGCAGTAAATCACGGGTTGTTGATGAAGGACAGAATGCGTTTTAGGTAGTTCAACGGACAGATAACGTACTTCGTGAGCGAGCGTCGCATTTTTATCTTCTCCGCCTATCTTTTCCCTTCCACAATCAAGTCTTCACGACTAATGGAAGTGTCTCACAATCGAATATCAACTCAAGGGTCCTTCTTGCTCTTTAGGCCGTTCAAAACAACCCAAAACTAAGTGGTCGATACCTGGATGAACACATTTATTGACAAGCCTACCTTAAATGGAGCCGCCGGCTGAAGATAGAGAAATTCCTACTTTGATACGAGAGTACTACAGTCGAAATCCCTGTGATGCTATTGCCTAGCCGTTTCAGATGGCCAGACCGCCGCCAACATGTGTCTTCTAGGAGACGAGTGGGTGACAACATTCGATTGCTAGTCTACAAGTGCTCTACCTAGCTCTCCTATTATCATTCTTATTCCTATTCTTCTTTAAATAGCATTCACGAAGGAATATACATAAGATGAAAGTAGTAGAAATGAGAAGGGGCAAAGAAATAAGACTTGTAATAGAAATGATAAAGATAACAAAAATAAGAATAAAAAAGTAATACAAAAAATAATAAGCAGCAGGTACTTGAGCATTACACAATCTTTTGTTGGCCAGCATCCTACCTTATGTTGTCACCTACTTGTCAGGATATATACTTGAGGCAGTGGGGGACTCACACTGAGGCGAGCTTGAGTTAGGGCGGCAGAGACGATAACTCGATTTGGCTGGAAAGCCCCGCGTAATCAGTGAGACAACCGCCAGACGTCTTTTCCCCTGTCGATGAGCTGTCATCCCTTGGTGGGTTTGCAGAGGTATGGGTGGAACAATCTAGACTGGGTCGACAGGCTTCATCAAGCGCGAAAGATCCCGAATTGGTCTCCTTGCTACTTGGCGTCCTACATAATGTATACACGTACAATACCCATGGCACTTCACCTTGAGGTCTACTACTACGACACAGGCGCTGGCACAATAGTCCGGTCCTTTGGTCTCAATGGCTAAATACTTGGTTACAGGACCGATTTGGGTGCGTCCCAATATTTAGGTTCGGGAAAGGAAACAACTGAATCCTCCATCTTCATGCCAATTTGCCACCTTCCAAGCATAGGCCAGAAGTTCTCGTGTTCCCCGATAATGTGTCCCTTTTCATCAGCTTGTCGGATATCGAACCAACCTAGACTCGTCTTCTTTGAGCTTTGACCTGGCGCAATGCTGCACCAGCGATCGGTCCCTGGTAATTCCCCCTGACTTCCACTTCCCTGGGGCAATGGGGGCTGAACAAGAGTTGCATCCACACCAACGTACTTCAAAATGTCAAGAGAGAGGGGGAACGACGGCACATATGGGATAGGCTTGAATGTGGCTTGGAAGAGAGGTGTGGTGCTTGCCGCGGTTTCTTCGATGTCACCGGATGTGTCGTGAGGGAAGACTCTCACAGAAGTGCTACCGTCGGAGTTTGTTTTCCAGTCGAAGGCTGCTAGATGTTTAGGAATGTTCCAATCTTCCTCCTTTGTGAGCAACTAGCGTAGCGTTGTGGTGAATGACAAAGGAAACTCACTCTTTCGCCCATTCCAGCATGTGTACTTCTGCGAAACGTAGATCCTGGTGATTCTTGCATTCTTCTTTTTGATGCGTTTGCCGTTCTCCTCAATCGTATACTCGTGAAATCCCGGACTCAAGATCAGTTCATCATAGGGACCGACTGGACTTTCAGTGTAACGAATGATCTGGATCATGCTGATCCCTCCAAGGGGACGGCTACCATCTGGGCAAATAAATGAAGAGTTCGCTTCGAGTGGAGAGTACGTGATCGTTGGAGGATGCTCTGCCTGCTTTCTGGGCACCCAGAAGCTGAAGAAGTAGACGTCGCCCTTGAGCTTCCATGGTGCAGGGACAGGGGTGATTTCGCTTAACGTCATGACGACACGATCTCCTTCTTATCGATGTTTCGGGGGCTATGTGTAAGCCAACAATGACAAATCCCCAGAGATACTGCTGCTTGAGTAGAGAGAAATGGAGAGACTGGATTTAATGGAAAGAATATCTGGCGTGGTCGGGAACATCTATGAAGAGAAAGGTCAGATCTGGAAAAGACTGGAGTCAAGGCGAGAAGCTTGCCGGCGCATGAACGGACCTCGAGTATTTGTGGGGAGTGGAATGCCCCAGCAACACTTTATGTTCCCAGCCCCTGGCCTACCTAGGACAGTCGTGGCCTGTTGCATCCACCTATTCATTGTTGAGACTAGACTATTCGTAGTGTAGTCGAATCCATTCTTGCGGGGTTAAGCTCCGGGCCGCAATCACAAGGGGCCTCGGTGCTTGGCATTGCACCGACGATTGAATTGCCTTCTTCGGAAGAGGCAAGGGGCCATCTGATAATTTCTGGTATGCCAGTAGCGGACTAGGACACCTCGCTGATTCTTCGAAGCGCGCTTTTCTTCGCTATCATCTTCTTTGTTGTTATGTTTCTGAATTGGGGTCTCCCTTATCTACCTCACATTGGACCTCCTGTAGCCACCGAAACAACTGCGTCCTCTTCATTCCTGTAAACCACGTGTGCTTTGGAGCGTTCCGCTAGTGAAGCGAACCTTATGGTTTGTTCAAAACCTAGCCCTCCACCATGGACAATGAGGGGACTTAGGAATCACTTATAATACGTGATCAAATCAGACAAATTGGTGACATTGTCTCTTCAGGAGAGGCGCCCTCGCCTTCCATGAAGTCTTGCAAGTAACTACCATTCAACACTGTTAGTAAGTAGTCAGACAGTTGGGATTCTCATAAAAGATTAGGGGAGCACTCGCCATTCACCAACCAGACTGTAAGTGCGTCTCGAATCTTCATCGCTCTTTGACCTTTCTCCCGCCTTCTCCCGCAAGCAGAAGAGGACACGGCTACCAGCAAAAATGCCAACGACATCGCCGGCCTTTGCCGGGTTGTCAGCCAGCCCCATGCGGCCCTTCTCAGAAATGAAGAAGACTCTTCCAGCTAATGCGCTGTATAAAGCGTCATTATAGGCTTTCGCAGCTCCATGCATTCCCGATGACTCTTGGTCAGTCATCAAAACATACCAGGCGTCCCAGAACTTGTCAGCTTCACCTTGACCGAGAACCGTCGCCTCGTGACGCGGCCCTCTTATCCTGACGCGGGATCCCACCAAAGTTCTTCGAAACGAGTCGACCAACGAAGTAGCCCCCTGACTTCCACTCGGAAGTAAAGACGCCCGTTCTAGGACCTGGGCTTGGATTGTCATAATCTGATCAAAGACCAACCCCGGTTTCCTGAACATCTTTGGCTCAAAAGACACCGCCCACTCAATATTATCCAGGACCTTACCTTGCAACAGTAGCTCATCTCCTTCGAATTTGGCAGAAGGCTTGCTTCCGTTACCCCCAGCTGCATAGTCGTTCTGCCATAGGAGAATCCTTTGGCCTCGTTGCACGGTCCAATCAGGACACCAAGTCGGCAAGTCGGGCATGCAACTTTTTGTCCTGTTGTGATGGCAGAGAACCTCGAGAGTTCCCGACGAGCCGACGGAAGCTTTGACTACATCTATGAAGAGATCTTTGACAGGGCGGTTGTAGTCCGGTTGTAGCATCGAGACCTCTCCGATTAGATGGAACAAGCTGTATACCTTGTCTCTAGGGTCGGAAGCTTTGAAACTCCGAAACCTGTAGAGAAGGCTGAGCGGGTCTCGTTTGGGGGCGCCTTTCGACCTTGACGCCTCCGAATGACTATCTTGGTAGTCTTTGCGCGCCGTCATCAGATGACTTATCGGTGTCGATGCGATCTCCCTCATAAAGTATTCCTGTCCGCGCGGTAGAGCTGCATTGAATCTGACATCTACCAGGGTCCGCAGTGCTTCTGAAAAGGATTCACCGGACCACTCTAGGTCACCACAGACAAAAGCAACCTCAGTCGCAACTGCGAACTCTTGGATGACCCAGGATCTGCTCCACCATGGACTGCTCATTAACCTTTGTAGAGCCTTTTTCGTGGGCTGAGCATCTTTGGCGAATAATAAAGACGTGACGCGCCGATGGCCAAGCCGGTTACCCTCTCTCGCCAAAGCCTGTATCAGGTCAACGGCGTGATGAGTATCAGTCGTACCCTCGCCTAGGAAAACAATGACCTTCGAAGCGTATCTGTACACTGACCACATCCTCTTGACCTGCAGATTGACTTCGGGGCGATCATGTTGATTGATGCATACTGCATCTATCCATAACAAGCGATCTTCTTTTGCCAACCGCAGGCGACGTAAAGCCGTTTCGAGGTTTTTGGTGATCTTGAATGGTTGTCCTTCCAGAATAATCTCGACTTTCTTCGTGGTGTCGCCCCATGCGTATGACAACGCCTCATACTTGTGCTGGATCTGTCCCAATACAGATGGCTTCAATTTGCAACTGATCGGCTGAGATCCATAGCCTGCGAGCAATTGAACGCATCGGAGAGCGTAAGCGAACTCTTGTGGTTCGGATCTTTCAGGTTCAGCATCCTTCAACGTCGAGAAGAGAGCCATCGCCAGGCTACTGCTGTCGGCAGACGAGGACACTAGACTAGAAAACTTGGCGCCAAGTACATGCAAAATGACAGCAACGTAGCGATCACTTCCGATTCATGAAGCGCTGTAGACCTGTCTCGCTTGGTTGCTGTGCGATGTTGAAGAGAGAAAAGTAAGGGAGGGGAAAGCGGTGTCGGGTACTGCTCAGGACTTAGCGTCTCTTCCCAATTGGCTCGCTGGAGTTAAATGATCAGTGTCGCTAGGCTCATTAGTCCTTGGTGCCACCTAACCGATCAGCTCACAAATCAATTGTAATTGGAGCAGTACAGCATTTATTAGCGACGTGGATATGAGAAGGAATTCAGATTGCCTAAGTTGACGACAGGACCTCCTGGTTTCCAGAACGTGACTTCGGCCCCTAAATAGGATGTCGAACGTCTCGACATTGCACCACGAGAGGGGAATCGCGGTAACGGAGCAGTAGTAATAGGTCGAGGTGGCATCGAGATCAACAATGTAATGATGAGAAACAAACGGACACGCAGTATCACCTTGAAACCATCAAAGCATGCCAAGAGCGGGTGATCCCATTGTGAGATCTTCAAGACTCACTCAGGTACTCACTGTTGGCGGATACACGTTAAGGAGTTGCTAGGAAAATGCCGTGTTATCCCATCAACTACTAGAAGCCGTCAGTATATCCGTCACTAGTCTTTCTCCAGCTTTCGCTTAATTCTGAACCTTCCAGAGACTAAAACATTGGAAGTAAGGTTGACTGTCATTATAATTCATTATCACTTTATAGGAAAACCCGTCCACATACGTTGACGCCATCTGGCTGTTACTGGGATATTCAGTTCTGGCTTGACGCAAATATCGAGTAGGTCTCATCATCGTCCCCTTGTTTGTAATCAATCAGAAGGCATGGAGAGCGTCTCAGATTCACTCCGAACCCTCCGAGGCCGCAGACGCACCACACGCGCGTCAGTACTTACATTCATGTCCAGAACAGCTATCACTAGGTTGTTACTAGGGCTATTCGTCTCCTCCATAGCGATAACGAGGAGTTGCCAGATGGACCCTGCACTTTGTTCATAACTTCATCGACCGCGTCATGATCTGGCTTCTTTTATTAGGTCAACCCACAGTCGATTCGGGCTCGGCCACGAATTTCCAAGTTTATCCGCAAGCCAAGGCACTGCGGATTCCGAAACATGACCTGAACGGCTAAACCGGCATGTATTGGTCAAGATGCGCGCGGTACACAGCCTCTTATTACCACTCAGCCAATATCCATGCTTTACATAAAGTCGCAGGATCCTGAAGGAGGGGCGACGGAGCCTGGACTCTTCGTCCACGAGTCATAAACTCGTAGGGCTGCCACGCCTCTGGAGTTATCAGTCCAAACATTGTTAAAGTTTATCTCCGTATGGCTTAAATTATCGGCATCGTGTAAGCGACTTGCACCATCGCTAAGAATAACCGCACCAGCAGCTCTCAGTCAGCCCAGGCACGTGGGGGAGCTTTCTCGCGATCATGCTCATTAACATGGCGCAAAGTTCTCCTGACAGTAAATTGATTGACTGAACTTTACGCCAAGACGGGAAAGTTGAGATGACAGCTAGGGCCTCAGTTCGTCGGCCGCCAGCAGAAGCCTTGGTGACCCGTCTTAGACGGTAAGAATTCTATATATTCTAGTACCAAAAGATGATTCGTTCCATATCGATTGCATCTGTCCACCGCTCACAATCCTTTGAGACTCATTCAATCTTTACCTTCGCTCTTTGAGCACAGTCATTCTTTACCTACCCCTTCGTTCATATGCATCTCAACGGCCTACTCCGCGGGCTCACCCTGCTGTTACTCAGCAGCGGGGCTGTCTCTCTCCCGCACCAGGATAGCCGGAACGATCTGATGCACAGCAGACGCCACCTGATGGCGAGGCAAGCTCCCGTCTCAAACACCACAAGACCAGCTAGCACCAGGGCCTCCTCCACACAACCCCTAATCACTCCCGACCCTAGAACATCCACACGCGTATCATCCACATGGACAACCATCGGGACGTCAAGCTCAGCACCGACAACTCAGACAATCTCTGGTGGAGAGGTCGTCGTAGCAGTTATCGGAGCAACCTACGTAGCTGGCGCTGGCGGCGGATCTCTCGTGGTTGCAGGTGTCACCCACGCGCTAGCTCCCGGAGCTGTTGTGTCAATCATCGGTACCGGAGCGAACGGTGATACTCCTGAGATTGAAAACATCTCGAATCCGGCCCCATCACAAAATCCGCAAACCTCGGATCCGGCAGAATCCAAGCCTCCTTCTTCTGCTCCGTCTGTTCCCAGCTCTACCTCCGCAGCACCTACTTCAACATCTGCAACATCGTCTTCCACACCATCATCCACAGCTGTACCAACGCCCTACATCATCCTCACTTCGCAAAACTCCACAAAACAAGAGATTCAAGACCTCAACAACACACTCTCAAGAGATGCTGCACCAAGGTCACTGGAGGAGGTCATTAGTGACCGCACCGGCTTGGTGGCCATGTTCAAGGCGAACATCACTACTGAGCAGGCAAACGCTATGTCCAAGCGTCCTGGTGTAAGTCTTAGTTTCTTTAAGTACGTAAGTGCTCACAATACTAAAAGAACACATAGGTTGCCGGTGTCACTCCTGATGAGAGGCTGGAAGAAGAGCAACCGCCGTCATCTTCTGCACCGCCTTCATCTGCATCGCGCCAGCCAACAGCGACTGGTCCTCCTGGTTCGCCAAAGACAAGTGTTCCTAACCCGTCTGACATTGCGCTACAATCGGATGCAGTTGATGAACTCAAGGCAATTTCGCAGCCAGCTGGAGCAAGCATTGCGGACTTGCCTGGATTCGGATATGCTTCTGAAGCAGGAAAGGGAGTCACGATTTATGTCATTGACACGGGCGCCAATGCTGAGAACTCCGTATGAAATCCTCAAAAAGAATGCCCTCGTCCGAGACCAATTGCTAACTCATGGCAGGAATGGACGGGCATGACGGGAACGAAGGGCTTTATGTACGCCCCTGGCGCGACGAAGGACGAGACTGACTTCTTGAACCATGGCTCCTGTGTAGCTTCGAAAGCAGCCGGACCAGCATACGGCACCGCCAAGGGAGCTGATTTGATTGCTGTGAAGCTACCAGGCACTCTCTCGCTCTCCGCTATCTTCACAGCTTTGATTGAGATTAGCAACGATGTCTTCCAGAAGAAGCTTGAAGGCAAAGCTGTCATCAACATGTCCCTAGGATCTCGTAAGTCTCACGACAAGCCTCGTTCTCTATCGGCCTGGTTGTGCTGCACTTTTCAGAACATGTTAACCATCCACCTATGGCAGGTATCCCCGACAAATTGTCGTCTACCACCACCGCGTACAAGCTACTGCTTGTAGCCCTTATGGCGGAAGATATCGTCATCGTCACGGCGTCTGGAAATGATGCTGTGAGTGTTCCAAAATTGCGCCTTCTATTTATGGCCTTCCATCTTGCTAATCACGTTTCATTGTTCAGCAATATGGCGTGGATGATGTGACAGAGTACCCTGCTCTCTTCGGGCCTACCACGGATATCATCGTCGTTGGAGCGACTGAGAATGACGGCTACCGTGCATTTTTCTCCCAAGGCACTGGAGATCAACTAACTGTTTCTGCTCCCGGTTTCGTCGATTGTGCCTCTGGTAGATCTGCCGGTTCGCAGGAGCTTTATGGGACTTCGTTCGGTAAGTATTTGACATGTTTTGACAAAGACTACAGTCTGAAAAGCACACATGACTAACACTCAATCTTAAGCCGCTCCCGCAGTCGCTGGCGTGATTGCAGTCTGGCTTTCTCAAGACGAGCACAAGGCGCGTCTTCAGGTCCCGGGCTCAGTCGCCACAAACGTCAAGGAGATGGTCAAATCTCTCGCATACTCCAGAGTCGAGGGCGAGCCCGCCGTCATCTGGAACGGTATTGACCCTCGTGGTTTGGCATGCTCTGCCCCTGGATCTTCTGCGGGTAGACGTCGCCAAGCAGCGCCTTCGGGAGGCGCTGGTTCCTGTCAGGCAACTTCCGTTGCCTCTGCAGCTCCCACCAGCACCTCTGTTCCAGAGGCGCCGACCTCGACCACTGTTCCAGCTCCAACCTCTGCTGCGCCTTCGTCATCGGCATCTGCACAGCCTTCCCCGCCACCAAAACCGACATGGAGTGATGCTCCCCAAGGCTTTACTAAGGTTTTGGAGCGTGATGGAGTAGCTAGTGCCGACTACGATGCCACTTCTGATAGCGCAAGTGAGGGAGTGACGAGCGGAATAGAGCAGTGGTGTCTCTCTAAGTGCACAGGTCAGTCTACTCCATCCACGAGCCGTCTTTCACGTCTAACACTCTCTTCACAAAGATCAATGCGCCTCTGTCTTCCTTTACAGGGTTCTTCAATTCAACCGCGGTGCCTACAACCCTTATTATATCTGCAATAGGTTCGTCCTTCCCGTTCGAGCGTCAGATTTCAAACTATCAGCGAAAACCTAACATTTGGCACCTCAGGTATAACAAGGTGTGGTCTGATACCTTTATCCAAACTGGGATCAGTTCAAGTGACGCGGGCGTAGCATTCAAGTAAGTTGCTTCAAGAGCGTCCTATTTGTTTCTTTTTGGCTAACTCTGTCTTCAGCAAAGTATAGGATTCAAAAAAGAATGTGTCCGCGCTTGGTGTCTCCAGTACTCAAGTGTACAATCGTGATAACATGATGTTGATACTCCTACGTGGTTACTTCTTAGGGTCATACAAAAGAGAAACCAAATTTCCAAGCTTTCACGAGAATTTTCTTTCCGATTGCTTTCCATGCCTAAGACGGCAAACCAGAACTGCAAATATTAAGATCCTTCTGGCTAGTCTCTAGCCTGCATGCATAATTGTTCCCTCCCTGTCTATAATGCTACCATCTATATACTCGATCACTCTTTTTGCAATTTTCAAGGTTACAAGAGCGGATTTGCATACCTTCAATTGAGCGACAACTAACTTGGTAGTTTCATGTAAGAACTTATCACTGAACATGAAGGCCGCAATCCGAGGCTAAGGCGGCGCATTCCACTCATTGAGATAGAGCCGTCAAGTGAGAGCAGACTAAGGTACCGTATGCAAAGCAAGATGTTGCCATTCAGACTTTGATACTAACGTACCTATCTTGAAATCACCTCATCTGCACATACTGGGTACCAACTGCTTCATCGCTCTTGTCGGGGCTTGAAGTACACACACAAGGGAGGCTTGTCCCAGAAGAAGAAAACTTTTTGACCAGCTGCCCAAGATTTACTCTCCGGCGCCAGCTTCAAGTCGAAGTTCCAAATTATGCGGGCAAGAATTAACCTCATCTCAGCAAAAGCAAGGCTAGACACGCATGATGTTAGCAACCATCTCGATCAAGACCTCAAGGTCGAGGAAGAGCACGTTCAAGTACTAGAAAACATACTTCATGCCTAAGCAATTGCGAGGGCCATAAGAAAACGGCTGATGCAAGTTTTTCTGGTCGCCATCGAAACGCTCATCATCCAACCAACGCTCCGGGATAAACGCGTCCGGATAAAGAAACTTAGTGGGATCGTGATACGCAGCATACTGCCAGATACCAAGAGTCGTCTGCATGGTATTTGATGTTAGCATGAAACTCAAACAAGCCGCGTCATCATGCAGGTAGGTAAACTCACTCCTCCAGTGACCCAGTCCCCGGCGATCTGCGCACCGCTCGGAGGCGTCTGACGCAACAAGGCAATTGCAACAGCAGGATAAACTCGCATTGACTCTCTGAGAACAGCAAGCATGTAAGGAAGACTCTGGACGCTGTTGACATCAATCTCCTGCTCGCTCTTGAATGCTGAGCGAACTTCGGCGTTCAGCTTTGCGAGGACTTCGGGGTGGTTGCCCAGAAAGTATGTCGTTGCCGCGAGAGTCGTGGCAGTTGTCTCAGAGCCGGCGGTGGTGAGAAGGACCATGTTATCCCTCATCTCCATCGGAGACATTTCCTACACACCATATCTGTGAGACGAAAACGTAGGAGATTTGGGCTGTGGGTTCGATAGTTGGTACTCACGTGTTTCTCGCCGCTCTTCAACAAGGCTTGAACAAAGTCTGGCCGATCACCCCCAATAGCCAGCCGCTTCTTCAGATTCTCCTCGGCCATCACCTGGCTTAGATGCCGCTGTTTCAGCACATCCTTGGGAACAAAAAGAATGAAGTAGAGAGGCTTTAACACAGAGAAGAGAGGGAAGTCGCTAATGGCTTGAATCCACGGGATGATCTTCATGGACGCGAAGAAGCTGTCCACCCAAGGGTGCGAGGCCGAGTTCTGCAGACATCCAAAGGGCTCGCCAAAGGCCAGATCCCCAATAATGTCGAACGTCGTCCACTCAAACCACTTGGAAGCATCCATAGCCACCGTTCCACGTTTGCTGTGTTCATGTACTCTCTGAATAAAGAGGCTGATCAATCGGTCCATCAGGGGCTGTTGCTCCGCCATTGCTCGAGCAGAGAACGCGTGAGACAGAAGTCGTCGTGCGGGCCCGTGCCTCTCGCGTGATGCCGAAATAAGACTCCTGTCCATCTCTTCGTTGCCGTACTTTGGATCTTTTCCGTTCTCGTCTTGTCCGCGCTTGAGATGTCCGCAGACATCCTTCCATGCGTCAGCGTGTGCAAGTGCCAGCTCGTTGGGTCCAACGCGCACGACGTCGCCGTAGCGCTTGTGCAGTTCCAGAATGGACAGGTGGGGAGTGCCTCGGAGGATGTTGACGGCTGCAGGTACAGGCGTAGCTGCCCATAGCTTGGGTCCCGGGTAGCGGCGTAAGGGGTGAAAGAAGAGGTTGTAGATGACCGTTGCCACTCCGTAGATGCTTAGCTGAGAAAGTGATTAGCTTGGGTAAGGCCTTTCTGTTTCCGGCTGACATACCGCGGCCGCTGAAACAAGGAGCGACAACGCGGCTGAAGGCATCGCGAATGTGATGACAGACTTAGCTGCAGTGACTGCTAAGAGATAGTGAGAAGACGAGTATCAACTGAGATCTTGTAACAGAGATCGTAGCTTGGTTTGATGATTCTTGCTCAAAAACCACGTAAACAGATGCCGAGGGGTTCATTTAGGGTATTTCTATTCCATGTACTCTCGCAAGACCAACTTGAGTCGTCCGCCGAGCAACGGCCTAAAAGTACCACTCTGTCCTGTCAGTCCGTCCCCTGGTTCCGGCTCGGTTGCGCAACGCAGCCCGCCCGGCCCGCCGATCTCCCAGGAGCTCGGGTCTCAATTTCCAAGCCGGGGGCCGTTTCCCGAACGGCGAACCTTGTCTTAACGGCTCCTCGCCTATCGCACAATGTCCACCCTAGCGTCCAGCCAATGAAAGCCAAGGTATTGCATTGGTCTTAGCGTCTGACGTTTGCTTTCCGACATCTCGGCACTAGGATCAGCGTTGCTTTCTAGTTTACGCCATGTGCATAAGGTACGATGAGGTTGTCATCGGTTAGCTGTCAGAGCTGTCCGTGGACCGTTCGGGGGAACATGGATGCTCGTAAAATACGAGTCAATGTCGGGGAATATGGAGATCATACCGGCACGTCTGCGGGTGACTCCTGATGTCCGAGGCGACTGAATAAAGCCATGCGCTTGAGGACGAATCAAGTCCAACTTGGCAGTTCAACGACCCAGGTTCGATGATCCTCATCAAGGGAGACAAACGCACCATCCTCGAGTCCCCGGACCCATTTTTCAGACCACCATCTTGTCGGAAGCCTTTGGATTATTTTGCAAAAGTACGTGTACACGACCAGTGCTTCCTGGGAGGCATCATGGCCCTGGATCAAGGCGATCAGATCACCCCTGTGGTCTGACACGTTGCTGATCCAGAGGAACCCGTGGAAGATGTCTCTGCTCTCCGGGAACTCGGTCAGGACCGCAAAGGTTGCTTCAAGCTCTTCCGCAGCATGCAGGTACGTCTCGTAATGTTCATTCGATTCGGTTTCTCTTATGCGGGCAAGTAAGGTGCTGAGATATTGCTTCTTTGATATTCTCTCACGGTCTGCGAGCATTCCCATCGTGTATCCAATCACTGGATGGGTTAGACTGGTTGTGGTGTGTAATGCCATTGACGCCAGCGCGATTGACCTTGATCCGTGGAAGAAAACCATCCAGTCTGGGGATGATGTTTCTTTCCGGCTCGGGCGGCCAAAGAAGGCATCTTGGGGGCGTTCCGTCTGTGAGATGACTACAGGAGTACAAGGGATATTAGCGCCACATATCGGTCGAGAAGGAAAGTGGGCGGTGCGTACTGTAAAACATGATGAACATTGAATATAAAAAAAGGTTTTCTCGCATTGCGATATCTTCCACTTGGTCTATATGATGTATTGATGCAATAGTTGCCGCTGTCGATGTGTTGTGGTGCTTCAGTGCATGTCGAAAGAGGGCTTCTTCTCGCGCTGGGTTCAGAGTTGCTAGGTGAACGGCGGACAGGGCCAGTAAGCTCCGCATGACAAAGTCACAGCGGAACCCGATTTGCGCCGCATTCCTCAGCCAGAAAGTCCGAATCACAGGGCTGACTGTCAAGCTATCGTATGTATAGAGTGTCCAGTGATGTATGAGTTCGAGATCAAGCATATTGAGATCAAGTGCTCCGTCCCTGAAAGAAAGACTATGAGACAGAGTTGATGTCGTAGTCTCCGTGGGAGGGTATGGTTTTGGTGAAGGATAACTGCAGGCAATAGCTTGCCTAGTGCATTGGCTGCATTGTGGTCTTCTCTCATCGCACTATCCCGAATAGAAGTTAGATATGGGCTCAACTTGGCCTTGGATGGCCGCCTGCCTTACTTTTACGTGCCTCGTCTTACACGCAATACATCCCGTTCGAACCTTCTTATGAGCTCTCTTAGGCCCATTTCTCAAGGAAGGAAGGTTTTCCATGTCAATGTCTAGCGTTAACAGCTCCGGCGGGCACTAGGTATCAAGTAGTTAGGGGTCCAGCGGCAAGCGTCAGTGGGTTGCAGCCGAGGTCAGGGGTTACTGCTCCAGGGATCTAGCAGCATCGACACCGGCGAGTCTGGGAGCTGGTCAAACGCATGACGGGTTGTCTTGATCAGATTGTTGTTCTGTCAAAGGAATGAAGCGGACGGGTTGCCTTTGCGGTTGAGTTACTGACGACGGATTTACGGGGCCCGCGCAGACGGGTTCGGATCACTTGGCCCCACTTCGGACTCGCGACGAGAACGAAGTGGGGCTGCGCTTCGACTTAGACGGAGGGCCAATTATGATCAACGAAATGCGCGAAAGGCCTACAAGCTCGCGATTATTGAATAACTTGATGAGGGATCTCATTATTAAACATGATAATACCATTGTATTTTAACTCTCGTTTTATTCTGGATTATTTGCTCTGGTTCTGGTAAACTCATCTGAGGCCTAGCTTCGCAAGATGCACAGACTTGGACCATGACAAGCATCAGCTGAAGCCTCATGAAGGCTTCGTGTTCACGACGCTGTAAGTCGAATTGGCTGCTCTCTTCAATTTCTAGTCGAAACCAAGTTAGTAAATCCCTGAGATCCTATCCCCTGGTTCTAGTCTTCCTATATGCCTTACCACTAGCCCTGAGTATCAGAGCTTGGGACCCATGCGCACTTCCCGGGCTTTAAGAAGCCCGCTACCCCTTCCGTTCCTCCGTCTATTCCAATCCTTATTGCTCCTACTTCTGGAAGGAAAAGTCCTTTCTCCTGTACATTATGTCAAAGTCTCTTGCAAGCCAGGTGCCCCGCGCCGTGGGACTCGCGACGAGATCAATTCCAGCACCGGCCAGCGTTCGATGCATAGCAACTTCCCTAAGCTACCAGAAATCTGTCTCTCCACGCCCCAACCGTCGCGAGATCGCTCTTCCTACACAATCACAGCCTAAGTCCCTTGTGGAATATGCTGTGTATGTACCCAGTCCCAGGCGCACCACCCTTGGGTTGCTACTAATCACTCTCTCGCCAGAACCACCCTCGACAAGCTCGCCAACTGGGGTCGTCAGTCATCGATGTACCCAATGACATTCGGCCTCGCATGTTGCGCCGTAGAGATGATGCAAATCGCCGGGCCACGATACGATCAAGACCGATTCGGCTTCATGTTCCGAGCATCACCGCGCCAGTCAGACGTCATGATAGTCGCCGGTACTGTCACGAATAAGATGGCACCCGCTTTCCGCCAGGTCTACGATCAGATGCCGGAACCGCGTTGGGTCATTAGTATGGGGAGCTGCGCCAACGGCGGAGGGTATTATCACTACAGTTATTCTGTAGTCCGTGGTTGTGATCGCTTGGTGCCGGTGGATATCTATGTTCCTGGATGCCCGCCCACGAGCGAGGCGCTGCTTTATGGAATGATGCAACTACAACGGAAGATGCGACAGGGAAGAACGTCGAGAATGTGGTATCGTAAATGAGCTGCACAAATATTCCTGTGGATCTGTTATCTACGCTTACTAGATGCTGTTTATCTCATCTTATTGATGAAGAGGAAAGAATCGTATCTTATCAAATCCATGGCTTAGCTGGAAAGGCGGAATTCTAAAGACGTCTGGCATTCGAAAAGCGCTCTATGGCACAGGCAAGTGGTAAAGGATCATACCGTATCAGGCTACATACCTTGGTGGATTCGGTCTTTAGATGAAGGGGAAAGGGGTCATAGGATGCAAAGTTGCCTCATCTGTCATCTGTCACATCATGAGTTGGATGCTTGAGTTGTTGTCTACCTCGATGAAGTCTCCCGAGGTATTACTGCATCCGTTGTCCAATTCATGGTGTCGTCAGATGCCTTTTTCCCTCCGTATTGCAAACCCGGGGTCATTGGTCTCCCCAAGTCCAGAATTCGTGACGAGGACAGATTCGGATGGAGAAGAGAGACTCTGAGAGGTAAATGAGGGTATCTGATTCAATTTTCGATCTCTTAAAACAAGTTTTCCGTTGTACCCCTGAACGCCATGCCATGCGACATCCCCGAAACCCTGCCCAAGCACCGCCCGTCTAGAAAGCGGTTCTGCGCTTGCGCCCAGTGTATTTGGAGGTAGACTTGACGACCTTTCCCTTCCTCTCCATCTGCTCCTTCTTCTTGACGATCCACGCCTTACTTCCCTTCTTGATGTCACCCTTACCACTCTGCTGACTGGCCTTCCTCCTCGCGTCCTCGACATCGACGTTGTCCATACCATCAACGACATTTGTGATGTCTCCTCCGCGACCGCCCTCTGCGGTACCGCCGACAGTCAGCACAAGATAGAGCTTGACGTTCTTTGTCTCGGGGTCATCCTCGAGCAGACCGGCGCCGAAGCCGGCCTTGACTGCGGCCTGAGTAATCATATTGCGCTGGGTGTCGTTCTTGGGGTAGAACTGGCACACGGCGCGACCTCCTCTGCGTAATGACGCGTAGAGGCCGTTGAAGAATCTGGTGAGGCGGCCCTCGGGCGAGGTATCACTGCTCTCGGCGTTGCAAAGCCATTGAATTGCGGAAATGCTGATAGCAGCGTCGAAGGAACCGGCGCGGAATGGTACGCCCTGTCCGATATCTGCGAGGAGGAGATCGCCCTCTACGTCTCTTTGGAGAGCAATATCGAGCATGGATGGTGAGACATCCATGCCGACCCAGGTGTGTGGTCCACCATCTTCAGGGCCCTCGGCGGTAAGGATTTCGCCGGAGAGACCGCTGCCGCAGCCAACGTCGAGAATGAAGGAAGGCTGTTTGAGGTCGAGGAGCTCAAGAGCACGGCGGGTCATGGACGCCTGGATATTCTGGATACGAGAACTCGTCGTGTACTTGCGGGCTTCGGAGTCATTGTAGTGGATGTCGGCCGCACTGAGAGCAGAGAGATTTGGTCAGCTGGAGGCACATGGCGGGGTTGGAGGGGAGGCCTGTAGCCTACAGGGTATCCTCAGGGCGCGACATATTGGGCAGTTTCTGTTGGAAGATTGAACTCGGCCGATCTTGAATGGGGCCTCCCGTCAATATTCGCTTCAAGGCAGTCTGTCGTCAAGCCGGCGCATCGAAGAATTGGGCGGTGAATTGTGTGTCGTGAGAAATCCTCGAAAATTCACAACTGGGGGGTCACGGATAGTTATCGATAAGGAACCCGACAACCACCATCAATCATTATCGATAAGGATAAGGTCCCCGACGACAGCCGGGGGTTACACTAAGGTACTCAGGTTAGTGAGGTCGAAGGCCGGAGGATGCGTCCAATCAAACGATCGCTTATCTCATTCACCGCGGATCATGGAATCTCCCGAGTGCCCGTCCACTACGGTACCTACCCGACGCGCAGAGGCCACGCTTTCGCAAAGTGGATTTCACGACGCGCCCTGGCCAGCTCCGTCATAGCTTCAAGAGACAATGTAGGGAGCTTCTGTGCACAACCCTCCTCCCCCGGCAGACCAATAATTCAACAACTTCACACACTCTCTCTTTTCATTTCTCACTTCACTTCATGCGACATACTACGACGACATTCTAAACATAACGTCCGTCACCATGTGGATTCTACCTTTGGTCGGCTACCTTGGCTCCATCGTGGGCTTCTGCTTTCTGACCCTCGCCATCGGTTCGTCCTGATCCCCCGGACTCTCCCTTGGCACTCAGGTTGAGGATGCTTCCTTACTAACACCCCTGTGTCCAGCTTCCGGTCTGTATTACTTATCGGAGCTTGTCGAGGAGCATACCGTTTTTGCGAAGCGCCTTCTTACAAAGTTGATTTACTCGGTTATTGTTTTGCAGCTCTTGCTGTGCATCGTCGACCGATTTCCTTTCAAGTTGACCCTCATGGGAGTTGTCTCCCATGTCGTCTACCTCGGCAACATGCGCCGATTCCCTTTCGTTAGGCTGACTGACCCTCTGTTTCTGGCCTCTTGTGGTATGTTTCTGTGCTGCTATACATCCACGTTCGGAACTAACCTTTGCTTGTTCTAGTTCTGGTCCTCGTCAACCACTACATTTGGTTCCGCCACTTCTCTGCCGCGCAGCAAAGATCGTACTCGAACATGCACTCTTACTACGATCAACCCGACGTCCCGAGTTTCACCGAGATCGCCTCATACTTTGGGCTCTGCGTTTGGCTCATTCCCTTTGCTCTCTTCGTGAGCTTGTCCGCTAGCGACAACGTCCTGCCTACGATGGGAAGCGAAGACCCCTTGCGGGACTCCTCTGGCAAGAGCAAGCGCCAAGGTTTCGTCAAGTCTATCGTAGATACAGTTCTTGGTGCGCTCGCGGAAGTCTTCAGAACAGTCGGATGGGAGCGGAGTTGATCTTCTCATAGCGTCAGCGAAAAATAGACGGATGTCACATGCCGAGCATGTGGTGTGTACAATATGTCGGTAGTCTACGGTAACTACGGTATTATCAACCCTGAAAAGGAGCGAGAGAATAGATACCTGGGGATTTTCTCCAGCCAAAAGGCTCCTCTTGGCGTTGTGCTGCTTGTGCGGCTCTTTTGCACTAAAGGTCAGCCGACTTTGTCTGAACTTACAGACGAGTTGCGGATGGATTTCTCAACACATAACCATGAAGAGAGCCACCAGGCTCACATGTTAATGCGTGTACCAATCTGCTAGTCATGACCTGCCACGCAAGCGACCATCTCTGAAATATAGTGTTCTCGGACTGCGGCCTCGGTGAGGCGGCCAATCAAGCCCAACTCAAGGCAGAAGTACCCTGCATGACCCATGCTAGCCATATTCTTGTTGACTGGAACTTGACCCGTACGGCGGCCAAGCGGCAAAAGTCCACGCCAGAAGGATTAAGCAAAAAGCTCGGTGACAAAGTGCCAGACCTTTAGCGGTCGATCATCGAACTTTCCATTCCGCTCGCATTCTGTCATGGTCTTTTTGCACCGCTATCTCACATCCGTTCGCAAATCCTCATGATCCAATGGACAATCAGGGACCAAGGGCGAGCGGCCGTGCCTTGCACTAGTCTTCGGGAGTCAAAAGTACCTGCGTACTTTTGCCTGGTTTGAATTGCAGGGTTCTTTTGAGCGGCGGCCCAGTCTCTCGTCTGGCGGCGGTGATAGGAGGCAATCATCACCGGCTCTCAGACCTCATCATCATCATGGGCAACGACTTTTAGACTTTTATTAATCTCTTCGATACCTTGGAGTCAGCCGCAAAAAGACCCCGCTGAAAAGCCCCTGATGTTTTTGTCGGTGAGGAGGAGGGCGAGGAGGCAGAAGAGGAAGAGGAGGAGGACCCTCCCGCTTCACTCCTCATGATGGTGAGGAGCGAGGATCATGAGGAGCATTCATCATGAATACAAAAGCTGGTCCGTCGAGCGATTTTTCCCCTATCCTGAGCCGCTCAATCTCTCATTGCAATTCACACAACACATATCATCTCAGTCGCAGCAAAGACGAACAAGCACCCAAGTCCTGCTCTCACAGCCGCCAAGATGTCTTCCAACCGAGCTCATTCCCCCTCTCAATACACCGCCATTCCCCGGCCCAGGCAAGCACAATTCTCAAACGTCTTCACCTACAATCAACCCAATGAATCCGACAGTCTCAACACCTGGCTGACTGCCCCTGCTTCGGCGGCGCCGTTCCACAACATTGCCGCCTACCGATTGTCGGCCTCGGCTTCCGCCGGCGGCGCGAACATGCGGGGCCCCGCACCCGCTCCGAGTAGCAACGGCGCGACGTGGGGCAGCGGGCACGGCCGTCAGAACTGAGCGCAGAGTCAGGCCGCGTCGAACGCCGCACAGCAGCATGCGTTCATCGACAATAAGAGTCGATGGTTTTTCTTCGGGTGTTTCAAGGGACGGAATCTGGGACGGATAACTGGGCGTTGGGTTAAAATAGGGACACAATTGTGCATGCGTGAAGGCTAGCGAAACGGAATGGTGTACTTCCAGGTTGGGCTTTAAAGGGGATGTGACTGCAATCTTTCACGATTGACAATATTACCACATGTCTTCTCTGCGCTTTCCAAGATGACTATAGATGATCTGTGCCGCAGGTACTTCTCCGACAGTGCCAACATAGCCCGTTGACAATATCTAATGACGGTGGTATGATCTCTTAGGACCGTTAACTCCGTGCTTGAGGTCTCCCATATAGGAAAAGCAAGACTGCCAACACCCAATGAAGGATACCTATCTCCGGCATCGTATCCTTTGTAAGGGGTTTCTGATGGGTTCATGTAGCAGAACGGGTAACTATGGCCCCGAAGCAACATGAGCAGCCCATTTATCTTACGCGTCGTGATCTTCGGGTGAACCAATTTCAAGGCTGTCCGTTCCAAGCATGCTTCCAGTGAGTGCGGGCTGCCTCGCGTCTTACATGCTTTATTAGTGTTTATTTTAGGTATCGTTTGAGACTGGTGGGTATATAGAGGCCGTTCCTGCGTTCTCATCATCTTGTCCGAGGGGCAGTTACAAGCAATACCTTACTCTCTCTTCCCAAACTAAGCACTACTAAACTGTTCAGTACGACACAGAACACCAAAGTCATGTCTCCTTCTTTCAACAACCAAACCAAAGCGAGCGAGCTGGTGCCCGTCTACGCCCCCCACATCGCCGGCAGGACGATACTCATCACGGGCGTCTCCCCGGGCAGCATCGGCGACAGCTTCGTCAAACAAGTCGCCGTAGCTAGGCCAGCCACATTCATCCTAGCCGGCCGCTCACCCTCAAAGTTCCAACCCCTCATCGACGAACTCGGAATCACACACCCCGAGATCAAGTTCAAGCCCTTGACTCTAGACCTCACCTCCCTCGCCAGCGTCCGAAAAGCAGCAGAGACAGTGACCTCATGGCCAGACGTCCCCCACATCGACATCCTCGTCAACAACGCCGGCATCATGGCCTCAGCCTACAGCCTCACAGAAGACGGCTTCGAAAGCCAGTTCCAGACAAACCATCTAGGCCACTTCCTCTTCACAAACCTCATCATGTTCAAGATCCTCGCATCCCCTTCCCCCCCGCGCATCGTCAACGTCAGCAGCAACGCCCACAGGCTCGGCCACGTGCGCTGGACGGACTACAACTTCAACAGAGGAAAGCACTACGACAAGTGGATGGCCTACGGGCAGTCCAAGACGGCCAACAGCCTCTTCTCCATCGCCCTTGCCGAGAGGCTGGGACCATCAAAGGGTGTGATGGCGTTTAGTCTGTGCCCGGGGTACGTCCCCACGAACCTTGCCGCGCACGAGGCGCATGACTTCCCCGGGTTCCTCGAAGCCCTGCGTAAGGCTGATGTTGTGGTGGGGAGCAAGTATATGTGGGGAATGGGGGATATCGAGCCCAAGGATATGGACCAGGGTGCCGCGACGCACGTGTTTGCGGCGTTTGATCCGGAGCTAAAGGACAAGAATGGGGAGTTTCTTACTGATTGTCGTGTTGCCGACCCGTGGAAGGAGGAGGTATATCCTTGGGCTAGGAGCAAAGTCGATGCGGAGATGCTGTGGGCTCTGAGCGAGAAGCTTGTTGGGCAGGAGTTTAGATACTGAGATGGACTATATGAATTCCGTTCTCCCTCTGGTTAAATACAGCTGTGTATAATTCAACTTTCATCTCAAAGCCATCACCCGCAGTAGCCGAGCGGCATACAACCGGTAGAATCACGACGTGGCACAACAACCGAGATTCATAGGAAATCGAACCTCACAAGTTTGACTCCTGAACTTTTGACTTTTTTCTCATGACTTCGTCCCCCGCCTTCGCTCGCTCATACTTCCTTGACCTCTGTTATTCCTTAAAGATCCGAACGCCGTTATGCTTGATGCCTTGGGGGGTTTGGGGTTGCTGAAGTGAGCATTAGATATGAGTAAAGATGCTTGAATAGATTCACTACTGGACCTGAGTCAGGTAGCTAGCTATACAGGTAAGTAGGATTGAGAGCGATCGAGGACGGGATGTTCGAGGGTCTCGGCGGACCTTGGAGATGGAGGATGGGAGGAGGGTAGCTTCAGCCACATCTCCGGAGCACTCGCCACAGTTCGAGAAAGCCCGTAGCATAGCCACATAGAGGGGCATTCTCACTTACCTAATCATTCAAAACTTCCTCACTTGTGCTTGCTTAGCCACAGTTTCCTTCACACAGCCACTGGACTCCAATTGTTTCACCGGCTGATCCTTGCAGTCCGACGAGTGGCGAAAAATCAACCACCAGCAACATCTTGGCGTTGAACGTCGTCGTCTCTAGCACCATGTTGGCTGGCTCGAAATCCTCCTCACACCGGCCTAGACGGACATACCCGCCTCTGATTGGGGCTTCGAGTGCCTCCCGACGCGTACGCTCGTCATGCGTAGGGCGAAACCAGGCTAAGAAGCGAGACGAAGTGCGACTTTGCGGCGGCCGATTCAACAAGCTTGACAGGAAAAAGTGTGCCTCCATGGCCCTCCACCTCTTACGGCGGGCTTCCTGGATGTGCCAGACAGGGAAAATGAGGCTGTGCCACTGCCGAGCTACCGACGTCATTCGTCCAAACTCGACACAAACGCGTTGGTCCCCGTCCCAAGGTTCGGTGACTTTGCGCACATGGGACTGCTTTCACCTTTCTCGCTGTTGTTCAAAGTCTTTTTCGCCCTGCATAACGGAGACCGAGTGGTCCTAAAGGCTCTAGCCCACAGTATCCAATCTGCCAGTCTCCTTGACTGGTCTCGGCTTTGGTATCCGACGCCGAGTGACAGACGAAATTGCAGTATCCGTATTGCCGTAGGCGGGCCAAAAAAGGGCCCAAACGGATGCCTCTTCTTTGCTGGGCTGCCTCAAGCCAAGCAACATCCATGGAATGCTAACTCTAATGTCGCCGTACCGCCGTATTCCCCGGTGGCGACGCAGAAGTAGGCGAAGCTTTACCCTTTTCCCCACGCCCCAAGGTCGTCACTGGGGGCTGACGACGCGGCTTTGCGACGACTTGGAGCCCAGATCCAGGCACCCTTTCAAGGCTATTGGGCACACTCACACCTGGGGGGCATGTGATGTTCGGTCGAGACACGTCTCGCGCCGTAATGCAGGCTTGCGCTGCGTAACTGCGTAATCCCACATAAGCTTGTTCTTTGGTCTTTGGGCTGGGCGAACAGTAGTCTCCTCTTTAAAAGGCTCTCCCTTCCCCGTGTTGTATTCGCACCCTGTTTTCGAGGTCCAAGACTTTTCCTTGCGCAATCACCCACATCACACATACATCGAGACCAGTCTGTGATGGGATCATTGTACGAGGTTCCAGAAACCAGTCGTCACCGCCCAACTAACGTCTCTATCAGACCCGAACGCGACATGGCTCCGAATATCGACTCGGCGCTGGGGACGGCGGACATGGCGAATGAGCAGCGCGGCCTTCTCGAGCTCATCGACAAGCTGCAGTTTGCCCAGCTCGACAATGTCAAGCTGCCACAGATCGTCGTCGTCGGCGACCAGTCGGCGGGAAAGAGTTCCGTCCTCGAGGCCATCACTGGCACCCCGTTCCCTCGTGATGCCGGCGCCTGCACACGATTCGCAACCGAGATCCGCCTGCGCAGGTCAGCCGAAGCGAGTCTCAACGTCTCCATCATCCCCGACAAGAACAAGCCTTTCAGAGACCAGGAGCGATTGAAACAATTTGGCGGAGCTGTCGACACAGACATGTCCTTTGAGTCTCTCATGAGATCTGCGGTGGAAATGATTGCCCCCAAGAACATTCCGGGCAGATTCGCCGCTCGCGACATTCTGGTGGTTGAGAAGAGAGGTCCCGACATGCCCCTGCTCACCCTCGTCGATCTTCCAGGTCTCGTCAAAAACGCCAACAACGACCAGTCGATGGACGACATCAAGACGATTGAGACCCTTTGCGACCGATATATGAAGAGTTCCCGAACCATTATCCTTGCTGTCGTTGGCGGCAACACCGATTACGTCCAGGCACCCATTCTCACAAAGGCACGCCACTTCGACCCCTCTGGCAGCCGTACCATTGGTGTCCTGACAAAACCCGATCTTTGCGAGTCGATCGGTCTGGAAGACAAGTTCATCGAGCTCGTCCAGAACAGAGATAAGCAAAACTACTTCAAGCTCGGTTGGTACGTTCTGCTGAACCCTGGACCCCGCGACCAAGGCCAGCCATGGCCTTCAGCCCGTGAACGTCGTCAACGTGAGGAAGAATTCTTTGGCCGCGGAAAATGGCGTGCTCTTCCCAGCTCCATGTGTGGTGCCAATGCGCTCAAGCAAAAGCTGAGTGTTCAGCTGCAACGTCACATTGGTCGTCACGTTAAGACACTTCGCAAGCAGATCCAGAAGGCGCTCGACGACTGCGACTCAGAGCTCAAGTCCATGGGCACTGGAAAGGACACTGTCGAGGAGATGCGCATCGAGCTCGTTGAGCTCTTCTCCAGTTCCAAGGAACTGGTTATCCCCGCCGTCTACGGTTTCTACAAGAATCCCCCTCGCAAGAACTTCTTCCGCGCCACAGCCGACCCCCGCGGCACTCCCGCTCAGAACTTGCGTGCCCGCGCCATTGAGGAGAACGAAAAGTTCTCGCATCGTATCCGCCAGAACGGTCGCAAGTTTGGCTTCTCGTCATCCACTGCACCCGGTACCGCAGATGGTGTTACCATCAGCGATAGCAGCAAGAGAGAGTTTGTCGGTAGAGAAGTCGAGATGCTTCTGCGACAGATTCGTGGTTCCGAATTTCCAATGGATCCCAAGCCTCGCGCTGTCTACATGCTTTTCCAGAGCTACTCAGAGAACTGGCCAAAGCTCGCTCAGGAGCATAAGGACAATCTCGGCGTCGTGTGCAACGAGTTTCTCAGTGAGGTCATTGACTTCGCGTGGCCTCAGCGTATGCGCGAGCCCCTGCGCTATCAATTCCTCGATGTTCAGATGAAGAAGCTGCTGGCCGACGCACAGGTCGAGCTTGAGCACCTAACGCAAGACATGAACCTCGAAATCCAGCCGTACGACCCCGAATACGAGGAGCGTCTTCGCAAGTGGCAGATCGAGACCACCAAGGATGGTGCCACCTACACCGAGGCGCAGGAAGTCTGCGAGAAGATGTTGATTTTCTACGAGCTTGCGGCCAAGACCTTCATCCGCAACACCATTACGCAGGTCGTCGAGAGACATTTGCTGCAGGGCATGTACAGCATCTTCAACTCTGTTGAGATTCTCGGCATGCCTGCCGAGACGGTCGAAGCTATCGCCGCCGAGAACAAGGAGACGCGCGACCGCAGAATGACGCTCAAGACGCAGAAGACTGCGATCGAGGAGGCCCGCGACATTTGCGCCAGCTTGGCCATGCGCAAGGAGCTGAGAATGGTAAGCCACATCTGTTTCCCCTCATCACAATCAACAATGCTAACAACTAACTCACAGTATGCCGATGAAGACCGCGATCTAGAGGACAACAGCTCCGATTCAGACGAAGACAAGCCAAAGCAGACAACTACGCGCAAGCCTGTCAGCAACAATGCCAGCCCGAGCCGCGAAACAACTCACCGCTTAACACGCTCCCGCGACGAGCGCGAGGAGCGTCCCTCAGCGAGAACACAACCCACTGAGTCGGTGACGAACGGCTACTCCTACGGCGGCCACCAAGCGCCGGCCCAGGCTCCTCCCGTCCCGACCTCGAGACCGGAGCGCGCCGAGCCCGCTAGGACAAACACCAGCACATCTCAGTGGGAAGATGAAGAGTACTATAGAGCCCCTTCCTCCCAACAGGCCTCCGCGCCGGCCCAGGCACCTCCCCCGCCTCCTCGTCCCCAGAAGCTAAGGCCCGAGGATGCGGCGTCGGATGCGTATAGCCACCGCTCGCAGTCTTCGATTTCGGAGCAGCAGCACGCTAATGGTTACGGAGGGTATTATGACGCCAATGAGCACGCGCCCTCGTCTACGAGACGTGTGACTGCCAAGAAGCTGTTTGGTAGAGGTTAAAACGGAAGAGTAGACCGAGAGACAGGCCTCAGTTTGAGCACGGGATTCTAAATTTAGCGATACGATCTGTTGGCGTTTGGTAGGATGATCCGATTTCCCATTTTGGGTAGACAGTGGTCTCTGAGACAGAGGGACATTGGATGGAAACTTGCCAGGTGCAATAGCTTGGATTGGATAGCACTTGATACCATTTATATAGAATTATACACAATATCAATTGAAAATGGACCTTTACAAATGTGATTTATGAGCCCTAAGAAAGCAATCTGGAGTAGAAGGGAAGACCTGACGCCTTGCGACATTGCGATTAAAACCATGTCACGTAGCCAGCATGCACATTTTTGGTCCGACATCACTTGAGAGAAGGACGCTAACTCGGAGCCTTTCCGGTAAACTCAAGACAGGACGAAAATCGCATCACTCTGTCATATCGAGCAGACAATGACAGGTACAATCACAGTGGAATTTCGTCGTTGGTTCATTGGTCATCAATTGTCATTATAGTATACATCTAACATGCTTTTCCCAAACCTTTATTCAATGCAATATTTCCATCCGTCCATGCTTCGAGACTCTTACTCCTGGGCAATCTTCAAGACAGCCTTACCAAAGTTCTGGCCGGTAAGCATGCCAATGAAGCCCTCAGCAGCCTGGTCAATGCTATCCGTCTGGTGGATCTTGACCTTGAGCTCGCCGTTGGCAATCATGGGCTGAACCTTCTCCTGGAAAGGCCTGTACTTCTCGGGCGAGAGGTTAACGAGGAAGCCCTGGAAGGAGAGCTTCTTGGCGACGAGGTGGAAGAGGCCGCGGACGCCCTTCTGCTGCTCGCGCGGGGTGTTGTAGTCGGAGATCATGCCGCAGCCGATGATGCGGCCCTGCTGATTGAAGGACTCGAGGGCAGCCTCGAGGTGGTCGCCGCCAACGTTCTCAAAGTACATGTCGATACCCTGGGGCGCGAGGCGCTTGAGGGCGTCGTGAGGGGACTCGGTCTTGTAGTTGAAGCCGGCGTCGAAGCCGAGCTCGTTGATGATGAAGTCGAGCTTCTCGTCGCTGCCGACGGAGCCAATGACCTTGACGCCCTCAGCCTTGGCGAGCTGGCCGACAATCTGGCCGACGGCACCGGCAGCGGAGGAGACGAAGATGGTCTCACCCTTCTTAGGCTTACCGATGTCGTAGAAACCCTCGTAGGCGGTCATACCGGGCATGCCGAGAGCGCCGACGAAGAGGGGAAGGTCGACGTTGTGGGTGTTGGGGACCTTGAAGAAGCCGGGGAGGAACTTGGCGGGGATCGCGGCGTACTCGGCGTTGGGGCCCATGAAGGAGGTGACGAGGTCGCCGGCGGCGAACTGGGGAGCATCGGAGCGCTCGACGCGGGCGACGATGGAGGAGGCGATGACGGCGCCCTGCTCAAAGGGAGGAATGTAGGACTTGCCGGCCTCGGCGGGGCGCATGCGGCCGCGCATGTAGGGGTCGAAGGAAGAGTAGAGGACCTTGATGAGGATGCCGCCGTTGAGGTCCTGCTCGAGGTCGATGGGGCGATCCTCGGTGACGAGGTCCTGGCCGGCGACAGGCAGGCCCTTGGGGACCTGCTTGAAGATGAAAGACTTGTTGGGAGTAGGAGCCATTGTAAAAGTGTTTCAAGTGTGAGTGTCTAAGTGGCGGGATATCAAGAAAGGGAATATGTAGTGGATTGGATATATAGGGAAGAGATGTAAGTGATTCTTTCAAACTTCGACCGGAAACTTTGGGATGATCTTGGTGTTAAATATATCGTAGAAACCATCTGCTCCATATCATGACGAATCCCGTCAAAGGGTCCATCGGGCCCGCGCCGGGTCCGACCCTGTGATCCGCTTGGAACGGTTCAATGTTCAGCTCCCCTCAAGCTTCCTGGTGAACACGGGGCGACGGAAGGCATTGGAAACGGCAACGTCATGATGGAAGAACTGCCAGGAGGGGCATCCACTTTGCTTGTTCGACCGGTGGAGTTTCTTCGACAGCCCGGGGGTCGCCGGCATTGGCCATGCCCAATAGACCGTGTTTTGTGAGGTGGTCCCTGGAAAAAGGATAGCGGAATTGTCAAACGGGACTTGGCCGCTGTTGTCCCCACGGACCCTTTCTTTTGATCTGTCAGCAGCAGCACTTAAACATGGGCGCTAGATTTTTTCTTCCTTTCCATTTGCCCCTCCATCTTTTCTTGGTGAAATATGCCGCGGTTCATGGCGGGGCACATCCCTCTTTGAGATGCGGAAACACATACCAGATATCGCTTGGGTAGGCGGTGTGTCTGAGAGGCCCAATCAAGCTCACCGATGTCACCATAAAGGCCATTAGAGGCCAGGGCCTCCCAGACTCTCTGATCTGCGGTCAAGATCGCTTCGTTAATCGACGTGGTCGTATGTAGACTTTGACTTGCACAGCTCCCGCCATTGTTGTTTGGTGGGCCCGTCTTGCTGTATCATTCTTCTTGCTTCGAGGAATTGATGATTCAACGGGATGGCCTCGGCCTCAGGAAACTCGAGTCAGGGTGAGGCCCATCACTGACTAGTCCTGACCCAATCTTGCTCGAAGTCGCCTCTCCGTTCTCCAAAACGTGCCATAAGAAAATCTCTACCCCGTACCAATGAAGCAATGATGACAAAGCACAAGCTCAATGCCGTTATTGTTCTGGCGCTCGACCACCCGGAGCTGGCTGCCCCTTTCGGTGGAGGAGGGCCCCGATAAAGTAAGAACAGCGCAGAAAACATCGGTAGTCGCCTGAGCCGTGCCGGTTGCCAGGTCCGCGGGGCGGGAGGCCGAGGTTTGGTGTACCGTACGGAGCTGCCAACTGGGTAATTCGTAGCATCATAGGTACCCGCAATGAGTCTGGACCACGTCTGCTGGGTGACAGGAGCCGAGGTTCGTTTCGCACTTTGTTGATGGATACCAACGGGATTCTGGCGAGGAAAACGGGGTCCGGGGCAATTGTTGGCTTGTTGCTATGTTCGGTTGAATGATTGCCCCAGCGTCAAGGAGCTTCGACCCAGCTTTCACTTCGTGATGGGATTTCTGATTTCAAAGCCAAATTTCCGCTGGCATTCCACTCCTTGCGTTGTACTCCGTACTCACACGGGAGGCCCCTCCCTCCGCATCGTCGATCATTCATTGATTGTTCTCGAAGTCTCGAAATCTCCGATGACCCTCAAGCGCAGCTAAGCATCGGTGACTGGATGCAAGTGCTTCACTAGCATCCTCGCCTGGCCTCGAACTGTCGCCGCTTCTCGCACTTCGCGTTTCTCGGGCGCGGTATCCGCTGTGATTGTAACCAGTTTGACACCTTCGCGACCGTCGTCAACCCAGAACTCCTCGTAGCCCGTCACTTCGAAGCCCATTTTCTCAAAGCATCTTCGTCCTTCTGGCGTTGCTGTGAGTGCTGCCAAAATGTCAGATCACATCGATATCTCCCTCCCACAATGGACATCAGTCGAAAGCCTGCAACGCCAGCATTGGCCAGCCACCACGAATCACTTACCTGAATAGCCGATGATCGACCATCCCTTCCTCTCTGCAGCAGCTACGACAGCCTGCATCGAGGTCTCGGCGAATCCTCGCACCTTACCCCGCGCCTCAGGCACATCGAACCTCTCGACGTGAAAGACGTGCAGCCCGACCTCTGGATGCTCAGCACCATCGCGAGGAAACATAGTCCCAGCATCCACATCCACTTCCTTGACCTCGCCCGCCAGCAAATCCCGCCACGCAGGTGCCAGTATCGGGAGTGCAATGACGGCTCCGACGAGTGTCTGGGTGTCGTCGTTCTCCACGGCGTCGGCAGAGAGGTAGAAGCAAGTGGCCAGCTCGGGCGCTGCAGTCGTCCAGCTCCGGAGGCGGTCCCAGGTCAGCGGCGCGGGGTACATGTCTTGGTCGGACGCGAAGATGCCCCTCAGGACTTCGTTGGTCATTGGACCCTGGTTCAGAGCAAGAGCTGGTGCTGATGCTGGCATTTCGGCGGTCTTTTGATTCGGCTTTGATAGGAGCTGTGATGGAAAGAAGTCGCGACGAGGTAGTTTGTGGTCGTTGCAGTGTGGAAGTTTCAAAATTTCAATCATGAAATTTGGATTGTGGTGTTGTACAGCACTTCCTTCCTCTGGCCTTCTCTTTGAGGGTGATATGGTGCTGGGTCGCTCTTGGAAAGCGCTGAAGAAGCTACGCTGCAGGTGTTCCCCACCCTACAGCGTGCAAGCTGAGCCCCAGCACATTTCACTTACACCAAGGTCTCTCTAAAGGCACCACTCACAATCACCACCTGATCGTTACAGCCTTGAGTGGCCTTTTTTTGGCGACATGCTCTATTCTCACGACTCTTGTCAGCGTTACATGACGTTATTCCCATGTAACCCATACCCTGAGGCCATCCAATGCCACTCTCTTGCACTGCCGACTTTTTGTTGTGCTCATGTGTAAATGCAAAAGCCTGGTGTCGATGTAGTGCCTCGAGAACTCCTTTCCTTGGTATCCTCCTAGCACTGTCAGACGAGAAACATTGCTGTGCAAAGTCCAGCTGCTTCCTCTCTTGATTGTATAAGGGCCAATGACTAAGCTTCGTCGCCAAACTCAAACATTGCGAGAGGGTCAGGACCACGAGAGATCCAGCGAATCTCACCAGTCAGAGGATCCATGATGCACATGAAGTGAGTCGACTCATTGGTGGTAGGATAGGTAGCGATCCATTCGCGAAGTTTGGCCTCGTCAACGCCAGTCATCTCGCCAGATTTGCTGGCTTCAGCATCAAGCTCAAGATCCGTGCAGCAACTATTCTGCTTGGCCCAGGTGATGTCGTCTCCATTGGTGATAGCACGGACATGTTCAATCCACTTGTCGTGGAAGGCATTCTGACGATCCGCAGACACCTCGATCCAGTCCTCAGATTCCATGAGCTTTGCCCGGGCAGGGTCGGCGCCGTGGCGTCCAGTCATGCGGCCACAGCAGCGTCGATGGTCAGGGTCATGGTTGCACTGAATCTGGAAGACACTGCTCGTCTTGATCTTGCCGTCATGAAGGTCCTTGAGGATGTTCACTACCTCTCTCCCATCGCAGAGGATCAGGTAGCAGGGCGACGCGTCGGAAGAGGCAAGCTTCTTGCCGATGGACGTGATGGGGGTGAGCTTTCTGCTGTCCTCACGGGAACTTGTGTCCTTGGTATCATAGGCCTTGGTATTCTTGAAGGAAATATCCTCGTTGAGGATGATGCGGCGGAGCATTGAGGGAACGGACTCGCGCAAGCCGAATAGGACCTTAATTTGGTGCCTAAGAAGGCTGCCCGAACCACACTAATGGTTTGGGCGGAAGTTGAGAGAGACGGATAGACCTTTGCTAAGATAATCATTAGCCCATGTCAGTCCTCAATGGAAATCTAAGTAGAGCTTACCGGACACCAGTCAGCATGCCGACAAAGCCAGCATAGGTGACTGATCTGGCAATCACCTCATTCGAGTCATTGTTCGTGTTGACATACTCAATGATGACAAGAATATCACGCAGGATATCCATGCCCCACTGCGATGAGTCGTTAGTGCTAGATATTTTTTGTTCAGAAAGGGATATAGCCATACCTCAAGAGTGCGAAAGTGCATCAGATGGTCAGGATTACCGCCGCCAATCTTGCGCTTGGAGTCATTTTTGACCAAGGCAGCTCCAGATGTACATCCAAGCATCAGGTCAAGAAAGGTGTTGAGGGCCATGAGCTGGTGAACGGGGATGCCAGCAATCTCAGCGATGGACTTGATCTCCTTGGTCTGCTCAGGGTCAAAGACCTTACGGAGGGTGAACCGGGAAGTGAACTTGGCAAATCCAGACATGCCCCGAGGTACGGTCGCCTCAATCACCTCGTCAAAGAGAGGGCTCACTTCTCTTATCTTGGGAGCAAGATCCTTGGCGAGCTCAATGTAGCGCTCTTCAGCAGGCTTGCCCATGTCGACCTTGTAGATTGGTATATCATCAGGCTTGAGTGTGAGCATGGTCTGGAAGGCAGCGTGATTCTCATGAAGTGTGCCTTGCAGAGGGTCAAAAGGCTTGGAAGGCTTGATGACACTGTGATCCATGTCGGAGCCAGACTCGAGCATCACCTTGGATGGAGCCGCCATCGTGGCAAGGGTTTGGGGGTGAATAATGAGATTTGCTGAACGTTTCAGATTACTTTGGGAAGCAGGAGATGAAGGAATGAAAGGAGGTCTTACTGTGATGACGATGATATGAATCGCTGATCAGACCTGGGCCTTGTCTTTTGGGTCGATGCTAGTATTGATAAAAGATGCAATGTTGCATGTGATGACGACAACGTGAAATTAGTACTACAGAAGAAAGCCAAAAGAGCTCTTCTCACGCGATGCCAGAAGTGTTAAGTAGATACCTTTGAAGAATATTCTGGTGTTTGGGTTGGGTATCACAGAGAAGGGAGTGCGTAAAGTGGTGGAAAGGTGTGGTGAAGGGGAAAAATAGGGTGCCCAAGCAGGCGGCGATATGGGCTTTCAAATGGGTGCAGGTCCAAGGCGAGTACGGGAAGGGGCGTTTGAGAGCGAAGTTGTTTGACGTGCCTTCCAGATGTAATTGGGGTTTCAAAATCATTCAGGAAGGCAGGAGCAACCAAGTCAATGTGTCTAAGCCTCCTTCTTTTTTAACGAGAAGAAAAAGTATAACGGCTATTTCATCTACCTAGGTATCTGAATCCTCAGTTAAAATGAGTCAGTTTCCTGAGTTGGGATGTGCCAAAGACTCCTTTGGGAATTCGTTTAGAAATTAATCTGAGAAACCAGGTGTAGGGAATAAGGTAGTTTTGAGGGACAAGACGGCGGTCAAGATGAAGAGAGACTCAGGTAAATCCTCAGACTTCTATCAACAGACAATATTATCAAGACATTACAGTGCTTCCTGAGGCTTCGATCACTATCCCTGAAGTATAAAGCTCATCTCACGCATCATGGGGAGAATAGAAGAAAGCGCCAGTTTCATTAGTATTCAATGTAATTACGAGCGAATTCTAGTCTACCTCGCCCCTTGTCCAAATTATGTATAGTTAATCGGTCCTTTCAAAAGGACCCCATCGTACGCGGTGCCAGCATACACATGCTTCGGCACCCTGTAGACTCTAGCGCAGCATTCTATAAGCGCCGTCTATCTCGTCTCTCTCTCCATCGTCACAGCCATACTACCCTTGGGCCGCAGGGTAAAGTTGGGATTGGCAAGCTCTACCACGCCAGTATATCCAGGACGTGGCGAGAACTTGAAGTTCCGCACGAGAGCAAAGATTACGCTCTTAACGTTCAGCAAAGCCATGTTCTTAGCGATGCAGCCTGCCGGGCCCTGGAGGAACGACTCCATGGCGTACGAGTCCTTGGATGCACGGCCGTCGGACCAGCGATCGGGGTCGAAGATGTCGGCAGTCTCACCCCATACAAGGGGGTTGAAGTGTGCCACAGCCGGGCAGAGAGTCACTTGTGTTCCCTTGGGAACGAAGGTTCCGCAGACTGTGACGTCTTCTGCTGCCTCACGAGGGAGGAAGATTCCTATTCATGAATCTGGTCAGCAAATCGAACCCCGAAGTATGTAGTTTCGATAAGGCTTACCAGGGGAGTAAAAGCGCAGCATCTCCTTGAGGAAGTTGTTGACGTAGACCAAATGTTCGGTCTCCTCGTAGGTCGGGTTCCAGTCTCGAGGCTTGCCGGCGCAGAGACCGAGTACTTCTTGCTTCAGGCGCTCCTGCACCTTGGACTCCGTGGCAAGGATATGGGCAATCCACATGGTGATAGATCCAGTAGTTTCGTGGCCTATAACGTAGGGTCAGCGTACATCTTTGGCTGTTCACATTGTGTCTTGTCATACCTCCGGCGATGAAGTTTAGCATCTGTTCATGAAATGTCAGCACACATCAAAGCATCGGGATCACAGGTCTCCGTACGTATTCCAGAAGCTCCAGGTCAGTCCAATTGGTCTGGGTATCGTCAAACTGGCAATCTTCCAAGATGAAGGTTAAGATATCGCGATGCTCAGTTATCTTCTCACTGAGACCAAGCTTCTTCTCAGCAATCATCTCAGCACGGCGGTTCTCAACGCAGGTGAGGAGCATTGTCCGAATCAGGGCAACATCCTTCAGCCATCTCTTGTTGCTAGGAAGAGGGAGCCAAGAGCGGACAGGGATATGGCCATCGATGAAGGTGAGAACGTGGCCGGAAGGAGGCTGGCGGATAATGCGCTCGTACACGTCGTAGAAGTGGGCTTCAGGGATGGAGATGCCGTCGAGATCGCAGCCGATCGAGCCAATGACGAAGACGTCGAGAGTTGCTTTTCGGATGTAGGGTTCGACTTGAGACAGAAGTCAGCATCAGTTAGTCAGGAAAAGACAGTACTTTAGCATACCATCAACAAGCTTGACGTCCTCTCCGCCCATGTTTCGGAAGATTGCTTCACACATCTGATTGGCTTTGAGCTGGAAGACTGGCAGCATCGTGCGCGTATTTTGGTTTGAGAACGCCCCTATGTAGCAATGTCAGTAAAAGTAACGTGAATAAAGCAAGGGGTAACTTGAAATGAAGGAACTCACGGTTCAACTGGGTTCGCTGCTTCTTTCTCTCCTCGCCCTCTGAGAACATGAGTCCATGTCCGGTGATGGGGGAGAACATGCGTGCTGCCAACTGTGACTTTCGGAATGAGAATGCCTTCGTCTGTTGAACCTCTTTGAAAGCCGCCAGACTGTTGACCATGAGAGTCTCAGCATTGAACATAGAGAGGTAGCGCACAAAAGGCGCGTCGGGCCATCGTTTTGTCCAAGATATGAAGATATCGGCTGGCCCCGGGGTTCTGATCTGATTGAGCATCTGACCAATCAGGAAATGACCGCCCTATAAGCTTCGTGAATTAGCGCTTCTGCAATATCTCATATCTTTCAAGTGGTCGTGTCGATCCTTCTGTTGTGTATGTGAGCAAAGTTGGCACTCCTTACCTTTGGTTCTGGAAGGTGCCGCAGCGGTGAGAGGAAGAAAGGATAGAGGAAAGCATTATATCCTAAGAGAAAAGTACATTGCAAGGTGAATGAAGTCAAGATGATCTTGAATGCAGTAGAAAGATCCAGGTACAAAAATCTGATGCCAATAGTTGCAAGTAGAAGCGATATGCCTGTGCAGAGCTTCAAAGCCATGGTTCCAGGGCAAGGGGCAAGAACAAGGATGGCGTAACGTCCAGGTCGGAAGGAGAGATAATAGTGAAGAGATTAACGATGAACTAGGATCAAGGTTAAGAAGAGTTGATACCAGTTCTCTCAACGAAAACTGGATGGGCTGGGTAGAAAGGGAGGCGAAGGTGAAAAGGCGAAGTGGGTGGAAAGGCGGAAAGGTGAAGCCTGTAGATTGGAAGTCGAATTGAGCTCTTTTGTAAACGTCTAGAGTTCCCAAGAGATCGGACGACATTCCATGAGAAGGAGCGAATGCCCATCTTTAAGGAAGGAATATCAAAACCTAGAGGAGAAAAAAGCAAGCCATTGTCGATATTCCGCCTTTCACCTTTGATTCTATTTTCTACCGGGCCTTTGACCCGCCAAACATGTCACCCAAAGGGATTTCTTCCTAGACCGAATCTGCAACTTCGATGCTTACCCCCCATTAAGCCATCACAATCCTTCGCCAGGGGTGTTCCAAGCCATGTCCGGACCAACGGTATCGAAGACAAGACAGGCAAACAATTCCCACCCAAGTCAAAACGCCACCAACTGCAACTCCCAACAATGTTTGACAGGATGACCCTGGCCCGGCATCTGCACTTCTTTGATCACAAGACAACGATAATTCAAGTCTTGCTGTAACACAGAAATCAAGCCACTGGATCTGCATATCCGGAAAGACATGAGTGCTTCTTTCGCTGTTTACATCCCGGTCGACGAGGGCCTGACGTTAATGAGGGGTGGGGGAGGGGGTGTAAGAGAGAATCTCAGGATTTTCAAGCGTGAGACTGATCCTTGCTCCCGCATGGCTGACGCCCACGCTAGGAGAGCCGATCCGCAAAACTCCCACGAGAATGTAAGCAATGTCTAGTGCAAGGGGGATTAAAAGGAAGCATATGCGCCAAGAGGGCAAACAAACTCTTCTTCCACGACTGCCTTGACAGAGATTATCCTGCTGACCATTGAACTCCTTAGGATTGTGCCGTTGAAGCGGGGTAGGTGAAAAGAACTGCCAACGCCCGCTGGAAAGCATGGCTTTTGCAACAGGGTAAAAGCCATATGGCATACAATGTGTGCCGGCCACAGCGGATGCTGCCGCGAGGTTACACGGGTCCCGGATCTTTGGAACAAGGCACCCCCTTCTCTCGGCAACTCGTTCTCCAGGTCGAATAAGACAACAGAGATTGCGTCTGCCTACAGAGACACCTGAAATCAAGACGTACCGATTCGCCTTATGCCAACTTTTGAAAGTTCCCGACCATCCAATCATTCTGGGGTGGAGACAGTGAGAGAGAAAACAAGGGGAAACTATTGATGTCGGCGTAACAAGTTGGGAAGTCCTTGCGAGTTGGCTGTTTTCTTGGCCTCTTGAGCGGCTGGCTGTTGGGTAGACGCCTGTCCCGTTCCATCTCCCCACCTCCCAGCGCGAACTCGGGCTCTTGCTCCTCGAGGCCTGCCCTGCAAGACGGGTTATTGCTGCATCGTCATTTTTGAGGTGCACCCGCAGTGCATGCTCTGCTCGAGATGAAGCAAATCTCATGCATACTTTGAGATGTTCCAAGGCTGAACTGATTATTTCGGCTCGCGATTGGTGGATATATATGCGCTCTCCGCTGACTTTCCTGTGTGACAAAGCCAACATGGACAGATGCCTCCATGTTACGGAGACATTTCAAGGGGGCATGTGTGATTCCGTGTTGCAGACAGTGCTTCCGCTGAAACTGCCCTGCCTGGCAAGGATAGTCTGCCAGATCTGGGTTTGGATACCGATATATCGCTCGCTCATGCTGGGTGACTGTGTGTCGGTTCCCATGAACCTGTTTCTGTTTCTGATCCGGCGGAGCATCTGCGATCGATCGTACAGAGATCTATCTACCAGAGGACCCATAATTCCGGCCGTCTTCGATTCCCGAGAATCGCTTACACAAATTGGGTGGCTGAAACTCGGCCAATAGGGACTTATGTAGTTGACTTCCGCGAGCCCTGTACGATAGCACCCTGACACGGCGCTTCGAGGCCAGTGTGGGCTGTTTTGCTGTTTCTCATGAGTAAAATTGAGGCAAAATGGAGGCGATCTGCGATTGTATTGCTTCTTTGGCGACTGAGTTTTCTGAAGATGTCGGGTCGGGGATTCTCTGATGTCCGGTGATATGGTATAGTAGGTTTGTGATGGGAGCACAGTAAACCACATACAATGATGGAAAAGGAGTCACGACTCAAGAATCTCGTAAAGGGCTGCATGACCATCTCAGTGAGTTGTGAGAGGTAGTCAGTTACCCTCTCAAGCCATAGAGAAAATCGCAAGTCGCACAAAAAAGGGGGAAGCTCGTCAGAGATTACAGGCTGTCTCAGCTTCATCCACTCTTAAGATCTCAGATATCTCTCTTCCTGCCAATCGGGTTACAGAATAGAATGCTAGTCAACAAGATTTTAACGCCTTCTTACCTGATCTTGTTCTTTCCTTTTTTGATTCTTTCTGCTATCACTTTTCTTTCTACATATCCATCGAAGAATGCTCTTCAAAGACAGAAAAGGAATCGGGTTCATAGAAATAGGGTTCATAGAAATAAAGAAAAAAAGAACAGTGACAATAAAATAGACACAATAGGAAAAGAGCCAGGGAGTGTACCTATAGAGCAGCAAGCAATCTTGTCACGCGCTTGCGTGCACCTCCAACCCCCATTTTACACCCCAGCTAGGTAGCCCCGGAGTGGATGCAGATTGTCATCAGAGATTACTGAACCCCTCGGTGTGAGATGTGACACAAGACACTATGAGCGTAATCTGGGTCTACCCAGGAGCCTGGCTGCTAGATCGGTCGTGTGCGAGTAACTGTCTCTGGATGGCTGATCGTCAGACGTGAGCTGTTATTTTTGGGTTTGCTAGTTAAGCTTGTTAGACATGAGATGAACGGACTATCGATCCTGTCCTCGTTGACTCAAATAGGGAAGTTATACGTACTGGCTTTAGGAGGCTTTGAATGTGTACAGAGATTCTGTCTGGCGAGAGTGGTCGGGAGGAGCTGAAATACTGGCCAAGTACACATCTGTGAAGCTCTCTTAGCTCAGGCATTGTCAAGGACCGTATTTTTCCTGGAGGTTTGTCAATCTTCAGCTCACTTACCAAGAACATATGGTGAAGTATGGCTTTCTTGTCAGTTGTATGATGTTTTTCTGCCCTGAATTGAAAAGCATTCTCCCGCATCACTCCTCAAGTTCTGAGGCTAATCCATTACCTCATCCCACAAGTTGCCAGCATTGCTTGCCATGAATGCTTGCGTGGTGGCATCACTGATCATAGGTAATAACTGCATGATGAGACTTAGGGGACCAGCGATGCTTGTAAAAGATATTCAAAATCTGAATGAAGCAACGTGAACCTCGAAATATGTCGAGAGCAAAAGAAACTTCTGGACAGCAATCTTCGGGTTGCAGATACCGGAAAACTTACTTTAGTTGCTGTCGTCGGCGTTGGTGTCTGCGTTGCTGCAGTTATTCGGGACTCAGACAACTCAAGAGTATCTCTTGAGTTAACAATCATTACCACTCAACTCAATTAAACACTGGCTCTCAGTTTTTGATAAGGTAGCAAACAGTCCAGCTACGCGATTGCACCTAAACTTCAACACAAACTGACACTACAAAACTGTCACATTTACAACGCCAGACTGGAAAATACACCGACCAAACTGTTCCCAAAGACTCCTCGTTGCTGCTGCGACAAAGCAACGAAGTTGTCTCTTCCCTACAACCGACCCACATTCTTCACTCATCTTCAAGACTGAAGAAAGCATATCGCACCCAAAAGGCTTAACCTCGGCAAAACCAAAAGGCCCACCTACCAAACGGCCGAGACATCGGCGCCCGAGCACCACCTCGGATTGCCGATGTTATCCGAGTCAGCACGCCGCCAGCTCTCCGAGCCGAAGCCAAACTCACGTCCGAGGCCATGTAGCCGGCACGACCGCTAATTGGTTTGTCAAGTCCGCAGATGCCCCACGCTTGAGGCGAGGCTGAGAACTTCATGAGAATGATGCCGTTTCGTTCGGCGCAAGGCTATATGTACTCCGAGCAACGTCGGTGATAGTAGATACCTGATGACAATGCGAAACTGGTTCGAGGGAACACGAGTCGTCGAATAGCAGCGCGGGCATTCGTCATCAATAGATAATGGACTAAGTTTAGAATCTGGGGCAATTGTCACCTTGAACATATAAAAGAGAGCACATGGGGCCAGTGGAGCTTGGTCAGGTCTTGTTCAAAGAACGAAAAAGGAACTCATATGCTTTGCGTGACTCCTATGCTACGTACAACTGGTACAACTACAATCTCCCAGCAAGACCGAGCCTTCCTCCCAGTGTCCAAAACAGAAATCTATTCCTCCGCTTGTTTATGCAATTCGACCGCGTCGGTGGTATCTATCTCCGTCCCAGTCTCGCCTCATTTCGAGTCTAATCGCGTTGTCGGGGGAAAAGGTAGGTAAATAGGGGGTCGTTTTGAGGAAGGTGGGAAGCCGCCCGCTGTGGTTGGTTTATCGTATAGCTACAGGGATGGTGGTTTGTGTGTCTGTAGCTGTATTTACAAGGTATCCATCTTGTCGAGGATGGCCTTGGTGAACTGGTGGGTGGTGGCCTCACCGCCCATGTCACGGGTGCGGACCTGGCTGTTGGGTTGTTAGCAGCTATTCTCATTGCAATCCCAGGAGAGACGAAAGAACTTACCCCTCGGCAATGACGCCGTAGATGGCCTGGGAAATGCGGTTGGCGTGGTCATCGAGACCAAGGTGACGGAGAAGCATGGCACCGGACAGAATCAGAGCAGTGGGGTTGGCCTGGTCCTTGCCCTTGATGTCGAGGCCGACGTGACGGCAACCGGGCTCGAAGACAGCAACATCACGGCCCATGTTGCAACCGGGGACGATACCAGCACCACCGACAAGGGCAGCGCCGATGTTGGACAGAATGCCACCGTACAGGTTAGGCATGACCATGACATCGAACTGCTGGGGCTTGCTAACAGCCTGCATGGAGGCGTTGTCGACAATCATGTCGTTGACCTCGAGGGTGGGGTAGTCGTTGGCGACACGGTGGAAGGTGGAGCGGAAGAGACCGTCAGCCAACTTCATGATGTTGGCCTTGTGAATGCAGGTGACCTTCTTGCGGTTGTTGGCCAGGGCGAAGTTGAAGGCGAACTTGGCGATGCGCTCAGACTTGGCGCGGGTGATGATCTTGAGGGACTCGACGACACCGGGGACGGACTGGTGCTCAAGGCCAGAGTACTCACCCTCGGTGTTCTCACGGATGATGGCGAGGTCGACACCCTCATGGCGGGTCTGGTAGCCGGGAATGTTCTTGATGAGGGAGATGGAGGCGTAGATGTCGAGCTCCTGGCGCATGGCGACGTTGAAGGACTGGTGGCCGGAGCGCTCAATGGGAGTGTGAAGGATACCCTTGAGGCCGAGCTTGTTGCGGCGAAGGGAGGCGACGGACTCGCGGAAGAGGTCCTCAGTCTTCTCGGGGGTGGTTGTGTTGAGACCGGAGACCTCGACCTGCTCCCACTCAATGGGGACGTTGTCGGCCTTGAAGATGGTCTTGACGCTCTCGGCGACCTCGGCACCGATACCGTCACCAGGGATCAACGTGACCGTGTACTTGCCGCCAAACTTGGTGGGCTTGAAGATGTCAGAGCCGACCGTGGCGTAGGCGCGCGCGGGCTGCGCGGTGCGCAGAATCTGCGTGGGGGAGGATTGTTAGCCATTTGTCCGTGGGTTATCGTGGTATATCTGGCTGCATGTGTGACCATTTTCTGGTGGTCGTGTGCTTTGTGTGCTTGTGAATATGTCTGCTTCTCGTGTATTCCTTTCAAAAACTTTCATCCTGGCCGACGTCGTCATGTTCTCTGCGTCATCTACCAGGTCGCAATTTGGTGCTTGTTGTTATTGTTTCTCCCCCTCTTACATCGCAGCCTTGCCTCTGCGATCACGATGTACAGACACACACCGAGAAAAAAACCACGTCGCGGCTTGCACAGCAGAAAAGGGACTCAATTGAGAGTTGGCAAAGAGGCGACGTACCTGCGCAGTGCGGGCGGATCCTCGGGAAAGCATCGTGACGGTCGTTGGTGCCTCGTGAGGGTATTCGCGGAGCAATAGATATTGTTCGGGATCGGAGGAGTTGGGGAGTGGAAGAATTCAGAAAAAGAGTGGAATTCGAGAAAGGCAGAGTTGCTGGCTGTCAAATGCCGCAAGAGCAAGGCACCACGGCGACAGACGGGGACGGTAACTGGGAACGGTACACGGTCAAAGTACAGACCGAAGGTGGCAGATACTGACTGAGGCAGGCTTTTTTTTTCTGCTCCTGCTCTTTCTCGGCTGGCCGTCGTGCTTTCCGTTCTTTCTCTCCAACGCCTGCGCAGGTGGGGCACCATGGGGATTCCGTAAGTGGCTGGTCTCCAATTCTCTGCCGTTTCCAGTTATCTGAATGGCTGGAACTGACCATCAGACCCGCTTTATTCTTTTCCGGGCGGTCGGAAGAATGGAGGGCGACATCCGCGGGAAAGAGAGACTGCGCAGTGCCCGCGCCTGCTTCAATGTTCAGCCAGTGCAGCAGTTCTGTCACTCGGGAAGGGAAGGAACCAAACGTGGGGCACCTTGCCTTTTTCGGTCTTAGCGTCTCCATTCTCTCTTCTTCGCGGTTGAGCCTCGGATCTGGACTCACAGTATCCCACGACGTCACGTGTCGCAATTCAATTGTGACTCGCTCATTCTCATCTTTGGTTTCTCAACTCACGTTGACCTCTCAATGAGTGCTCATATGTAGCCTCATGTGTTGATTTGAGGCTTCATCTCATCAGCAATCCTAGTTCTCATACGGGCGTTTTCGGTCAACGTCGGCTATCTCACATCTTAATGAGCCGCGCCTGCCCATCCTTTCCGGAGAAATCCCCGCCAGCCCACCTCTCCACTCCTTTTGTGAGACCGCCAAGTCGGTCTTAGGCCTCCCTGGCCGTATCTGCGATGTTGCGACTTCATTCGGCCGAGCGCGATCTTTACTCATTACAACACGGATACCAGCAGAATGAAACCCGCAGTTGTTATCTCGACAAGATCAATTTCAGCTTACAATATGATTCAATTTCGTCAAAGTCAGGAAAAAGACCTAGCGTTTGGCCGGCATTCTCAGTCAAAGATTGCTGTGGCTGCGAAATCGCGGAGATATCCTCCCCAAAACATCACAACGGCTAGCCCAGCCAGCCTTTACATTGCCAATGAATGTGGTGAGTCCGTACGAGAGAAGCGAGTACGGCCCTGTCCCGACAGCTTAATCAAGAATGTCGATGCCATTGTAACCAGATGCTTCGACTCCCCACTCGAAACAGTCTGCAAACAAGCGTCCGCCATCGCTTTTGCCCAGGGGAGCCCCACCTATGGTTCATCTCAGAATCAGCCAATGTGCCGTCTTCACTATCCTGGACGCAAAGGGTACTTACAGTCCATATTCTCGATAGACAAGATGCGCTGCTGGCACAGCGCCTCGTTGAGCCCGCCTACTTTATCCTCAATGATGTCTTGAACGGTCTTGCCCGCAGGACAAGCAATGGTATTGTTCCTCGGCTTGATCCAGAAGTGAATCATGCCGACATCGTACAGCCTGGTATTGTTCACCGCATCGTCGACCTGGCGGTTATAACTCGTGAAATAGTGTCCGTCCTTTCCACGTGAAACGTCCTTGACGAACTGATCGGCTCCTCGCTGTCGGATCGTCTTGATGGACTGTTCACAGAAATCCTTGACAATTGCTTTCACGGGCAGGTATGTCGGCCGGTAATCCTTGGTGTTCCAGCATTCTCCTCTTCCGTCTTCCAGTACCCCTTGTTGCTGGTATTGATACTCGAACTTTGCGATTCCGCAGCCCTCGTAGTTCATGTTAATCTTTTCATGCATCCAGAACTCATCGCCGCGGCCTATCGAGATACCGTCAGTATTGCTCATCTAGGCGATGGCATGAGGCCGTAGTAGGACGTAAAGTAAGCTGATGGGGGCAGATTCACTTACACGAACCCGCGTTGCGCAAAGTGCTGAAGACTTGCACGCAGCTTCCTTGACAATCCTCACCCGTCTGTACCCAGTCGAAGGTGACTTTTCTAGCTCTGTCTATTTTGGCTTGATTGCCACCGAAGACGCCAGTCCATGGCCCGTCCGTCCAAGCTCCTCCCATCTTGGTTATTGTGCGGCACATCGTGTTGAGTAAACTGCGACGTATCTGCTTCAGTATGCTCAGTGAGCATTATGATCATGGGACAGGGTATCTTACGGCCACCAATTGTAATAATAGACTTGCCATTTTTCGGGGCAGGTGATGTTGTAGACGGGAGCGTCATCCAAGTCTGAGAGCGAGATATCGTCCATTCCATTCATTCCCACTACGCCAGTAATGCTGTTCTCTTCGTAGTAGGCGTCGACGTCCTCTTGAGTGAGGATGAAAGTCTTCGTCGGAGCTGCGGGCTTTGCGGCTTCGGGGAGATCGACATCGACAACGTTCGTTGGAGAAGCCTGGCCGATGCCGAGCACAGCGGCGAGCACCCAGGGTAGGCTCAAGATGGCCAGCATTATGGGTGAGATCAAGATCTTGTGTAAAGAGAGATGGGCGTAATGAGAAGTGCGATGCTTCAAAGCGAGAGCGGAAACCTTTGGATGATCAAGTACTTGATGATGATTATCTGGCGACTGCGATGAATTCGAATGATTGAATAGTTGAAGAGAAGAGGTCATGAGAAAGTTGATCTTGTCACTGCCCCTTTTATCGTCGGCCGTATCGTCTTGAAAACACCAGCAACGCTTCAGTATCGCCAATCATCGCCAATCATCGTCAATCATTGCGTACTCAGGAGATATAGTCCCTGATGATCTGTGCCACTACAAGAACGCTGCACACGATAACGAAGTTCCTCGAGGTGGTAAGAGCGAAAATTTTCAAACACGATGTTATCTTTTGCCTCTCTAAAGCTCGTCCCACCATCGAAAGAGAATCCAATAGGGATGCACGCCTTTCGTTCCGTGCCGTTGCAGTGTGACCGCAAACAAGGCCCTCGTCTAGAGCTCAAGACATCTCATCTCCCGGTCAAACTTGAGATCGCAGTCACAACTCCGATGACACGAAATTTGATGATATTCAGGCTACATCAAGGCAAACAAATGGTATTCATCTGGCCTAGAATGGCCAACACACAGCCACATCAGGAGGCACGGCATGGCACTGTATACCATGAATCCATGATTGCCACCCAATATTTGGGAAGCCATTTCCCGTGACCTAAATTATCCAGATCACCGAGTCAGTGCCAGGTTCGGAACTGAAGGCCGCTCGGGTTCTCGAGCCGGGCCGTCACAGCTCATGCCTAGACCCCGACTGGATGACTATACAGATACACCCAGCTCCAGGGTTTTTTCTCTAGTTCCAGACTCATGGTATTTTCAGCTCGCACGTAGTTTACTATGACATCAGATGAGCTCAAGGCCATACACCTTGGGATGAGATTCCACCAAAGTTATGCTATTGCCTAAAGATTGCACGAAGCGTGAAAAAGAAACATTCCGACGAAGTCGTCATACATTGTACAATGAATGCCTCCGAAACCACCGAGATTGAGACACGCTAAGTTGTAGTTCGACATCGTAATGGCAGTGTTGCGGACATTATGCCAAAGCGGCATAGTCATCGTGATATCAGGCAACCATTTCCCACGATCGCACGTTTGTCTCACGCCACGATATCCTGAGAACCTCAAGAGGACGAGTCGGAAGTGGTCCAATGCCTTTTCTCGCTGACTTCTTTGGCTCAAGAATGACTATTTTTAGGCGCCCGTAAAAGGGAACAGCAGACTTTGAGCAACTATCGTGGCATTCACCACAACTTCTTAGGTGACATGTGACCTCGATCAAGAGCACCAAAGCACTTAGCCGCATCTGTGTATCTGGCAAAAGGCACCGCGGAAACCTCTCCACGGTTCCGATCTAAGATGTGTGGTCTGTTGTGTCCGAGGCGACTGTCCTCGTCCCGGATACCCGCAGGAATCTATTTCGTCACCGCCACAATCTGAACATTGAAATCCCCGGGCTTTTCTCCGCCAGGTAACACCAAGTATTTTCTACCGGTAAAGCGAGTCTACATAGTACCACTTGGCTTTATTACCTCCGAGCTCTCGTTGATGTCAAACCTCAAAGGTGAGGCTGTAGAGATTACTTAGATATTCAAACCCCCATACGACAGTTGCAAAGGAAAGCCTGGAAGTACGCTTGCGTTCTACCAAATGCAGGTGGAGTGAAAATATCTAGATCAGGTGCCAGATTGACTGGTGAACGATATGGGCAATTTCATGCAGATGCTAGTTAGCTCGGCAATAGCTTGTCGAATAGATTCCAGGCTGTACCGTAAAAGAGCCTGCTACATTATCATCACGATCGACAACATAGAAGGCAACGTCATCAGGCTATCATCGAATTATAAGTACGGTGCTAGTTATGGAGCTTCCGATACTGAGTCGAGATACGGCAATCATGAAGTTGAACCCGAGACCTATGAGTCCAGTGGTACCCAGACAGCGTCAAACGTGGTCAGACATCATCAACTTGAAAGCTATGACGGTCAGGGTTGACTTCGACTGGCTTCCACCTTTGGGGACTTGTGTTACGCGATGTAATGGCCAGCCAGGCCAGGAGTCATGGTGGTGACTCCCTTCCCCTTGGGCTAGCTGTTCTCAAGTTCCTTCAGACCGCACTGAGTGGTGGCGCAGCCATGCTTACATTTTGCCGAAATTTTACATTTTGCCAAATCGTCTACTATGATTGCGTTGTTGCATAGTCACTCAAGAATACTGCAAAGATGAAGTTCTCGTTCCAATGCAACTTGTACTTCATGACTGTTAGATGTTGGAGTCTCAGTCAATGCATGGTGAGATGTATTGAATTTTCATAGTATCGTTACGATTCCTCATGATCTATGGTATATTATGAATCCAGCAATTAAGTTTCAAAAGCACGTATGCTACGTTTTCGAGACGACCATCGAGAGCGTAGATCAGCCCTTCGCCACGCTGTCAAAGTAATATCAAATAGCTCTAAAATCAATGCCATGCCATTTAAACAAATATCCACACTCCCCAAGCGCCTCAGAAAGAATCACTGTTTCTGCGCAATGATTCTATAACTCGTCGTCACCAACCGCATGGTGTCCATCTTGACAAAAGCCTGCCCATCCAGACAAAGCCGGTTGATGAGCGTCTTGAAGTGGGGCGGCAGCAAGTGCACCTTGGCCAGACCAAGAATAACCTGTCGCAAACTGCGAAAGTACACGTCGGCCTTGTCGATGAGTGGCGCCTGTAGTCCATCTATGCTGGCATTGTCCGACTTCAAAATGGCGAAACCAGCATCTTTCAAGGCTTTTTCGAAAGTTTCGGGCGTCGGTGTCCCCACAGCTCCGATCAGTGGCTTTGTCCGCCGCATCAACTCCGCGTGCTCCGGGTTCGTCGCATCGTACGCCGGCAGACTAACCCAATCCAGCAGCGAAATCTTGGCGCCGGGCTTCAGGACGCGGCGCAGCTCGCTGAAAAGTTTCGGGAGGTCTTTGCACAGGCTAAGCGCCTGGATCTGGTAGAATGCGTCAAAAGAGTTGTCCTTGAAGGGCAGCGGCAGCTCGTTCATGTCCTGAATCGTGAAGCTGTTTTCCAGACCCATCTGCTCGGTGAAGTCCCTGGCCTGGGCGATCTGGTTCGGGTCAATGTTTAGACCGGTGACCACGGCGCCGGTGACAGCCGCCATGTGGGCCGCGACTCTTCCGCGGCCGCATCCAAGGTCCAGGACCCTGTCTCCGGGTTTCAGACCAATATCCTGGGCGATCGACTCCTCGTACAGCATCTGATTATCGAGAACGGACGCCTTCTTGTCCATCAAGGGAGGGATGTACATCTTCTCCACGTCGCCCAGCGCGCAAAGGTGATTCAGGACTCCATAGTAAGCTTGCAAACAATCGCCGACTTTGGTCTTGTAATCCGGGCCAAGCGTCTTAACCATCTGCTCCTCATCTGCCCAGTCAAGGCTGTAAATGACATAAGATGCCATAAAATCGTCAACTTGTTTTGGCGTCAAGTCAAGGAGGTACTTGAATGACTTCCAGAACGTCTTGGACCGCTTAGGCGATGCTGTGCGGTTGATTTCATGTTTTGCGCCGTTGTTGCTGTGGTCGCTATTGCTGCGGCCAAGATGCAGGCCATGCTTCTTCTTCCATGATGCCTGACCGGCGGGCTTCAATGTTGAGACGTCATCTGAGGTCTCGCTGGGACGGGGACTCGTATCACCGATGTGAGGTATTGTTGTCGCCGATGGCGGTTGCGCAATCGCTGCCGCTGCTGACATGACTGCGAGTGGAATGGCAGATGACGTGCGGCTGTAGGGAATTCAGGGGGCTTGTGGTTCTGTTCGCAGGTGAGAGGTAAGACGACCAACAGAAGAGAGAAAATCAAGAGAGGCAGGAAGGCAAGCAAGCTGGGTATCACAGTGTGCATCCAAGAAATGATGGAGAGGCGAAAGGGGACAGGTGATGGGCGGCCCAAAGTCCTTTATACATAGTACTCTCATTTCTTTACTCGTCTGTTTGGCATTCGATCAATCATCAATGACCGAATGGCAAACCACCCAGTCAAAGAACGGAGAAAGATCTGACGGAGCCGCAAACCGGATTGCTTTCTAATCTCTCGTGACGCTGCTCGGGATGGACGGAGGTATGTCCGAAGATTCCGACTGGGTCCAACCATCACCAGACCACTTAAAGGGGACGGGAGCTCCAGCGCTGGGGCTAGCAGCCAGCCCATCATCAGCTAATAACACAAGGGGCCGGAAAAAGCAGCGCCTTGGAAAGCTCCGAGCACATCAAAATAGAGGGAGAGGCAAAGGAAAACCCGCGGGCAGCGGACACAGCGGACGGACTCGACTCCTGGCTTACGCGCTGAGTCACCTCCGGGGCCACCTGATAGTTCGGTAAAGAATTTGTCCTGCGGTGCGGCGTGTGTGACTGTTAAGGTCCTGTCCTGGTCTAGACTCTACCGCATCGCAACAACGTCCGCTGTTGCATCGCATTCTGCGCCTCTCTCTTATTTGCCGTTGTCCATTGGCTCCTCTGTCCCGCTGTTTTCCATTCGTTGCGTGTGTATATTTGTTGCATTTCGACGTCATTGTGGCGCTCTCTGCATGGCCTCCAAAATTTTGTTGTTCTTTTTACCGGCTTACTCCCGGTGGATTATTATCAAAGCCCGATTCCTCCCTGCTTAGTCCCAGTTTAAACCACTTTATTAAGCACGGTCGGCATGGCACGCGGGTCCCGCGTTCGTCGCGATAGGGCTGATGTGGCTGGAGCTGTATGGTTAAAGCGGACATGAAGCGCCGGTGAAAGGGCGAGGGCGCCAGAGGTCATTGCGTCCGCTTGTGTTTCGCCATGTGTGGCTCAGCTGTTTCTTCGAAGTGTGGTTACGTCGTGGACTCATCACCAGCGGAGAGATGTGATAAGTGTGTGAGCTGTCAATACGGTGAAACTGCTCCATGGATCAGAGAAGACAGACTATTCAAAATTGATTAAGCTACAACATGTCATATTCTGCCACACTCGTCATCCAACCGTCGTCATTTTTGTCTTTTGAACTACAATTAGCCTCAGCTTGGTATCAGGCACTGCCTTGCTCTCATAGTCGAAATGCGGCCTGGACCGGTCCGCATATTGCTTAGCCCATAGGTTTATTCAAAGTATGCCTTGTTAGTCTCAGGGCTTACCTCGTCCCATACGTTTGGTTGCCAGATGCTTAGGCAGACTTGTTGACTTGCTGGGGTCTTTGGCGGCGGCCTCTTCATTTCATGCGGTCGTCCGTACCAGGAGTGGCGTGGCCTGTCTCATTTCTAATTGTTGGAGTCCAAGCTCAAAGTCAACCCAGCTCATCGCCTGTAAAGATCGGTTGGGAAAACCAATCATGGCTATCGACGGTACTCGACTTCGGTTCGCCACTTTACTTTGATACCTACCGTGGAAACTCGTCCAACTCGTATTTGCGCTAGCCCGTGTACTTGATGATTTAAGCCTCTCTTAGTGTCAAAAACTTGCTGATATCCGCCACTGATTGAGATTCATAGTCTGAATCGAGGTAAGTATTGGTCGAAAGCTATCTGAGATAGCGGGAGCACGGCCTAGCGTAAATACGAGTTGGACGAGTTTCTACGGTAGTCTACATTGATTGCATGCGATTGTTCATACGGGTGCTGTAAGAACATGCAAACAAGATATTCATACAAGAACTAAAGGGTGACTCATGTCTTAAATCGAGGACTCATTTCGCGTGTCGAAGGTACGACAAGGTGCCTAGGTCACGGACTAACACATCTCCTGACGGAATAGAGCATGCTCTTTTGGCTGTTATGCCTTGATACAACGCTTGCCTTAATATGCATCATTTGCCTTTGGATAACTCGCTGCGAAAAAAACACGCTTATTCTTCTTTGTCATTCTCGAGTGACTCACTTAATTTTTATTTCGCCTATCAACATAATGCTCTGATTGTTCCGCCGTCTGTAAAATTTCAGAGACTGGTCCTCATGAAAGGCCGCCACATTTCTGCCGAAGAGTCTCTCAATGCTTCTATTGAGCCTCAGAGAATCATCCTTGGAGTGACAAGCGGCTTTACAATGTTAACATACAGAGAGGTCTATTCACCTTTGCTCGCCATCTGTAATTTGAGTCAAGATGAAGAAGTCCTCCTCCAATAGGACTCTTAAATCAGATGCTTTGAGCTCAGACGTATTGTAAAACGTCATATCACTGTAAAGTTTGCTACATGACGTTGAGTTACGAAGCCGCTCTTCGAAATCTGCTCATGAGCTGTTGAGATTTGCCACCACCCCCACCTGTCCGGGCCCAATGATTCGAATCGCGTTGGTATTGTGGTAGCATATGGATACTACTTGATTGATGAGATTAGTTAGTCGTTTTGGTAGAGGAACACCCAACTACCGTTCAAGGGCTCAAGTGTCTCTAACAAAATCAAACGTTCGTGTACTCACAGCAGGTATCAAGAAATGAGGCGTTTAGACAAACATGATAGCAAAAGAAAAGAGTTTTTGCCTAGCCAACTACTTTGACTAATTGGCCGTATTCACTGGCTAGCTTATATCACAATCTTTTGCGAACCGCCATAAGAATGTTGGAACATTTGCTGGCTTCCCACACTTAGTAGACTACGTGAGTACATGTAGCAAAGCCAAAGCCGGACCAATGGTCGAAGGTGTTGAGTACATCGCCGCTGTCAAGTCAATTATCTCAAGACTGCATTGAGCCTACATGTAATCACCTTTGGTTTTGAAATAAGTTGAGAGAAGAATTTCTGCAATAGATGATACGACCAACGGCGTGCTGAGGAAATCACACGTCGGAACGATATTCACCATGTTTCTCATATCTTTACCGATATAGCAGGGGGGAAGGGGGATCTAACAACAGATCTCTCGTCATTTCCCTACAGTGTCAGATTCGAGATGGGAAGCAGCAATGTTGGCAACAAAGATATCGTGCTCTGACTGTCATCGCAATGCTGCATGAATTGAACTTCGACGCGAGAGTGAGACAGATACTGATTTCTAGCGCTAATAGGGCTAGTATGACGGTGAAGTGTTTTCCGTTCGCTTTGTACACATGCTAAACACTGGCAACCGGCATTGGCAACGCGTTCGTCAGGACCTACCAATAAGTCCACTGACCAGCTATGGTGTTTAATATGAGATGGCTTTGCGGGAAGACGTGCAAGTACAGATGAAAATGGACAAAGTTGAGCCTGAAGACGAGGGCTCTCTGCTATTACTCTTCGTGTCGTGCTCTGAGGCAAGTTCATTATCTTACAGTCGCTGCTGCCCTGAGGTGAGGTGGGGTGTAACTACCATCACTTAGGTTGCAGAACCTCTGTCTTTTTGAACAAGTGACCTGTACACGCGCTTCGTATTGAGGGGGGTTTCAGTTGGTGGCATTGATGCAAATCTTGGTCGTGAAAGCCGAGGCCTGGCTCGGTATTCATTTCAGCTGGTGCAACGCCTCGTAGCAGACATATTCTGACGCATGCCATTAACGAGATAATATTCACTGTGGGAGAGATTGTGCACGCTATCCCTATAGTCAGTTATTTGCAGGCGAGATCATTGACGGTGCAGTCCGAATGCTGCGGTTTCGATGTGCAACAGCTCCTAATCACTGAAACAAGGTATCCTCGACCCTAGTAACAAAGCTAATTCGAGCTTGACGAGCTTCTTTGAGTTTCATATGGACGGTCCAATGAAACTACTGGAAACTCCATGTCAGGCGGATCATAGCATGTCGTCTTAACGGCGATCAGACTGACCTAGAACATTGCATAGATCCCCCGAACCCCACAAGGCGACTATGTGACGGGACAACGTGTCAGACAGGTCAAAGGAAGCCTTTTACGATACCGAATACGTAAAATAGGGCTATGTATTCCGTTGACAGCGATCACGCCGAGAACAAATGGGATAATAGACTAAGATCTCCTGAATCATGCCCTAAGTCAATCTCGGATTTGCAAAGATTTTAAAACATTGGGATAGTAAGTATTAGATTACGAGGCAGAAGAGGGCCCTATTAGGTAGTTAGGTAGGGGTGGTAAGTAGGTAGTCTGGGCCCGTGTAGACAGACCCTTCCACCTACTTATACCTATAGAGGGATCGTAGGCCCTACTTACGATCTTCCCCTCCTATATATACGTAATAGACTTATATTAACCTATTAACCTAGTTATAACTAAAAGGTTTAACTTACCTAAGTATATATTAATACTAATTAGTAATTAAATTATATATATATTTTTATTATAAATTAATAAGAATATAATTATAAAAGAAATAGCCTCGACTTACCTCGCTAACTATTCTAACTTATTAACTTAGTTCTATCTATCTAATTAATAATAAATAGCCTAGTTTATACTACTTTAACTCTTTTTTACTATTACTAGCTAATAACTAATTAATTAGTTACGGACCGTTAAGAGCGCGCTCTATTATATACGATCTTTTTTATTAAAGCTATTATTATAAAAAGATTAATTATTTTATTACTATTATTAACCTCGCTTTTATTATTAATATTATTTTTATTAACTTTATTATAATTACTAACTTCTCTCTAATTAAACTACTTATAAAAGAATCTATTTTAAATATATTATAACTAAGCGCTACTTTAAATTAATAATAAGTAAAAAGAGATTAATTACTAAGAGATCGATCTAACGATTACTAAAGTATTAGTACTTAGTAATAGTAAGACCTTTAGAATTATAAATACGTTAATAGCGAAGTATTCCTCGCGGATAGCAAAATATTTTAAGATACTAAGGAAAAGAAAAGATTTTAATAATAGTAGTAGTAGGGATTTATTTTATATTATTAGTAAATCTACTTTTTTTTAATTTATAAAAGCTCTGAGACTAGATTAATAAAAATAAAGTATAAAAAGTACTAAAAGGAATCGCTAATTAGTAGCTAATAAAATCCTCTATTTATTACTAAAAATACGGTTATAAAAGGCCTTTTTTTTTTTTACGACTTTTTACTTATTTTAATAACTTTTTATTTATATACTTCGTTAAAAAAAAGAAATTTTCTAATTAATAATAATAGCCCGCTTATTATTATTAAAACGATCGCTACGACCGACTTATTACTTATTTAAACCTACTTAACGTTATACTATAATTAAAATACGATAATTACTTCTTACGATTATTTTTTACTATATAACTTATTTTATAAATATATTATAATAACCGCCGGCCTTAGTAATAAGTAAGAAGGGTCTAATAATTAGTTAATATTACTTTTAGCCTATTTATATTTTTAAATTATAGAATTATACCTAATTCTAACTCGCTAATAGGATTACGTTAACCTAACTTAATAGGGCTTATTTAATATTATATTTACCTTTATAAATAATAAAAAGCTTAATATTTTCGTTTTTTATATAATAAGATCTTATTATTAAGATAGCTTAACGAGCGAGGAGCTATAAAAGGACTTTAAAACCGATTTTTAAAACTAAGAAGTAGGGGACTTTTTAAAAATAAAAAGTATAATTCTTAAGAAGCTAAAAAACTTTTTTATAAATAATAATATTAACTTAATAATTAAGGACCGTAGTTAAATAGTAAATAAGATTACTAGCGCCCTTAATACTTAGTACTTCCCTACTTAGACTTCTAAAAAGATTATAGTTTACTATAGTTATACTAAATATTTTAATATATTATATTACGATCCTTATTTTTTTTATTTATTATTCCTATAATTAGTAAATATTAACGATCTTATTTAACGAGCTAGAGAGATAGTAAAAGAGTTTATATAACCCTAGCTAGCTTAATTAAAATAAACGAGATTATAACTTTAACCTTATTATTAACTAACTAACTTACTACTATTACGGCTAACTAGTCGTAATAAGTATATTAATAAAAGTTAAGGCTACGAATACTAAATAAATAGTATCGTAGTCGTAAATAGGTAAGGCTTCGGTAATTAATCGTAGTCTTATTAAAAGGGGTTCTTAGTAAAAATAGCTAAAAGCGATCGTAAGATTTAATACTAAGTTAATTACTAAAGAAGCTATAGGAAGTCTATCCTTAAGCCCGGCTTAAGTTTATACTATATATAAGTCTCGTTCCTAAATATATCCTTTATAATATTCCTATTTATTATTATCTAACTATTTACTAAACGGTCGTCTATTTTACTTATTTACGATCGTTCGTTCTATTTATTTATAAGCGTCTATTCCTTATTTTATTATATAATCGTAGTTACGTAACTTATTTATAGTTCTTTTATCCCGAGAGGAGTTACCCTAAGTCCGTATTTTTATATATATAGTATAATAGCTACTATAGGTCCTATAGGGCGAGGCCCTGGCCTTATTATACGTATTAAGTTATAATATTAGCTTCTCTTTTTAAAAGTCTAGTCCTCTAGGCTTATAAATAGGTCGTTTATTTTTAAGTTAGGGAATCGTTAAGTATTTTTTTAAAATATATTAATACGATATTAGGTCGAATTAAAAAATCGAAATCTTTAATAGCTACGTCTTATTGTAAATTATTACGTATTATTCGTTTTTCTAACAAAAGCGTAAAAATAATACTTTATTTAAATTATCGTTTACGAGGGGTTTATTATTTAGTTCTTTTTAATTCCGAGGTTTATAGAATATACTATTATTTAGGTATTTTGTATAATGCATCCGCCGATACTATTTATATTTATAAGTATTACGTTTCTATTTTATTAAGTCTTGGCCTAATTAGGTATAGTTAGTTAGTTAGTAACGGAGTTTAATTATTTTAATTATAAAGAAGAAGTAGAAAAGTTGCGGTTTTAGGAGAGGGCTACGGAGTTATAAAGAAAGGCTAAGGCTTATTAATAAGCTTAGGCTAAGTTAAATAAGTCGTTATTTAAGTTAGAACGTCTTTATTTTTAAAAGCGGATAGTATTTAAAAAGAGTTAAGTTATATCGGAGGAGTTTTTTAAGGATTTTGAAAACGCTTCCTTAGCGGCCCGTAAAGTATAGGCTAATAGTGTTTTTAGGATTATTAATTAGGATGCCGTAATAGCTAGGAGTTCTGGATTTGATTTTAATTTTAATACTCCTCGAGAAGTTATTAGGAGTTCCGGAGGTTCGTAATAGGTTCCTATATGTTTTCTTTATATCTGTAGTTTTTTTATTTAATAAGGTATTTTTTTTTGTTATTCTTTGTTCTGTAGTCGATAATTCGTTCGACTTTATATTCTAGTTAGTTTAGTTTAATAATAATACGATTTTTTATATATAAACCTCTTAGTATAGGCTCGAGTAGTAAAATATAAAAGACGGGATAGTATCGTATCGTATTTAGTAATTTTAATTTATAATTAACTAGTGAGGCTTTTTTAATAATTTCGAAAGGTCTAAGTTTTTTATAGTCTAATTTATTACTTAGTCGTTTCGTTTTAATATTATAGTAAAAGAGATAGGCGCTATCCCCCTTTTCTAAAGATAGTCCTCTAATCCTTAATCTATCTATATTCTTTTTTATATACTATTATACGAACTCGAGGTTTAGTAAGGCTTATTTATAGATTTCTTTAAGTTTGTTTATGTTTACTATGGCTTTTATAGCTTATAGTCCTTGTCGTACTTCTCTATATACTATCGGCTAGAACCCGTAGTTAAGGTAAAACGGGGATTTTTTTATACTTTTGCTAACTATATTATTATATACGAACTAGGCTATTAATAGAAGTGCTACTTAATTGTCCTAGTCGTAATTTACGTAATAACAGAGGTATATTTTGAGGATCTAGTTAATCTTTTTTATTTATTTATCGGTTTGTAGGTAAAATGATATTAATAGTTTATGATTTGTACCGAGTTACGAAATTAGGGATTTCTAAAACTTCGAAGTAAATAGCTTATTTCTATCCGAGATAATTTCTTTTAGTAAACCGTAGTTTAAAAATATAACCTTAGTAAATACGTATACTAGGTCTTTTATAGTACTTAATTCCTTATAAGGAATGAAGTGCGTAAACTTAGTAAGTCGGTTAACTATAACTAAGATATTATTATACTATACTTTGGTAAATGGTTCTCTAGATTTTAGTAGTTTAACAATAAAGTCCTATATAATTAAATATTATACTTCTATTAGTAGTTATAGTAGTTATAGCTTATTATAAGGTTTATATGGGCTATTTTTATTTTTTTTATAAGTCGCGCAGTTTTTAATTATTTTCGTAATTTTAGTGCGTATAGCGGATTTGTTATAGTACTAGTAAATTCGTTTTTACGTTTTAATAACTCCTTAGTAACCGTGTGCCGGTGCGCTATGAATTTTTATAATAAGCTTAGGGGTTATTTTTTTAGTTAGGCTAGTATTAATCTTTCTAACTATTATAAGGAGCTTTGTAATTAGTATAAGGCTACTATCCTTCTTTTACTTAAGAATAACTTATGTTTTTTTAGGGACCGCGACTTTATAGTCGGGCCTTTTACTAAGAGCGTCTACTTTGTTATTTTCTAAACCTTTTTAATAGATAATTTAGAAGTTAAATTTAGATAGGAACTCGCTTTATTTAACTTATCGTTTGTTTAGGTTTTTATTTATCGTAAAGTTTATAAGATTTTTATAGTCTATATAAACTGTAACTTCGTACTTAGTTCTAGATAACTATAGTCTCTATTTTCGAAATACTTTAATAATTGCTATAAGTTCTTTATTATAGATTTACTAATTTAACTCTGCTTTATAGAATACTTTAGAGTAGAAGTAATATGGGTAAAGCTTTTTTTGTTCGTCTCGTTATCCTAAGACTACTTTTATAGCGAAGTTTAAAGCGTCGGTCTCGATTTTAAAAAGTTTTCGAAGGTCTAGAATTATAGTAATTAGTTCGGAGATAACTATATTCTTAATTTTAATAAATACTTTTTTATACTTAGGATCCTAAATAAATAGGGTATTTTTTTATATTAAGTTATTAAGAGGTCTAATTATATTAGTATAATCCTTAAGGAATCGTTAATAAAAATTAACGAATCCTAAGAATCTTTATACGTCCTTAACGTTCTGTAGTATAGGCTAGTCCCTAACTACTTTTATTTTTAATACTTATATATAGATTTGTTCTAGTATAATAGTATATTTAAAGAAGTCTACTTTTTATATATAAAACTTATATTTAGAAGGTTCGGTATATAACTTAGTATTTTAGAGTTTTTAAAATACTATATAAATATGCTCTTTATATGTTTTAAAGTTAGGGGAGAAGATAAGAATATTATTAATATAAATAATAATAAAGATATCGACGTATTCTCAGAGTACGTAGTTAACTATTATTTAAAAAGTTACTAGAGTATTAGTAAGTCCGAAAGGTATAACGAGGTATTCGAAGAGTCCTTTACGAGTTCGGAATACCGTTTTTTATTTATTTCTTTTTTTAATTTAAATCTAGTTAAATACTTTTTTAAGATCTATAGCGGTAAACTAGTTAGCTCCGTAAAGTAGGTTTTTAAGCTTAGTAATAAGCAGTAAGGGATAGTAATTTTTTTTTATAATTTCGTTAAGTTTCCTATAGTTAATAATAAGTCTTCGTTTCTTTACTCCTTTCTTTAGTACGAAGAATAAGGGTAATTTTATAAGAGAATTCGATAGTTAAATAAGTCCTTTTTCGAGTTTTTTATCGATATATTCGTTAAGATATTCCTATTCTTCTTAGTTTATTAGGTATATTAAGAAGAACTTAGGTTGCGTTCTTTTTTTAAATTCGATTTCTATATCCTAGCTACTATGTTTTAGTAATCCTATTTCTTCGGGTTTTATAAATAGTTTTGTATATATTTAGTACTCCTCGGGTATAGTCTAGAGTTATTATAATCCCCGATCGTTAGTATTAGTTATAAACTTTTTAAAGCTTTTTATTATCCTAATAAAAACTATGTATCGTATTTATTCTCGTTTTTTAAGAGTTCTTAAAAATCCGTTTAAACCCTTTTTTTTTTTAAGTTATTTAGTAACTAAATTTTTTTAAAGGACCTAGTTAGTAGTCTAATCTATCCGTGGGTTATACTTTTATAACTACGAGATTCTTAGGATAACGTCAATATTTCCAATTTTTATAATATCGTACTATAATTATTCTTACTAGTTATTAATATATATTAAGAGGTATACGGTTTCCTAATTAATATATTTATAGTTATAGTTAACTCGTTCTCTTTTTACTGTTTATAGTTAATATAGGTTATCTTTTTATACTTATAGTAAGTTAAGTTTATTTATTATTTTTAGTAAGATATAACTTTTTTATGCGCCGTTATTAATAATAGCATTTAATCCTTATCTATAAATATCGAAGTTAATTCGTAAGTATGCGTCGTTACGTTATTTAGTTATATATAAGAACTTTTTTTCTATTTTTACCTTTCGTTATTCTTTTATAATTAGCTTTTTTAGTTTTTTATTATTTACTTTTTCGGACGGTTCTTTTATTTATATCTCTCTTAGTATTCCCTCTATACCTTAGCCTTTTTAACGTAGTAAATTTAGTATTAATTATGTTTATAGTCTTCTTATTTTATATACTCGCTATTAAGGTACTTTATAGGAAAGCTAGGGTCTAGGCTAAATATTACTTTATCGTTATTATTAAAACTTAGTAACGTCTAACTAAGTAGCTAGTCTTTTACGTAAATATCCCTAATAGGTTTACTATTACGTCTTTATAAGTAAAAACGACTATCTTATTTATATACGAGGTACTAAAAATATTTGTTATCTAGGTATTCTACTTAAAATAATTCCTTATAAAAAGGATCTTCGGGGTTAAGTAGAGAGTAGTTTTTATCCGTATAGGGGGTTATTATAACCTTTTTACGTTCTTTAGTTCTATAAAACTAAACGGTTTAGTTATTTTTAAATAGGTAAATATATTTATACCGTAGTTCGTCGTCGTCCTTTTTAGAGCTAGTATTATTAATACTAAGCGGTACTTTATAATCGATTTCTATTTAAGTACGTCGTTAGGCAACGTTACGAAGTTCGTCCGAATCGTAAGGTAATTTTGCTTTATTAAAATAGAAGGAGCTAGTTCTTATTTTAATATCTTCTTCTTTAAAGTTAAAGTTAATTTTTCCCTCTTTTATAATTCTAAAATTAAGAATCGGTTTCTTAAGTATTTCGATCTTATTTTTATATACGAGGTCCTTAAGTTATTTTTTAACCTTACGAATAAATTTCTTATTAACGTCTACCCGTTTTATTATATAAATAGACTTAGTCAGGATTTTATTTAAGTTAGCTTTTAATTTAGTAAGTAGTTTTTGGTTTATATAGTTTTATTATACTATATAAACGAGGCTACTTATAATTTCTTTTATATTGGGTCCTCTTTTTTTAAATTTAAGGAGTTACTCCTTTATATTAGTTAGGAGTCTTTATTTAATCCGTTCTTTAAGGAGGTAAAGTATATCCCTCGTAATAGGGTCCGTTTTAGCTTTTTTTTTTATATTTTTATAAATCTAAGAGAGTATAGTAATATATTTAATATTATTTTTTTTAAGAGTATAGGGCCGGTAGGCGGGTATTTTTATTTTTTTTATTATTACTACTAGGGTTTTAATAGAAGGTAAGGTAGATCGTTTATTATTCTTAGGTTACTTTAGGTACTATCCTATTTGTTTTTTACTATTTTAGTAAGTAAAGTAGTTATTATTATAATAAGCTATTTATAAAAGCTACTTATAGGGGACTTTTTTGTTTACGATATTAGCTCGCTTCTCTAGGATAGGTTAGTATTAAATACGTTTAGGTTATTAATAGTTTCTAGCTATATATCCTAGTTTATTATAGTTATAGTACTTAAAGTCCTTTTTCTAGCGAGGTTATTCTCTTTTAATAATACTAAGATTTATTAGTCCGTTATAATATCTTATTATAATAGTCGTTAGTCTGTACTTATATCTATTATTAAGTTTAGCTCGGTTATTTTAAGTATTCTATCCTTTTTATTTAAGGCGTTATTTATAGAGTCGATTATCGATTTTAACTATTATATTAATATAATTATAAAGCTTATTTAATCGTTTTTATTAAGAGAGGTTATTTTTAATTTCTTTTTTTAGGCTACGATAGAAGGCTATTATAAGTGTATTATTATCCTAATTAAGTTTAGAGGTAATCTATCTAAATTTAGATACGTACTTATTAGCTAACCCTTTTTATATAAGGGTTATAAGCTTTCGTTTAGTAATTCGCTCTTTAGGAGGGTTACTAAAAGTTTTTTTAAATCTTTTTTTAAATTTATTATAGTTATTAAAGATCTTTTTAGTGTTTTTATCCTAAAGGTTGCGTTCGTTCTCGAGGTAGTTTCTTATAGAGGGTTCGAACTAGGTAAGGGTATCCTTTTTAAAAAATAAAGCTATATAGTAAACTTTATTAGCTTTAATAATAAAAGAGGTTTTATAGTAGCGTAAGTAGGCCCTAGTTTAAGTAAGGAATCCTTAGAGGGTATCCGGGGACCCGTCGTAGGGTTCCGGTTTAGAGTACTTAGCTCTAAGTACTAAGGGAGGTTAGGGCGCTATGAGCTAAGCGTAAAGTTACTTATTCTCGTTTTTAAGTTTAAGTATTATGTCGTATAGTTATTAAATAGTAAGTATAGCTATTTTAGTAAGCTGTGCCGTATTATTATTATTAGCGGTCGATATATTTATACTATTTAGTTAGTTTTTTATAGAGTGAACTTACTAAATAGGAGTAATTAAAGTATTATAGCTAGCTAGTCGTAATAAGTATATTAATAGAAGTTAAGGCTACGAATACTAAATAAATAGTATTATAATTATAAATAGGTAAGGCTTTAATAATTAATCGTAGTCTTATTAAAAAGGGTTCTTAATAAAAATAGCTAAAAGCGATCGTAAGATTTAATACTAAGTTAATTACTAAAGAAGCTATAGGAAGTTTATTTTTAAGCTCGGCTTAAATTTATACTATATATAAGTCTCGTTTTTAAACATATCCTTTATAATATTCTTATTTATTATTATCTAACTATTTACTAAACGGTCGTCCGTCCTACTTATTTACGATCGTTCGTCCTATTTATTTACGGGTATCCGTTCCTTATTTTATTATATAATCGTAGTTACGTAACTTATTTATAGTTTTTCTATCCCGAGAGGAGTTACCCTAAGTCCGTATTTCTATATATATAGTATAATAGCCGCCGTAGGTCCTATGGGGCGAGGCCCTAGCCTTATTATGCGTATTAGGTCGTAATAACTACCTCTTTAAGAAAAAAAAGAAGAAGAACTAAAAAATAAAGTTATTATTACTTAATAACAAAATCTATCTTATTAAATACTATACTTTAATATAAAAAATAAAAATAATATTATACTTAATACTTATTAATTAATTAACCTCGCTAAGCTCTATAATAATAAAAATAAATATAATAGTAAGAAGTATAATATTTTTAATAAAAAGCTTCGGATTTTTAAAGTATTATATTAACGGGTAAGAATTAGCGAATAATACTATTTTAATACCTTTTTAAATATACTTAAGGGAAGGGCGTTAACCTTTTACTTTAACTAACTTAGTAATACCTCTAACCTACTTAGCTTCGATATAATATATTAGAGGACCTAGGAGTACTTTAAACTACTTACGAGTTATTAAAACTACTTTACTAAGCTTTATAATCTTTATTAATATTCTATAGTTTATAAAAACCTAGGTAAATCGAATTAATAGATCTTATAAGTACTTATTAATTATATTACGATTTTTTATAAAACGCTAGTTACGTAGGGATTTATTTTTAATATAAGTAACTAACTCCTCTATTACGTAAGTAGTATATTAGAATATAAACTTATTATACTTAACCCGGTACTTACGTTTATTAGTATTTATTACTAACTTAGTACTTTAATTAATATTATAAAGAGAGAGCGCGACTATAATAAATAATAATAGTATTTTTAGGATAATATTTATAATAAAGAGGTCCTCGCTACTTACTAAACTAACCATATTTATAGTAGCTTTAATAAAAAGACCCGATTTAATAAGTAAAATTAACGTAGCCGCGGTATTACTAATAAAAAATACTTTATTTATTATAAAACCGGTTATTAATTAACTAAGTATTTAAAAAAAGAGCGACATTAGGTATATTAGAAATATAAAAATAGTAAAGAAAAAAATAAAAGATCTATATTAAGCTTATATTCGTAGTTCCTCGCTTTTTATAAAAGAACCGCCCCTATTAACGATAATGACAATAATAATATTATAATTTAATACTTTAATAACCTTAATTTTAATTATAAGGATAATTACGAGGATAAAGTTTAGATTTTAATAGTATACTTTACGATTATTACTAATAGTAGAGCTCTTATAAATATCCTCACTACTTAGGTAATAGAGCATAGCTTTATAAGTACTACTTTTATTAACGAGTTAACTAAGCTTATAGAACTAGTAACCTCTTTTTTATTAAATAGGAGGTACTTGTTAGGGGATTTTTAAAGTATTATATTTAATACTAATATTATAGAATTCTTAACCGCGGGCTATTTTTAACTCCTCGTATTATAATAACGACGACTTAAAATTACTTTTAATATTTCTAGAGCTAGTAAAATAGGTATTCGATTTAGTAATAATAAACTTATAAGGTTATTAAGATCTACGGTCGTTAGTACCCTATTTAATAATATTACTTTTTACGTTTTACTAATTAATACTCCTTTTTTATATTACTTAAAGGATATAGATAAGCTAGGAGTATATTTTAATAATATTAATAACTTACTAATTAAGGGAGACGTTATAGTACTTATTATTCGTAAATAGGGATACCCTTAGTTTCTACTCCTTAATAATAAAAAAGCTATTACTAATTACTTAACGGAGGGTAAATTACGCTACTTATATTAGCGCTTTAGTTACTTTTTAGTTCCTTATTTTTTAAAACTATTTTAATAGTTAAGTAACGATATAAAGATTATAGCTTTTAAAAAGCTTATAAAGATTTATTAATAATACTAACTTAACGCTATTATTCCTAGTTAATTTAAATTTATTTTATAAGATAATTATAATTTTAATTACGAGATCGTAATTAATATAATATACTTAATAAATTATAAAGGTATTAACTAATTAGTACTTTATATCGTTAATACTACTACTTCTTTTTAAGTAGTAAGGTTCCTTATAGATATAATTATAAAGTATATATAAGAAGTATTTTAGCTATATTAAATCGACGTTTATCTCGGTTTACCGGACTAGATTATTATAAATATTAATAAGAACTTTAGCGCCGTAGAGTTTAAATCTTTTATTAAATCTATATTTATTAAGGTTAAGGAAGTACCTATCGAGACTTATAATAGTATTAATAAAGCTAAGAAATACTACGTAGTACTTAAAAGGGTATATAATATTATTTAAAATAAGTACTTATTAATAAGTATAAAGGCTATATTTTAGGCCGTAATTAAGGTAGTTAACGATATAGTCGGCCTAAATAGCCTCGTTCCTATACTCCTTATTTTCGGAGCTTTTTTATATATTTCTAACGAATCTCTACTATTACTAAATATTATTTAACGTATAAAAGTAGTTAGAAAAGTAATAAGAGAAGTCCGTAGACTTTATATTAGTAAGTAAGTAAATAAGGTACTAGTTATTTAAAATAGACTAGATATTTTTTATATTATTAATTTATTATTATAGTTAGATATTAAAGTTTAGTAAGAAAGTAAGGGATAAAAAGGCCTATTTAAGTTCGTTTTAATAAGTAATATTATATACGTAATAAAATTACTTTACGGCTTAATAAGCTTCTGGGCTATTATAATTAAACCCTAGTATTTAAAAAAGGTCGACCCCGAGCTACTAACTACGGTAATAAAGTACGTCGACCGCTTACTAATCCCCATAATTAACTAGCTAACTAATAATAATACCGCTACTAACAAGGTCCTTAATAAGATCGTCATAGTAATTAATAACGACCCTTTACTATAAAAAAAGAGGATTAGAAGAATATTAATATGGCGCGGCCGTAGTAATATTTTTATAATTATTATTTATTTTATATTTAAAGAGGAGGTAAATTTTAAGCTAGCTACTAAACTCCGTAATAAGAGTATTATTACTATACTAAGAATACTTTTTATAAAATCTATTAATGAAGAGCTTTTAAGACTAGTTAAGAGAGGTATAATTAAATTTATTTAACTCGGCCCTAAATATAGGGATATAAGGATATTTAAATCTTAATTCGTTAATAAGATTAAAAACCTAGGACTTAACTCTATTAAAAAGTCCTATTTAGTTATATAAGGGTATAATAACGAGGGAAAAAAAGAGATCCTTATATAGTTACTAATAATTTAAAAAACTAGTTAATATCTAATCCTTACCCTAGCCCTAACCCTAATTTAAAAAGGCTACGTTATCTAGCTATAAAATATTACTTAAGTATATATATAATCGAGCTAACCTCTTTATTATAAGGTTTTTATTTAATTACTAACTTAGATCCGTTACTTATACCTTAAGGGTACTATTTTATACGTTATATAGCTATTATATAGTCTCGTAGAATTTAGTACTTATTAATAAGTAATATATAGTAAGTATTATTTAAAAATACTCTAGATAATAATATCTACGTTTAACTTATACTTATTAATTTTAATAAAAGAAAGCGGATTATTCGGTATTATTAGAATATAGATTAATAATATAATTAAATTATTAAATAAGACCTTTAGTTAAAAAGAAAAGACCGAGCTTAAGTATACTAAGTTACTAACTAAACTAAAATAATAATTATTAACTAACGAGCCGCTTATTTTTAATAATAGAATTATTTTATTAGAAGATATTAATATAGTACTTAGATAGAAGAACTAAAGGAAGAAGCTTAAGTAAGTTAACCCCTTAGTATTAAATACTAAATAATAATTCGTTAAATAATAAGCTCGAGGTACTTATATTATATTAATTTATTAACTAGAAGTAGTTTTTAATATGTTATTTATTACTTAATACTAAATAGATCTATTATTTACTAACTATACTATACTAAACTATTATATTAAATAGTAAATAAATTACTTAAACTAAGGGCTTATATTCGTACTATTAGATCTAACTATAGCTAAACTCTTTGTTTTTATAAATAAGTTATTTATAAATAACGCTAATTATACCTTATAGCTAGGTTATATTATTATTTTTATAAATAAAGAATAGACTAATAAAAGCTTTATAATTAATAATAATATTATTTACTATAGCTCTATAAAGAGTAAAAGGATTACTTAGAGCGTATTAGTATTAGAAGTTTATAGAATAGTTATAGGTATTAACGTCGCTTATATTATTTTAACTACCCTAGACCTTATTATTAAATAACTTAACGTTCTAAAAATCTTTACTATAATTTATATAGATTTATACTTATTATATAAATACTTCGTTAAGCTAAGTATTATAAAAAAAAAGCGCCTTATAATAAATATTATAGTACTTTAGTAATTATATAAACGCTACGAGCTTTATAAAATTTATTAAATTAGTAATAACGATAACCTAGCTAATAGGTTTATAAAAAGCATATTAAATAAGTCCCTCGAGCGATTTATTAATAAAGGAATTATTATAATTAAAATAAAAGGGTAAGTAATACGTAATTAAAATAGTAATATATTATAAATAATAAGTTATTTAGCGAACGTATACGCTTCTTAGACTTTAGTTTAAAAAGAAATATATATATTCGGGGCGTAGTTAAATTAATAAAAAGCTTTTTTTTAACTACGCTAGATTTAACGATTTTTAAAGAGTTTAGATATATAAATTATATATATTAGAGGATTAAAAAGTAATTAAAAAAAGGGGATAATAAAATTTTTATATAAATAATTATAGCGGAAGCTATACTAAAATTTTAGTATACGGCTTTAGGTATTTTTAAATAGGGGATTAATAACGGATTTTATTACTAGTTCTCGCTAGCGGGGGGACTTAGCCCCTATTCTACCCTTTTTTATTATAAAAATAGAAGACTATTAATATTAGATTACGAGGTAGAAAAGGGCCTTATTAGGTAGTTAAGTAGGGGTAGTAGGTAAGTAGTCTGGGCCCGTGTAGACGGACCTTTTTACCTACTTATACCTATAGAGGGATCGCGGGCCCTACTTATAATCTTCCCCTCTTATATACACGCAATAGACCTATACTAACCTATTGACCTAGTCGCGACCGAAAGGTCTGACCTGCCTAAGTGTATACTAACAGTAAGAGAATTTCAAGAACCTACTAAAGAACAAGCCTGGATCGGCCACTGGAGATAAGTTTGGCCATAACTTTCCTCGTATCCAAAGAAAATATCTCATTCATCCCTCGATTGGACTTAATTCATATTATTCTCATCTTGTCTGGTACAGAATCGCAGAGCCATATTTCATACCATCTATCTCGTTAGCATCTATTCGATCATCTGTTATTAAATACCACTCATCTCATCTACGTCTCTTCATGCCTCAAAATGCGGCTGATTACTCTGACAGCTTGCCTGACGCTTCTAGCGAGCTCGGTATTGGCCCGTAAGTACTTCGCCTCCTATCCGTAGTAAGGGTCGACTTTGGTGACCTCATTCACTGGAACAAAGGAATCGGCTATCACTTGGTGACCGACTTGCTCGAATTGACTCCCGTGCCCGATGGGATATGATTGAACTGTGTAGATGGGGGTTGGACTAAGCCAAAACTAATGGAACTTCTAGAAAGTTGTAACAACGGCCGGGGGTTTTGCAAAGGCGGACGATGCGAGCCTAATAACGACCCGAGCGGCGCTGGCCCATTTGTCGGTAACTTCAAGGAATGTCAGACCGGAAACGGACGATCTCAAGTCGACGACTTCATCTTGGGAGGTGGTAACCAGGATGCTGAAGTCAATGCTGGCGCTGCTTGTAACAATGGTAGAGGAACCTGCAGCACTCGCGGTGCTTGCGAACCTAACAACGACCCCAGTGGCGCTGGACCATTTGTGGGAACTTTTGAGGAGTGCTTCAGTTAGAGATGCTAACTTCTTCCCTCAATACAAGCCATCTTTCAATCGTTTGGCATAATGGCCCTTGCCAACAACCACAACCCCAAGCGAGACGGATGTGACAATGTATTGCCAGTCTTCCTGGTGGACGGCGGAGTTTATATATCCTAAGTCCGGCTCCTAATCAGGGGCAGAGGAGCTTATTCAGGACCAGTCATCGATTTCAATGCCCTTGCATGATTGACCACAGCTCAAGCTTAGTTTAAGAGCTAATTCCGAATCACCAATGCTCTGATGGTCAGCAAGCTGCGCTGCACCAGATGGTGGGCTAAAAGAGGTAGGCCAGTGATCAGCGCAGTGCGGGGTAGCTCTTCGCTTCTCGGTTCCATCACCGACCCGCGCTGTGACCGCTCCAAAGTATGTCGCGATCGGGCTTGATGACGTTTGTGCTGGCAACGTAGCTATTTAGACCACATCTCGGCCCTACACAGCCTTCTATAAATCTTCAATTAAACAATTGCCTGCCATCCGGTCTCAGCAGATCATATTCACCCGTACAACGACTTACTCATCAAAAGTTCAGCACAACTCGCAGCAATGGCATCTAAGGAGCTCCCAGCACGCCTGAGGGAAAGTATCGAGAGCACCAAGGTCGAGTACCGCCAGCTCGGAAAGTCCGGATTGCGTGTCTCAGTTCCCATTTTTGGCTGTATGAGTTTTGGAGACTCTCAGTCCATCGACTGGGCTCTGAATGAGGATGAGGTATACTGAACGCTTACGCGATGATCGTCGACCAGCGTGGCTAAGAAACATAACATGTAGGCACTTCCGCTTCTGAAGGCGGCTTACGATCGGGGATTGAATACTTGGGATACCGCCAACGCATACTCGAATGGCGCATCCGAGCGGACGATTGCCAAGGCCCTGAAGAAATACAACATCCCCCGCGAGAAGGTGGTCATTTTGACCAAGTGTTTCTTTGCTGTCGGTGAAGAGCCTGGTATGTGACTCGGTACTTGATGCTGTGACAATCATGGTCGCATCGCTGACGACTTTCGCACTTTGTAGAGACTCGTCACTTCAACTACCGCGAGGAAATCAACAAATCGAAGGACTACCAAAACCAGTGGGGTTTGTCTAGAGCTTCTATCTTCAACCAGGTGGAGGCGTCCATGAAGAGACTGGACACTCCGTACATCGATCTTCTCCAGATCCACAGATTTGACCCCAGAACACCCGTAGAAGAAACGATGAAGGCGCTGCACGACTTGGTGCAGACGGGGAAGGTTCGGTACATCGGTGCCAGCAGCATGTGGGGTACTCAATTTGCCCAGATGCAGTTCACCGCTGAGAAGAATGGTTGGACGAAGTTCGTGAGCATGCAAAATCAATACAATCTATTGTATCGCGAAGAAGAAAGGGAGATGAACCGATTCTGTAACGACACTGGAGTCGGACTCATTCCGTGGGCTCCTCTCTGTAAGTCAATGGCCCTCACATTCAGGTTCGGCTCACGCTAATGGGTGACATCAACTAGGCCGTGGTCACCTAGCCCGACCACCAAAGGACTTCGGCTCCACCTCTCGCAGCAAGACCGAGAAGGAGGGTCAGCCCGGAAGCCATGGAACGGTGGAGCCGGACCTGACCATCATCAAGCGAGTTCAGGAGATTGCGGAGAAGCGGGACTGGCCCATGTCCCATGTGGCTCTTGCATGGATCAACAAACGAATTACGAGCCCCATTATCGGCTTCAGTAGCGTCGAGAGAATCGACCAAGCAATCACTGCTGACGGCAAGGTCCTAACCGATGAGGAGGAGAAGTACCTTGAAGAACTGTACCAACCCAAGGCCATCTCGGGACATGTCTAAGTCGGCCGCGCAGGGAAGGATCTAGATAACCTTTGAATAGTAATGAAGGTAGAGCCAATCAGATCTTTCTTTTAGCCTCCTCCAAATGATTCTGTGTAGCGTCAAGAGTACACAAGTTAGCCAGCATCTCCCTGGAAGCTGGCAATGATTGACACTTCCAAGACGTTGACGAAGCTTCGCTTCAGCTATCAGCGCTCCCCGATATCTGTCTCCCAATACTAAGGTACTTAGATTACGGTGCCGAACACGAATTCGGAAGTATGGTGATTCGGATCCTAGATTGGCTGAAGCGGTCTTCGTCTGATCTCCCTCAAATCCTCGCAACACAGACCGTCGCAGAACATAAGTTTCTGCCTGATTCGGCGACGATGCTTTAATTAACACTATCTCCAATGTAGCCGATGCAGCCAATTCAGGCCGATTTCAGCCCTTGTGCCCCCCCCCCCCCCCCGTCTACATTACACTACTCATTCATCCAAGGTCGTATCCCAAGTCGCAGCCATCTGATAGCATAATCGCGTGACAGCTGCCGACCCATCATATGTGATCTCGCTGCCGAGGGTGGAGAGAAACGTGCTTCCACCCATGGGATCGAGTTGTAGGGAGAGCCCCTTGTTGAAGTTCTTGAGAGGTTCAACGAGCAGCCTCCTATCTTGGAATGCTGTCAAATTTTAGAAACACTTCCGTTTCGGGCCATGCGATGCGAAGAATAACCTACAGTGTCCGCCATATCGCTACCCCCCGCGCGGCGCTACCTGGTTCATCTGGAATTAAGCTCATTGGACAAACCAAGACGGCAGCGATGGAATCTTGGTTCATCGATCGTAATGAAGTCATTGCCTTTCCATTCATTCCGAAGACAAGCTCCAGGCGTAATGGCCATCGCGCCATATATCGATCCCAATCCGCCGCCACAACCCCATTTAGATCGATGGATTCGCCTTAGTGGAAGGTTGAGAACAAGCCAAATGAGCCTTTCTCCGCTCTTGCATACTTTTCTACCTCATTATGATCATTTCGAACTTGGTCTTCGTCTCTCTATGTGCTCAGACATGGGCTGCACCACAGCAAGGGGGCGGTGGAACCCCTCGAGTCACCATCAAGGCACCTCAAGCAAACCTGAAAGGTACAACGAAAGGATTTCTTGGAGCCAAGGCTGGTGAAGTTGAATCATTTAATGGGATCCCCTTTGCCAAGCCTCCTATTGGAGACTTGAGGTTCAAGCCACCTGTCCGGCTTACCGAAGCCATGGGCGAAGTCGATGCCACCACGGAACAACCAGAGTCATGCCCGCAGTTCATCCTACAACCAGATTTTGGCTCGCCTCTTATTCCTCCAGACCTTCTCGATAAGGTCCTCAATCTACCCATTCTCAAGAACCTAGCCGTTGGGCAAGAAGACTGTCTCACTATTAATGTGCAACGCCCCGCCGGAACCAAAGAGGGAGATAAGCTACCGGTGATGTATTGGATCTTTGGCGGTGGGTTTGAACTAGGCAGCACCTCCATGTACAATGGAGCTGGACTCATCGCAGAAGGGATGTCTACCGGCAAGCCATTCGTTTTCGTGGCAGTCAACTACCGTGTGGGTGCTTGGGGATTCATGCCGGGCAAGGACCTCATGCAGGAAGGCAGCTCTAACGCCGGTCTTCTGGACCAACGAATGGGACTAGAATGGGTCCAGGACAACATTGCTAGCTTTGGGTAGGTCTCAAAGTCCCTTTGAACCAAAATGAAAAAGTCAAAGATGCTGATTGCTTGTCTTCTAGTGGCGACCCGGACAAGGTCACTCTATGGGGAGAGTCGGCTGGCGCTATATCAATCTTCAGTCAACTCTCTCTCTACAACGGCAACATCACACGCAATGGCAAGGCCCTCTTCCGCGGCGCCATAATGAACTCCGGATCTGCTGTTCCGACTGATCCGATGGACTCTCCTAAAGCCACAAAGGTTTATGACAAGGTCCTGTCTGCTGCCGGATGTGATGGAGCGCCTGACCGATTAAAGTGCCTGCGAGATCTCTCTTACGATGTAAGGCTATCTGGCGTACCTCTATCTCTGACTGTTATGGCTGACATATGCGGCTAGGACATGCGCAAAGCTGCAAACTCTGTGCCAGGCCTTCTGAGTTACAGCTCAGTAGCTCTTTCCTACCTCCCGAGACCTGACGGGAAGAACATAGTGTCAAGCCCAGAAGTATTTGCTACTTCTGGGAAGCTCCCCAAGGTGCCCTTCATTTTAGGAGACCAGGAAGACGAGGGCACCCTTTTCGCTTTGTTCCAACCGAACATCACCAGGACTCGAGAGGTTGAAGAATACCTCGGCGAACTCTACTTCAACAATGCCTCCCCGCAGCAGATCAAGGACCTAGTAGGCACTTACGCTGCCCGCCCTTCTGAAGGATCGCCGTTCAGAACCGCAGGGTTTAACGAAGTCCGGCCGCAGTTCAAGAGACTAGCTGCCATCTTAGGTGACACGGTTTTCACCCTCACCCGTCGAGCTGTGTTCAACATCTCTCAAACAGTCCAGCCAGAAGTCAACACCTGGAGCTACCTCGCCAGTTACGACTACGGTACTCCTGTCCTCGGAACATTCCACGGATCGGATCTCCTCCAGGTATTTTATGGGATCAAGCCGAATTACGCTGCTTCGGCGACGCGGGCGTACTACTTTAACTTTGCTTACAATCTGGACCCCAATGACTCCTCTGGTGGCACGGGGAAGGCAAAGGTGAAGTTGATCGATTGGCCTAAGTGGAGAGACGGGAATAAGATGCTGCACATGATGGCCAAGAGTGCGGATTTGATAGATGATGATTTCCGACAGGACAGCTTCAACTTCTTGCTGAATAATGTAGAGAAATTACGCTTCTAAATTTGTGGGAGACTTTACGGTTCGTCTGGGGACTAGAGCTGGACTCTATGGTCTTCTGAAGTTTGGGGTTGGAAAGACATGGCCTTTCGCAACGACATCACTGGCGTTTGTGCTATGCGCACCTGCGGCGCCGCTCTTATCAGTTGATACTCGACTGAATCAATTCTCTACGACTACATGCCGATTACTGTTCCATGAAGGGTACATGTAGTCGCCCTGGCCACCCCCATAACCATCTCAGTGTCAGTGTGGCCAATGCGGTTGTCGTCTGATACCGACTTGCGATGACACAAACGTCCGCCTAAGCTCGAAGAAGCGATTTGATGCGATCTGTCACGTAGGATCTCGCGCCAGCTTAGCAAAAGCCCCGCAATTTTATCTGAGTTTCTTGGATAGTACTCTGTCTACTTATATGGCTCTCTCACTCTATCGGCTCTAGTAACGTATTTCAAACTCGGCCAACTCCTGCGCCAAGTTTGACAATGGGTGCTACCAAATGCAGAGGAGTGAGCTTGAACTGATAGGGCGCCTTGTAGAAGGTACCCTTCTGGGTGATGTTGACACCAGCTTTTCCCCAGTCATTGGCTATCACCATGTTAGCATATCCTAAGATAGTCACGAACAAGTGACGGGATAAGCAAATACATACGTGCACCAAGATTAGCAAAGCCATCCAATTCCTCGTCACCACAGACACAAGTATTTGGAGAATCATCGGGGATTACGAGGCCGTAAGTGCTGAGCGCCTCACGGGTGTTTCCGCGAAAGACATTGCCCTCGACGAGAACCTGGTTATCGGAGCGAGAGTGAATGGCCTGATAGAGGAAATCTTCGTAGAGGTTGCTATAGATGTGCTGGTGTCCGAAGCGACCTGCAGGCCCGCGAGTGCCCTCGTTCTTCCAATAATTGTGGTGGTATGTAACGTGAAGATGGCCAAAGTCGAGATCGCGGAATGTGGCATCGTTCCCAACGAGGGATGACTTCCAGTGGTCGTGGAAGTAGTTCCAGGAAACAGTGATCCAGTCCGAGGCACGGATAATATCAACCTGACCGTCCTGTTTGATTGGAGTTAGCAACATATCCAATTAGGAAGCTCATGCGGAAGAAGGTCATTTACATAGAAGTCCGGGCCTTTGGTAATATCTGAGGTGAATTCGTTGTGATCCACCCAGACCCTAGTAGAGTTACGGATCGTGATGCAGTCATTGTCCAGGATGTGGCTGATCTTGAGATTCTGCAAGATGACGTTGGTTGCGTTGTAGACATTGAGACCCTTGCCGGTAATATGTGCTGTGTTCTTGTAGCCAACTAAGCTCTTGTTGGATCCGACGTTTAGGCGTGCAGGCAAGACGAATTCGCCCTTCAGGACCACAATCTTGGGATCACTGCCTGCCACCGCGGTCTGAAGCTCAGGAACACTTGAGACTGTCACGGTCGGGCCGCCTTTGCCTCCGGTAGTCTTGCCAAGTGGGTTGTCTTTCGCGAAGCCTTCAACTTCCCAAGAGGCAAGGCCGAGCCAATCGAGGGGATTGGCAGTGGTTAAGCCTAGGAAGGCGCAGAAAACTACTGAGACGCTGACTCTCATAGTGGTAATTATCTTGAGAAGGAACCGGGGGCGGAAAAGAAGACACAGAGGGGAGAATGACCAGTACTGACGACAGATTGCGTGATCTACAAGAACGGCCCATTGACTGGAAGGCCAGTACTTGGTCCTACTTATATACCATCTATTGCATCCATGAGCTCACAGTCTGCTAGTCAATCAGCATCCCTCAAACCCCGAACCGAGCCTCGAGCCAGGTTCCAAGCTACTGGATCTGCAGCTATTCCGCGATTCTATGAACGTCATAAACATTTTCCTACGAGCATGCGGAGAACCCTGCATGCCTTGCAGAAATTGCAGAAGCCATCACCAATGATAGTCATCCAGGATACCAGGTCGAGCATCTTGGGCAAGCCACGCAACCACGGAAAGGCCATGCCAAGATCCGGCTAGCGATGGCGCTCCACTGCCAGTGGTGGAAAATGGAGACTCCGGGCCATGATGGGATGCAGCAGAAATGGCACGGGATGTTGCAGAGCATCTGCCTGTTGGGAAAGACGAGATGTTGGACGCAGCCAAGGTTGACTCCAACCGCTGAAAATCAAGCGAGATGGAGATCATTTTGCCTGAGGTGACGGTGTGTGATGGGGGTTATTAGAGGATATCTGCAGGTGCAATAGGGCAGGCTGCAGGGACAGGTAAGAAATGCAGTTGGCTGGTGTTAAAGCCTAATCTACAAAAAATAGGGTAAACCTTGCTCCAATGCAACAAAAATGCTTCACATTGGTTGGGTCCATCATCCCGTGGAATAAGCTTATGGACTTCCCGAAAGTCAAAAAGAGACTCTATGCGGCCCCGATCGGGAATAACATCAATCATCCAAGGTCCTTTGTGTCGAGTGTCAGTCGCAGGGAGAGAGCAGCCATGTACGAACAATAAGCTTATACACTTCTTGCATTGCCCAGAGCAATAATCCCCTCTTGCTGTCCTATGTCTGAAGCCCAAGCATTTGAATATTACTCCAAGGGCTAGAGAATCATTACCCCTCACGAAATGCACACGATGCAGGGCGCAGATGCAATGCCCCGACGCCCAGGCTAAATCAGCCTGTGAAATTCATGTATGCGGAGCTGGGTCTCGTCCGGAAATGCTCTCAGACTCAATCCTCCTTTCATTCTTTGGGTTCGGAGGCGTTCGGGAATCCAAGCCACGCGGAGCCCTTGTCCAGATTCTTCCATGAACCACGTTGTCCAGTAACACTGCGTCTAGTCAACCGACTTCTATGAATTGACGTGCTCATTTCTCCAGGAAGTGGGTCAAACCTTTCTCAATGTTGGTCGAGCTCAAGAATCCGGTTGATCATCTATCAGCCTATCATCATGATACTTCTCAACGATTTCTAGGAAAGTCTCGGAGGCTTCTGAGACAGCTCACCTGTTGTTTTAAGAGGGTTATTCCAGGCCAGCGGAGAACTTTACGTAAGGGGCTTTCGAGGCGCTGGCGGTCTCACCTCAGCCCTCTCGGCTAGGCCCGTCTGCTTCGGGGCCTCAGCTCCGGCTCAACCACCGGTCTAGACTCCGCCCCGCAGACACGGCCCCACCAGGGCTTTCCTCCCTCGCTTCACGACTCAAATCCCACACTTCCTCACCCTCCCACCACAATGATTCCTATTGCCTAATTTCCACTTCCGCCTTCAACAATTCAAATGGTCTGGTGGTGTAGTTGGTTATCACGTCAGTCTAACAGATTCGAGGCAACTCGACCTGGGCACACTGAAGGTCTCCGGTTCAAGTCCGGGCTAGATCATCATGGGCGATTGGTTTAGTGGTATAATGACCGCTTAGCATGCGGTAGGTCCTGGGTTCGATTCCCAGATCGTCCATTCTTTTGCTTCCTGGAGCCTTGGGTGCTTTGGCGTTTGCTTTTTTTGCCTTTGTTTGCATGTTCCTTGCCCTTCATTCTCTGCTCCTTATTATAGTTCTAGTCGGATCACGCCCCCCCCCCCCCCCCCCCCCCCCCGGGCCCCCCCCCCAAAAAAAGGAAAAAAAACATCGACCGGCCCTATTATATTTATATGTGTTTTAATTTTCCTTTTTTTTCATTTTCCTTCCCCTTCATTCTCTGCTCCTTTTTATAGTTCTAGTCGGATCACCCCCCCCCCCCCCCCGGGCCCCTTCAGGGACCTTCACAAAGAAGAGGTGAAACGCAACTTGCCAGGCATTATTAACTTGTAAAGGTCTATAGTTCTAGTCTTGCTTCAATGTCGAAGTGGAAAGATGAAATGGCTGCGCAAGCGTCTACTCCTGTTTCGCAGGCTTGCGTCCTACCATCAGGTACATGGGTGTGAAAATCTTCTCCTTGCCACCGAGAACAAGCGCATCAGCAGCGACACAAAGGCTATCTGACATCTTCATCATCCCAGGAGGGGCAAGTCTCAAAGTTTCCATAAGTCCAAGGAACCCATGCGTAAAAGCCCGTCCCAGCCCAGTCATGCGGAAGGTGTAGAGCAAGTCGCCCACCGTCTGCGCGTGTCTCCAGCTACCCGCGTCCAACGGCCAGTACCACGGGCTCGGATCCGGACGCTCTGCCATGTCCTCGTTCTGGATCATCTCGAAGCCCGCTGCTTGGAAGGCGCGTACAGCTTCGGATGCCTTGACCATGTTGGCGATGCCGTCTCCTTGTTCGATATCGATGCGGATCTTGCGCAGACGCAGGTCTTCGTTGTCGTATTTTTCCGTCATGACCCATTCGTAGACGCCAAAGACGCCACCAGGCTTGAGGACTCTGAAGATCTCAGAGTACACGTCTTGTAGGGACGGGGCGTGGACGGTGGCTTCGATGGCGTAGACCGCGTCAAAGGTGTTGTCTTCGAAGGGAATGTTCTGTTGAGCATTTGTTGTCAGTTGGGCTCGCAGGTGCGCTTTGTTGAAAGTAGGAATTCATACCATGAAGTCGCCTTGGACGAATTGGACCTGCTTATCCAACTTTGATTTCACGGCATACCTCGTGGCCCGTTCCACCTGGTACTCGTTGATGTTGAGACCGGTGATGTACGCCCCCGTGAACTTGGCAATCTCCCGAGCAGGTCCGCCCACGCCGCAGCCAACATCCAGCACCTTCATATCCTTCTTAATATCGATAACGTGAGCGAGGTAGTGTTCGTGTCTTGCGATGCTCTGCTGGAAAGATTCACCGGCAGAAGGGCGAGAAAAGTGGAAGCTTTGGCCGAAGCCATACTCGTAGAAATCGGTCGCCAAGTTGTAGTATCTAGAAAGCCAACAATTAGACCACAAGATTGCTTATTGGTGTGAGAGTCGAGCTTACTGCCGAGTAAGAGAAGCGTAATCTGCTGTACGAGCCTATATGACACCAATAGTTAGGCAAAGTTGGGTAAGAGATCCGGTCAAACGTACATGACGGTCTTCTTTCGTTTCTTTTTGTGCGCTCTTATTATCCCAATGACTGAAGTACTCGTCCGTGGCCGCCTTCTGGGCTTCGTAGTCCTTCTTCAACATTGCTGACATGCCGACGTCTTTGGACGTTCCCTTGTGGAGAATCTTCTCAAACGTGGCATCTTTGGCCAAGAGCATCTGCCCTTCCTCTGGAATAGTTCCAACCATTATGATGAATGACGAGGTCGGATTTGTAGATGACTGTGACTTGTAATCGAGTTGGAAACGGTTGATTTGCAATGCCCAGAATTGGTAGAAAATTGGCAGAGGTTGTTGAAAGACGTAGTTCTCGAAGTGTTGTCATCCTTTTTTATCAACACGAGCGTCTCCTCTGCTTTTAAGTGATTTTTCTTCAACGTTACTTTCAACCATCAGTTCAATAAGTTGGACATATTGATTCTATCATTCACAAAGTAAGGAAGGCTGAGATGTCAGACACGAATACGTGATAAGCTCCTCGATGGCAATCAAATCCGAATACGAATGCGCCTCTCTACCCCCACTGCGGATGCCAGAACCGTCAACTCGGGCAAAGCTCTGGAGTCTCTCTGATTCGTCAACCCTGCCTAAATGGGAAAGACAGTGGATCGCGAAGATGATGCAACAACCCGTTCGCTCCCGTAGAGCCGTGTCCTCACTCAATGGAGGATTCTGATGAAATTTGTGGATATCTCTCGAAACGTTCTGTCCTTTCTGCAGGCATCATTCCGCTTTACCATGCTTTCTGATGAAATTGCTGGTCTTCGGGAGACCCATATTTCGAGCCTATTGTGGAAAGGCGCCGGTCTGACCTGTCCGTGCTGCTCGCAGAGCCATGGACACGAATACGAAGAACGGCCGGATCCAATACTACTTGCCTTGATATCGATGATTGAATAGTCGGCACAGAGGGACACCGGATGCTGGTATATCATAGGTATTCTCAACATCAAAGCGAATGAACATTGCACGGGGTGACTCTTACGCTTCTTGCCATCATAAATATCCCTCAAAAAAGCTTAGCTCAATGGTGCATCATGGATTGTGGCAGCCACAGTCTCAAAGTAGGCTCCATCCATGCCCAGGGGTTGTCTGCGAACTTGCTAAAGCACACCCGCTCGTTGTCCTTGAGCTTAGCGTGGCGTTCAACTCCTAATAATCATCATTCCGCCCCAAGTCGTGAAGCCAATGCATTATCTGCTAACCCGTGATCATGTTGTCGTGTCAGAACCATAGAGCCATAATTTTGATTGCATAAGGCAACGATAACCTGATTTTCATTAGGTGGGTAGTTAAGAGATGAATGGATTGCGACAGGAACAGACAGGACTATGGGCTATTGTTATCTCTACAATGGCCAAGTTCTGCTGTGCTCTTCCGATGGCGGGGTATTCTGTCCGTACTACTTCTACCGCTTCCGTGACTGGTGCGGGGCGGAGCCTGGTGCCCGGGGACGGGTCCGGGCTCAGGGGTTCCGGAAACTTCGGAAGACAGCCGGCGGGCCTAGCATGTGATAATCGGAGCCGTGGAGATGAGACGGACCCGGCCACTTGGTGCTGCCCCATTTTGATGCTGCGGTAACGATGGGCTTAGGCCCGAACCCGATTACCTATGGCTCCACTTACGGTGCACATCGAACGGAGCCGTGACTCGTGACTCGCGATAATCCTATCCGGATCGTACAGCGGGATACTCGTGCCATCCTTGTCACTCCCGTCGGCAGTCTTGTGTGGTAGCCTTCGTCAGCCTCAATTGCTAGTCATTTTCTAGGTTCACGTCTCATTGACACGATAATGAGTTCGCCCTAAGCCGCCTTCAAATCTGGGTTGGCCAGGTTTGCGGTTGTCTGTCTAAGGATCTGACTGTAGATCTGACAGAGCCGCACTATGCATTGCCCTAAAGAAATCGAGATATATCATATATCCTGTCGTGTCACTTAGATACGATGGATTTGGGCAGAAGATTCGATCATTTGCTGACTGCCCGTCGATATCCGAGGCACGTGTAAGATCTATCCGTTGAGCTTGGTTTCTACATCTGGAGATGATTGGAGGGCCAAGACTCGGGATGATCACGATGGGCTGCGGGGGGATGTCGCATAAGCGAGCAATGACGACAACGTGGCAGGTGGAAAGGGGACTTATTGGCTCTGTCGGATGCTTGCTTGATCTTGTGTCCACCACAAGTTCCATCCCCGGACTCGACCTCTTTGTTCCACATTGTCCCCGTGGGGAGAGATGCTGTTGACTTGGTCGAGCCTCGACGATTGACCCAGGAATCCAGGTGAGGCCGGCATCGCACCGAACGAAATTGGGCAGAAAGATTAGGGAATGGTTGAGAGGAGCTCCTAATTTCAGCGAAATTCTGCTCGCGCGTGATACGCCAGTGTGCTTTTTTGAGTTTCGCGGACCTGGAACTCGTTCAGTCTGGGGGCGCTCACCCGCCCAACCTTCTTCTCGAAATCCCAAGTATCCTCACTCCACCGTACCCCCGCCAGAGACTCAAACAAGACACCAGAGACCAGACCAACGAACCTTCAACGTTGCGTAAAGACGGTACCGACCAATCGCTAGAACTCTGGCGCCAATCCCCGCCTAGCGTCCCGCAATATTCTTGATGTATCTGCGGGAGGCTACGCGGGGAAGAACGCTGCCGTTCGCCGTTCGATCATCAGGCGGTTTGCTAAGAAAAAGGCGCTTGTCTGTTGGGAGTTGGTACGGATACGGCACACGTACGCAGTAGTGTACGGCAATAGTGGGATAACTTGATGGGGGTCGATCGCTGCTAGATCTCTCCTCTCACTCGCAGCCCCCAACTGTCAGGATCGTAAAGAAAGGGAATTTGAACCAACAGGAGCAACCAACGCCAACCCCAGAACACCCACAGCGACAGTCATCCCATCTGCAAGTGTCGGTGGCAGGGATGCCTAGTTTCAGCGACGTCAGGCAAGAAGACCTATTGGCCGTCCCGCCATACGAAATCTCGCAGAAATCTTCGCCCCAATTGCCGGTGGGTGGAATCGCCGAATGTTCTCTGTGCCGCCATTCGTCAGACATGGATTCTTGCACAGGATCCCTACCAAGCTACTCCCTGGTGGGAAAGGCTCGCTGACCCGAAGCAGCATCAGGTACGCCACATGTGCGCAGGGATGTACGCGGTGTCGCCGGCGAACACTTCTAGTGTACGGTACGGCAAGTCTAGACATCCAGCTGGCACTACCGTCTCACTCTGTGGTCTTGTCTTTTTGAGTTTTGGGCTGACAGTTTTTCTCTCCTTTTGGGTGAGGCGAGAAGTGTCCGCTAGAGCCTAAGCAATGCTATCCCGTACTTTGTCTGATGTGGGTTTCTTCTCCTTTTGCCGTGACCCTCCCACCCCTTTCCTTTCCCAATACTTGACCCATCCACATCCATATGCGACCCAGCCGTTCGAGACATCTCGCTGTCAATCCCCAACCAGCAAACAAGTACCAACCACACTGCATCTCCAACCCCAGACCATCCATCCCTCGACTTTCCCCGCGCGAGCCAATGGGTCGCGGAGAAAGTGGAGCATAGCGTGGTCCTTAGTCCCGGATTCCAAGCCTTGGGTCCTAGACTGCTAGGGGGAACGGGCGAAAAGGAAGCCTTGGGGTTCTTTGGTTCTGTCTTCTCGCATTGAAGTGCGGCGACTTAAGACACGGATGGTCCATAACGTCAACATCATACATACCTTCTTTCCGCCACCTTGGAATTGAATTTGAGCGAGCCAGTGAGAAGCCGCGCCGCTTAATCGACTACCTTGCTTCTCCGGGAAGAACTATCACCACCTCCTCCTTGGCGCATAGCATCAGGTTGATCGAGCAAACGTCTAGACAAGATATAAGATGATCTGATATCCCCAGTCTCAACACATCTTCAGAACATCAGCTTCAGCAACTTCATTGGGATTGGCAACAATTCAAGCTCGAGCATCTTCGATTCCCCTTGACAGGAGTCTTAGAACACCCGCTCTGATCTTATAAGATCGAGCCCGAACCCACATTCATCCCCGGTTTATCAATCCTTTTTCATTCCCCATTTTTTACACCAGTACACCGCAACCATGGTGCACATCGGATCATCCGCGGGCAGGGCGCCGACCGAGACCATCCAGATCGACTCGGAGGCCACCCGCCGCATGTCCATCGCCGACGCCGACGCCGCCGGGCTCGCTCGTGAGGCGGCCAAAGCGACCGAGGCCGAGCTCAGTATGGGCCTCATGGCATCGATCAAGCTCTACCCCAGGGCCGTGATGTGGTCGCTCTTCTTCAGCACCGCCGTCATCATGGAGGGTTTCGACAAGACCCTCATCGGCAACCTCTATGCCTACGACGTCTTCCAGCGCAAGTTTGGTGAGATCCAGCCCGACGGCAGCTATCAGTTGACTGCGGCGTGGCAGGCTGGTCTCAGTAACGGCGCGCTTGTCGGCGAGATCACCGGCCTGTTCCTCAACGGCATCATTGCCGAGAGATACGGATACCGCAAGACCATGATTGGTGGCCTTGTTGGCGTCACGGCTTTCATCTTCATCATCTTCTTCTCCGAGACCCTTGTCCAGCTCTTGATCGGAGAGATGCTCATCGGTATTCCATGGGGTATCTTCCAGACCCTGACTGTCACCTACGCCTCCGAGGTCTGCCCCACACATCTGCGAGCCTACCTTGTGAGTCCCAATATTCCCGCCAGATCCCCTTTTGGGCTAATCGCTAATTCTCTATTCAGACTACCTATGTCAACCTCTGCTGGGTCATTGGTCAACTCATTGCCAGCGGTGTCCTTCGCGGCGTCATCACCCGTACCGACGAGTGGGGATACAAGATTCCCTTTGCCCTTCAGTGGATGTGGCCCGTCCCCCTCATCATCGGCATCTTCTTTGCTCCCGAATCTCCCTGGTGGCTCATCCGCAAGGAGCGCCTCGACGACGCCAAGAAGTCTCTCATCCGCCTCACCAGCCGCAACCAACAGCAAAACTTCAACGCCGACGAGACCATTTCCATGATGGTCCACACCAACGAGCTCGAGAAGGCCGCGCAGAGTGGAACAAGCTACATTGACTGCTTCAAGGGCACCGACCTTCGCCGTACCGAGATCGTCTGCGTCACATGGGCCATTCAGACTCTTTGCGGCTCGACGTTCATGGGATACTCGACATACTTCTACCAGCAAGCCGGCATGGCAAAGGAGAACGCATTCACCATGTCCTTGGCCCAGTACGCTCTCGGCGCCCTCGGCACAGTCTTCTCCTGGTTCCTGATGCAGCACTTTGGCAGACGCACTCTCTACCTTTCTGGCCAGGGCATCATGTGCGCCATTCTCGCATCCATTGGCTTCGCCTCCTTGGCTGGAAAGTCCAACGTCGCCGCACAGTGGGCCATCGGCAGCTTGCTCCTCGTCTATACCTTCATGTACGACTGCACTGTCGGCCCCGTCTGCTACTCTCTCGTCTCTGAACTGAGCTCGACCCGCCTGAGAACCAAGACTGTCGTGCTCGCGCGTAACCTGTACAACATCACCGGAATCACGACCAACATCTTGACCCCGCTGATGCTCAACCCTTCTGCGTGGAACTGGGGCGCCAAGAGCGGTTTCTTCTGGGCCGTCAGCTGTGCCATCTGCTTCGTCTGGACCTGGTTCCGTCTGCCTGAGCCTAGAGGCCGCACCTATGGCGAGCTCGAGATTCTCTTTGATCAGCGCATTCCGGCACGCAAGTTCAGGAAGACCGAGATTGCTGGCCTCACTCACGGAGCTCAGTCCACTGACAGAATTTCCGAGAAGGAGTCCATGGCGGCCGTCAGCCAGATTGAGAAGACTGCCTCAGCATAGAAGACTTTGAGAAACTGAAGGAGAAGGATGGATTATTTCGGGATTAGTTCAAGTATACCATTGGATCAGAGAAGGGTTTGGATTTTCAGCAGCAAGCATTTTGCACACATATCGTCTTTAGATTTTTTGTCAAAGATTAATCTCATAAATTTCGTTACTCGATCATTCTACATTCGTCTTATTGTGTCCAGACTGTGAATGGCTCCCCGCGACGAGTAATTACTTGCTAACTGGGGAGATCTTCAGATGATGGATTTAACATGAGATAACTCACCCATGTGATGACTCACCGATGTCAATAGTCACCTAAGCTATGAGTCTGTGTGGAATGCCCCCAACTTTTATTTTTCAACGTACCAGACTGCTTACCTGCTGTATAGCAAGGTCGAACTCGAAGAAGTTGCGACCAGCAAAAGAGAAAAGCCATCATTCATTGGACTCAGTATTCAGCGATCGCTCTCTCCGAGCTCCGGGAAGCGGGGCGGCGGATGAGAACCGGGATCGCCCGGCTGCCTAACGTGTCCGGGCATTCTAAGCCGGCCGGCGTAGCCCTATGGCTCGGTGTATCTTGCCGCGACAAGGTCCAATCGGACCAGATTCATACTAGTAATCGGAGTCCATCTCCGTGACAGGGACATGAGAAACCTTTCTTGAATGCGCTGCAAATTCCTGTCGCCTAGGATGGAATCCTAGACTAGAACTTTGGGTGACTCATTCTCTTTTCTTTCTAGGTTCCACTGTAGGACTTATGAAAACTTAAGGTAGGCAGCACACTCCTCCTATAAGACCCGGGTACAACTTCTAGGAAGCCTTCTCCAAAGGATTCAGGATGTGGCTGGTGCAGGCAATTACAAAGCTTACCTAGCCGTGAGGATTTGTGTGCCAAGACGCCAGAGCTTCCGAAAGCCGTTGCCTAATTAATTACTACCTCCACAGTGGACAGGGCTGAAGTCGCTAGATTGAGGGTCCCATCCCCTGAAATCAAAGCGTCTCATGGCCCTAATTCTCAACATCGAAGGTCGAGATGGAGGGGGCGTCATGTCTATTGCAGTCATGGTTCGTCTGTTCCACGACTTTGAGCTGTCAGACAGGTGTCTATTCCCAGAGCCAACAAGTGATCCATGGTGGCTTGTCTATTGATAGATGGTTTAAGCTTAAAATCTGTTGGAGAGACATGGTCCCCTGCTGCCAGTGGTGGTGGTCCCATTGGACGCAGCTTGGTGGCTTACACCGGTAAAGCCAACCACAAGCCCAAACCCCGAAGATAATGAACAAACTTGAGAAGTCTTTGTCTGTGATGATTTTGGTAAAGATTGTAGTCGCTGTGAACCGGCGTGAAACGTTTTACTTTGCAACTATACGGTAAACTTCAGTTCTTTGTCTGAATGAAGGAAGTATTTGCCATTTGGCCGAGTCCCACTTCGAGCAGTCACAAGTCATCTTGGACAGCCCCTCGACTCCTGCTTGAAACTCACGACATCGCTTAGTCGTGATGCTATCGTCAACAACCCCCGAGGGCAAGAGTAACTGGACTCTCGAGCCATTGCACCCGCCTATTCAAGAAGAGGACTGCGATAGCTCTCGCCCAATTAAGAAAAATGAATCATAAACAAACCCGCCATGGATTTCCTGGGCGAAGCTACCTAGGTAGCAAGCCTCCCCTGCAATGAAACCAACGATCCTCTTCTTCCACCCATCACCACCCCCAAGCCATCCACCCTCGCACAACCTTCGCTGCGCCACGTAGCACAGGGATCCCCATCCGCAAACACCAAGACAATTATTCTTTTCTCCCCATCTCGCTTGTGGCCGTTACCCGTCTGTGTGGGGGAGAGGAATATAAGAAGCGCCCACCATGCCTCACCCTTCGCAGCTCATCTTCCCCCCGCCTCCCGGCACCGATCCTGCTCTTCTCTACTTTGGTGGTTGGCCCGAGATCACCTACCGCACAACCCTCGAGCCCAGCGACCTCACCTCCGACTCGGACGACGAGCTTGAGCCCCTTCTCGGCCTCACCAACAGCGAGATCATGGCCTACGGCGATCAGCAGGGCGCTGCCGCTGGTGGTGGTACTACCGCCGGCCAGAGCAGCATCCAGAATCGCATGTGCCCCAACATGCGTACTTGCTGGGCATTCTCCTGGGAGTCGTACAACCTGAAAACCTCCGACAAGGCTGTGCTCCTTCGACGTATCTGCATGATCATTATTCTCGGTATTCGGACCGCCATCACCATCATCGGCATCGTCCACGACGTTACCCACGCTCAGATCGTCAGTCTGATTCTCGACATTATTCTCGGAATCTTGGGATTCTTGTTCATCGCCTGGGCCCTTGCCGTCATCGGTCAGGCCGAGGGTCGCCGCAAGGTTTTGGGCGTCATGGTTGTAAGTACTTGTCTGAGATGAGGTGGGGTCTGGTGAGATGAGAGGACCACAGCTAATGAGCTTTTGTTTTTTTCCCAGGGTCGCTGGCACTTCGATATCTTCCTGCTCGTCACCGCCTTCATTCACGCCGCCATCCTCGTCGGCAGCATTATCGGCTTTAGCAACGGCGGCCGTTACGCTACCTGGCTCATCATGTGGCTTCTCATCTTCGGCGTCGCCTGGGTCGCTACCTGGCCCGCCGAGGCCGAGAGCTACGCCTAGTCGAGCAGCATAGCATTGCCACGATGGCGTTTTCTTTGAGTGACACGTTCGAAATGATTCGCCAGTTCAGGAGTTACAAGTCGCGTGATGAAATTGGGCTGGATCGAAGAAGCAGGAACTTCGGGCGTTACAATACTGATATGGAAGGGCAAGGACGGGAGGGAGGCCCATGAAAACTGATGCTTCACTCTGGAATTCGCGATACCCTAGCATAGGTAGCTGAGACTTGCTGAATTGCGTGAGCAATATGACTTCGTCTGGCTGAATGAGATCAAATGAGACACCAAGTGCTTTCATGAGCCTCGTGAACGCATCGCAATGAACAATGGCTGCACTGTGGGTCAGTCCGACTTCTGCCTCATGGAATCAAGCTAGAGCTTCCTGGACATATGTATGAAATGAGAGCCACGCGCATCAGACCTCGAGGTGGATGAGACAGAACCAGGTGCTGCGTGCTCCCTCTTGACCGCTCTGGATGCGCTCTGGCTGAGCCAAATCCGGGCGAGGTAAGCTTCAGGCTGCCCTAAGTCTCATCGCGCAAGGTGTATGAGTGACCCGAAATGCATCGAGTCCTTGAATCGCTCATCGTCGCGTCGATTCGCTGGCGCGGTTCCGGAGCGGGCTCCGGAGCTGCTGTATCTGTCGGCGGTGAAGCGGGTCTCGCCCCACGTGATGCTTGGTGGTGTCCGATCGGTGGTTTGAGCGAGTTCTGTTGCGGCAGGCGATCTCATTTAATGAGGTGTACTGAGTTACTCCAGTTCTCCAATCGCTTGAAAGTGAGTTTGGGGCGATTCAATCACGTCTCCTCACTCCTGCAAGAATATCGCGCCAATCGAAGCATCTTGTTGAGGCTGCTGCCGATCCAATGTGGCATCTCAGAGATTGACGACTCACTAGACGGTCCGCAATGTTGTGGAACAATCACAAAATGAGGCTGCTGCGAATTGGGGGAATAAGCTCTTTTTGAATTCGCTCTCAGGGAGTATCGCATGCAATCGTGGAAATGAAAGACAACTTGGACAGATAGACAGACCGACCGACCCTTATTGAACCCCAAAAGAAAAAGAAGGAAAAGTCCGAGGGCTACCCAAAGAGGCGGTTGGCCCCGCTCATTTGTAGCCCAGTCTCTCCAGAATAGATTGACCAGCGGGAGCACCGCCTTGTCCCTTTCTCAGGCCGGCGTCGACACCCTTGACGTAGTCAAGAACGCGGATGTGTTCCTTCTTAAGCTCCTCGAAGTCGTGGGACAGCTGCTCGTGCCATGGGTACAGGACGAAGACCTGGAAGCCGAGGGCCGACGAAGCGACGAGGAAGTTGGTGAGAGAGATGGCTCGCGTGATGAGGACCATTGTTGCGGTTTGTTTGTTGGTGTTTACGTGCGTATTGAGTGTTGTTGACTCTCACTTCTTTGTTGCGAAGTGTTCGGTTTGCTCGGAATCTGGAGTCACGCGAGCCTGGTCAGCGAATGCGACTGCGACCTCGCGGGGTATCTTGGCCCGAGCGAGAATTAGGTAGGATGATCACGGCTTACTTGGCTTTATGATTCTGCAGATGTAATGGCCTGGATCTATACGTGGTCGATCTGTCGGAAAAAGAAAAGGCAAAGAGAGAGGAACTTGGTCTATTGAGGAAGAAACACGATTAAGGACAAAAAGAAAAAGTGTGGTGTAGAAGAGGAAGTTCGACGATTGACGGCAAGGAAACGGGCAGAAATTATTATTCGAGAGGCAACCCGGGGATGATACCTGAAAGACCCTTTTGGGACAATGGGAACCTCCCCAGGTGATTACCTCACCGACAGCGGCCCGGCGGCAAGGTGGGACCTCCGACGAGCACGCTCGGACTTGGACGGGTTGGTTGGCTCCCACGACATGGAGGGAGGCACAGGGCTTGTGAAAGGATCACGCCGAGTAACACGAGCAACACATATTATGGTACATCCGCCTGCCGAGTACCTTACGTGGGGGGCGTTCATGTAAGTTAGTTGTAACTGTAACTTTCTTGCTCGTTCTCGTCACTGGCCTGAGCCTTGAACATGACCTCGAATAGCGCCAACAACCAGCACCAAGAGGAGAAGAAGAACTGCAAAGCAATGGCTGGCCAGGCGTATCAAGCGTATCCGAATGCTCGGCAACCATGTCTAGGTACCGCAAAATCGCAAACGAGAGCATGTCAAGTGACGGCTGGAAGCCCCGAGAAAGGAGGGAATAATTCAAGGCGGATGGGGTCGAGGTGGCCTGACTTTTATGGAGCCCGTCTTTGCCGTCAGAACTGCCTAATGAAAACTAGAGAACTTCCCGGGGTGGAGCCGGGAGACCGAGGGCCCAAAACCAACGGGCCTCTCCGACTGGCTTGCGGCGTCCAACGCCCTTCTCTCGCACAACGCAGTCCTGCAGCTTGCCTCCATGGGCCCTATCCGCTAGACAGAAACATGGAGTGAGAATGTGACCTCGAGCTTATACCCCTGGTCCTTTGGCTTCTTTGTTTAGTTCAGCCGGGAACATTTTTGAGGATTCGATGGGGTTCGTCGGGGGCAGGAAACATGCGTCTGCAGGGGATGAATGACGCATGTGAAAGTCTTCCTAGGTGTGAACGAGCCAACTGCGACGAAAATTCGCCCGCAGAGGCCACTGAAAGCAATCTCACTACTAATAAGTACAAAAAGTGGTTACGATAAGTCACATTGGTCGCGTTTGACTTTGATAATCTGGCCAGGTGATGAGTAATGCTTCTCTATTCAATTCATCTACATCGGAACACACTTACACAACAGAACCACCAATGATCCGCTGCTTGAGATCTTTCAGTTGCCCAGACGGAAGGGTGTCGCGGAGCCCTAATGCCATCTCAACCTGACACGGCTTCACAGGAAAGACTCCAGTTACGCAGTAAGGACCAAAGGAAGGCTCAGTAAATAAGCCGGGCTGAAGATCACCCAGCGCTATCCCCAGAGTCCGTCGACCTTTGAGCCGTTGAGGAATCGAACCAGCTGTTTGCCCCGCATACCGCAGGCCCGGGTCGACGCCGGTAGCGAGAGCTGGAGCGGGGCACATCAGTTCGGGCTGCCACGTGTTGGTGGAGCATTGCCTTTCCGATGCTGGGCCCACCGCCGCCGCCCTTTCGATTTGGATCACTACATGTCTTCTCGGACAGTCGAGGGCTTCGTGATCGAGTTCCATCTCTTGATGCACTGGTTTTGGTTTGGGGAATGAAGAATTAGAGACCAGACTCTTTGTTTCGACAGCCTAAGTCTTGCCATCCGCCATGCCTTGATAATTTATGTTGAGAGCCCTTTGGGTTCTTGACTTCACCAACAAGTTGTCAAAGGTTGCTGGTGTCAGCGCTCGATAGAGACTGAGCGGAAATCGCCGAAATCGACTTGAACTTTATCATGAACTCCAGATATGTTACGAGCACTGCTATAGAAGTTGACTTGTATTATCCGGAGTTAGGTTCAGGATTCTGTTTGGGGACTCAATACATGTATGGACTTTAGTCTCAAGGGTTTACTACAGGCCAGCATGTGTCTGTCAATGATGATTCATAGCACAGAATTCACGGGAATGATTTTAGTATCATGAGCTTTCTAGTTCAATGTTGATGTATCAGAAGACGAAAGTATGTGATCGCGCAATGATCAGGAAACACATCTCGGAAGCCCAAGTCCAGCGCGCCTTCCGCAGGATGTCATCCAATTGCCGAGGTGCAACCTTTCGTGTGATTTGGCATGATACAGATTTTCTCAGACTTTTGAGTAGCTCTGGCTTTCTCAGACCTTTAGCTGACTTGAGCTGGACGAGCCGACAAGTGACAACTTTCCGTCGATTTGACAAACGCAAGTGTAAATGCGTTTTTGATAGCCTTTGTTTTCCCGCAGATCCTGATAACAGGATAGCTGAGTAAAATTGGAAGCGGAAGTTGAACCCGCTTACTTTGCAAACAAATGCGGAAATCGATTGACTTTCCCACCTGCTAATCGCATGTCTGGTCTTCCCTGAACACCTGGTTACACTCAACTCTGAACGCTCAATGAATTGCAAGTCTTAGATGTTACTTGTGAGACGTTTGACTGAACAGTTCTCTCATTTCGCATATTCCGAGGAAAGCGAAGAGAATATGTTTCGAGGAACTCCATGTGCTTGGTGAATCAAAAAGTGTATGTCTAACATGATCGGAGGTTGATGAATGCAGACTTGATATGCGAACCTGATGAGAAAATGGCCGAGGAATCGAGTAGAAAGGCTTGGCTGTAGTACTTGATAGAAAGTCGCCTATTAATGCTTCCGACTGCATGATACAGATAGGACTTGCTTCTCTAATGCTGTTATTGTCTGTTGCGTTTGTCGCGACATAGCAGGGAAGGATTGCGCGAAGTGGCTCTGGCAAGCATCCATCAATCACGTAATACAGATTACGATCTGGGGAGAAACAACATTGAATATCAGCTACGATACCTGTTCTATGAGATTCCTCCTGCCTGTTAATTAACCAATTGACATGAAAGCTAAAAGCCTCCATACCGCCTTCAAGGTCTCTCGGCTCTCAGCCTAGATCTCAATGTAAAGTTATAAATGAATGAGGAAGATACCGTATTAATCAGTGCCCCAACGAAATATGCAAGTCGAGCTCCCACAGCAAATAATGGCGATAAGCCCTCGGTGGGACTTTCACTATCTCCATCTAGTTCTGAGTGTTGTGCAAGCACGTCATATGCAACACCAATTCGTCAGAGCTTTCGAGGCTATATGTTCTTCACTTGGCGTAAACTGTCGGAACAGATTCACCAAGCTTTTTGGTTTTCAATTTTCAATAAACGGCATCCTCGTGTTCGACTTCAAACCATGGCTCCCAGATATTCCAGTGTCGCAGTAATCGGTGCTGGGCCTTCTGGCATCTCCGCTGTGAAAGCCTTGAGTGAAGAGAATGTCTTCGAAAGAATCCAATTGTTCGACAGAAGAGAAGGCATCGGTGGCACATGGTATGCAATCTACATCATAAAATACTTGAACTCGATTTGACATATGCCTCCAGGATCTACGATGAGCAGCCAGAACCTTTTTCGCCATCTTCGGCGCAACCTGTGCGAGAGATTCCAGCCAAGCTACCACAGTCACTGCCACCAGCATCTGAAAATGTCACAGCTCGGACAGGTCTCTATTCCGCCTTGGACAGCAATGTCGGCTCCCAAGTGATGGCGTTCACCTACAAGCCGTTTCCGGATGTGAACTCGGCCTCTTCCATCAACCGCTTTGGCAAGAGGAACCCGACGCATCCCTACGCGCAAGTCGCTGGCTACCTCGAGGAGATTGCAGAGCCGTTTTCGCACTTGTTCACTTTCAATACGCATGTGGAGCGTGTAGAGAAAGTGGGCAAGAAATGGCAATTGACTCTCAGGAAAACTCAACATTATCTGAAGAACCAGAAGAGAGATTACTGGTGGCAAGACACATTCGATGCTGTTGTTGTGGCCACCGGGCACTACGGTGTACCATTCGTTCCGAATATTGACGGTCTTAAAGAGACTTTTGCTGTGTTGCCTCAAAGGTTTGAGCACTCGAAGGCTTACAGGTCTCCTGAGGACTACGTTGGCAAGGTATCTACTTACTTCTATCCTTATCCGTCAATGAGATGAATGAACATGACTAACGCGAGGGTTTAGAAAGTCGTTGTCGTCGGCGGCAACGTTTCTGCATCTGACACAGTCTCAGAAATTCACAGCATCGTGTCTGGGCCCCTTTATGTCTCACAGCGAGGCTCTAATGAAATTCTTCAGGATGCATGGGAACTACCCAACGTCGTTCTCAAGCCGCAAATCACACGAGTATCCGTTGGATCTGAAAACACCGTCAAAGTCAAATTCTCGGACGGCAGTGAAGTCGACGGTATCGAGAAAGTTCACTTCGGCACCGGCTATCGACTTTCCTACCCTTTCCTGCGTCCCGATCCCGTGACGCCAAGTGGGCGCCTCTCAGGATTTTACCAACACGTCTTTAACATCGCGGATCCGTCACTCACAGTCGTTGGACAGGTCAAGGCGGCCATCTCGTTCCGTGTCTACGAGTACCAGGCCGTTGCCGTGGCTCGCTATTTCGCGAACCGAGGAGGCGGTCTGCCTTCTCCACGAGAGCAGGACGAGTGGGAAGTGAAGCGACTGCAGTACAAGGGGCCGACGTCCCAGTTCCACGAAATCAAGCCCGACTTTTCAGAATATTTCGAGTTTTTGCGAGGTGTTGCCGGACCTCCTGAACCGGGCACGGATGCTTATGAGTTGCCTGCGTGGGAAGATGATTGGGCGTTGTTGGGCTTCGGCGTTTTGGCACTGAAGCAAAAGTGGTGGAAGGAGTTGAAGAGGAAGGAAGAGGAGGCAAAGAGAATCCAGTCCAAGTTGTAGGCTCGATGCACATTGAACGTAGGAGCACACAGGACCATGTTGCTTCGGCTTCGAGTGGATTTTAATCACTAGACTCTTGTGTTAGAATAACAGAAGAAATTTCCCTTGCTTTGACAAGCTTTGTTCCGCTCATAAGCGCAACTTTCTAACCAGATGCTTTCCCATCTTTTCTCATTGCCAAGACGCCAGTTCCTACGCGAGATCTATAGGCGATTTTGCGTGTTATTCCCAGCCAAATTCGCGATAGACCTACCCATTGCGGTTAATTTTCCGACGGAGTTCGACCGAGGGGTAGGAACCCACGCGGAGTTTAGTGGACCTCGATGATCAACTGCCGAATGAGCTGCACGATTGTCATTTGAACGGTGGGTTCAACGTTGCACTAGCATATTCGTCATTCATGTAGAGAATGAGGAGTTCATCCTATGAAAAAAATTGGAGGGACTTTTGAACATGAGATGGCTAGAACATCGTCAAAGTGGCGATGGTAGCCGAGGCTACGAGCTATCATATAAGTCAACGATGGTTCTAAGCAACGTATGTGAATGAAGTTCGTCAACCTCGAGTCCAAGAAACCGTGAAGATGGCCGAAGAATCACCCAAGTCCGTGTCGTCGGACGTCCACGATGCGGCCTCTGACCCACCGGTGAAGCGAGTGTGGTACCACAGCACCTTGTTCAATGCCTTCGTGATCGGAGGAGTTGGTATGTAGCCATGTGCACTGTCAGAGTAGCAATTACTAACATGACCCAGGCTTCATGGCCCCTGGCCTGTGGAATGCGATGAACGCCCTCGGCGCAGGTGGTGCCCAAGAACCGTTCCTCGTCAATGCCGCCAATGCGCTTGTCTTCGGACTCATGGCCTTCCTGTGCTTATTCGGTGGGCCCATCGCGAACCGCATTGGGCTCTCAAGAACGCTGTTGCTTGGAGCTGTTGGCTACCCACTTTACTCCGCTGGACTGTACACCAACAACCGTTACGGCAACGTCTGGCTCGTTCTTGTTGGAGCTGCCGCCTGCGGTATTTCTGCCGGCTTGTTCTGGGCCTCCGAGGGCGCTGTTGCTCTTGGATACCCAGAGCCGTCTAAGCGTGGCAAGTACATGAACATCTGGCTCTGGTTCAGAACCGGTGGTCCTCTTGTCGGTGGAGCCATCGTTCTGGCCCTCAACAACGATGCGGCTGCGAAGAAGAAGGGCAAGGTTGGATATCAGACCTACCTGGTCTTCGTTGCTCTACAATGTCTCAGCGTGCCCCTTGCACTCGCTCTATCTCCCCCGGAGAAGGTCCAAAGATCCGACGGTAGCAAAGTTATTATCAAAGCCGAGAAGTCGTTCAAGGCCGAGTTCAGAGAGCTGCTCCGCGTGTCGAAGCGCAAGGACATCCTGCTGCTTCTCCCCATCTTTTGGGCTGCCTACTTCAACCAGTACAGCGGAAACTTCCAAGCCTACTATTTCGGCATCCGAGCTCGCGCACTCATCGGTTTCGTCAGCAACTTCGGCACGCTTCTCTCATCGCAGCTGATTAGCACTCTCCTCGACTACAAGAAATTCAGTGTAAAGAAGCGCATCACTATTGGCTTCTACTACGTCATTGTATGGCACGTCATTGCGTGGGTTTACGGCTGGGTCATTCAAGAGAAGTACACTCGCAACCCACCTGCGTACGATTGGGAAGATAAGGGATTCACTGAGGGTTTCTTTGTGCTCTTGTTGTGGGATTTCGCCCGTCAAGCACTGCAGAGCTGGCTTTACTACCTTCTCGCTACCAAGACGGACAACATCTCGGAGCTCACTCGTTTCTCGGGTATTCTTAGAGGCCAGGAAAGCTTTTCCCAGGCTGTCTCGTTTGGCTTGAACACACAGAAGTGGAAGGGAGGTCGAGTACCACTTGCTGTCAACACTATACTCCTGGGTAAGCCATGCAGAGTCCATGATGAAGTTGAAGATGATGCTAATCGATGTAGGTTTGGCCGTTTATCCTACGTGGCTGGTGGTCAGAGACCACGTCCCAGTCGAAGAGACCGACAGACTTGCAGCTGTAGAGGAACAGTCACAAACTAGTGAACTAGCCGAGACGAGGTTGTCAGTGGATGAGAGAAAGGAATTTGCTGTGGGGCAGACGGGTATTGGGAGAGATGCGAAGATGTGATTTTGCCTTCTGGGATTTTCTGGTATCCAGAATTGATCTTTTGCAAATCATACTCATACCTTCACAAACCAATCAAGACTCAACGAGCCATGGAGTTCTCAAATTTCTTCATTTAAATGGCGGCAATGCACGTGTGGAATGAGCGCCCCAATGTTGAAACTGCGGTCGATGTTCAACTGTTTTAATTACGTCTATTTATACCCAATTGTACATCTAATTACAGTGTTACAAAGAAGATTTACATTCACTTTATTCTCACCCTCATCTTCATTACTTCGTCCCAAGCACCCACATTAACCTAGTAGTCATTCTCATGAGAAGTATAGCTTCTCTGGAAGATACATCTTGTTTACACAAAAGATTGCTCAAGAACGTGCGTAAGCCATGAGGGTGGGCTCGGCAATGAGCTTCGGGAGGTAGGCCAACAAGCGAATGCCAGCAGCAACAATCGAACCAGCAGTAGCAATGCCATCCTCGAGGTTCAGGCCAGGGGCGATGAAGTCCTTGCAAACGTCGTTGAGGTTGATGTTGCTAATCTTGGCAGGTCCTGAGCCTCTCTGAAGAACATCCTTGATCAGTGCGGCTGTCAAGGGGTTGAAGAGCATCGTCGCGTGGCCGTAGATACTGCCAGCGGGGCGGCCAGGGCAGACAGACTGGACCTCGATATTGGTGACACCGACACGGCGGGCATCGGTCAGGTAGGCGGAAGCAGCTGTGCCTTGCTGGGGCTCGACAACCTCATCGAGAATAGCACTGTAGAAAGTTGTTGTGGGAACGTAGGCGTCGGCTCCTCCACGGGAACGAAGGGTGTTAATGAAAACGGAGGTATATTGCTGTTGAATGACAGAAGGATCGCAGGGAGCGTTGAGGGCTCCGTTGCCAGGTGAAAGGCATAGAACGTTGGCAAGAACGGTTCCGTGGAAGTCGGGAGATACGGGGAAGAAGTTGGCGACAGCGTTGCGGGTAGAAGGCCAGAAGGTGAAAGCCCACTGGGTGTCTAGACCACCCTGAGACCAAGAAATGATGCTCGAGTTCTTGTTGCTGATGCCATTGATGTAGTTAATGGCATAGGCGACGTACTCAGAGTTGACCTGGGCGTCGCCAAGAAGAGCGCCCGGAATATTGAGCCAGACGGGATCTGCGTAAGGGACGTTCGTGAGAAGCTTCAACAAGTTGGGGCTAAAGGTCTCTCCTCCGTAGACACCAGTGCCGGGAATGAAAATAACAGGAGGCTTCTGGCCGTAGGTGAAAGTCTGGGGGATGTAGATGGCCTGGCGAAGCTGCTGCTCGGAGAGGGTGTATGGCGCATCCGAGGCATCTTTCTTGGGGTAGACAGACTTGGCCGGGTTGACCGGGTTGTTGTTGCTCGTCGAATCGATTCCGTTGAGAGGAGCAATCAGCTTGTTGGCATTGTTGGCCAGGTCCAAGCTACCCAGAAGGCCAGTGCCGAGAAGTCCCTGGAAGCTAGAGAGGAGGTTGTTCGGGACGAGACCTTGGCCGATTTGCTTTTGCAGCTTTCCGTAAAAGTCACCAGTGCTTCCCGTGTTCCAGATCGATCCGAGCTTCGTTTGGAGATCTCCGACGTTGAGCACTCCGGCGCCGACGCCGCTCCCGGGCTTCGTGCCAAGAACCCCGGTCAAGCTGGACACATAGTCGGTCGGAAGTGCCAGTAGCTGGGTTACTACTCCGAGACCGTCGAGAAGGCCGGCCGGGGCGGCATCAGCGGACTGCAGCAGAGCTGCGGCCAGGACGAGTTGCTGAATCTGTGAGCGCATTGTTGTAGTTATTATGTGAAGGGTTGTGAAATTAGAAATGTACTGCTAATGATTAAGTAGGAAAGAAAAGACTGAAGATTTGGGAGAGAATGAATTGGGTTGTTTTTGGAAGCTGATGACTTGGAGAGTTCAAGATCTCAATTTCGGATCAGGATCCGGAGCTACTTATATCTCAAGCAACATCGGACTCAAATGAGGTAAGAACTAGAACAAAGTGTGAAAAGTGTGCGCGCCACAACGTGTCCGAAGCTACCGGCATTGAAGGCCCTAGAGCGGATCCGTGACACTGCACCTAACGACGTGTTGAGCGGATTTAGGCAAGGTGTTGTGAGCAAGCTCTCTGGGGGGAGCTGGAGAACTTGACGATCAGCTAGCTCTGGGGGATTCTTTGTCGATCTCTCAGGTGGGGGAACGAATGGAAATGCCCAATTCTCGGTGCTATTGTATGTCTTGCTGATCTTAGAGTTCGGTAGTGCTGCTAGGATTACTGCAATAGGAATCGCAGGGTGTCTAGCGCAAGACCCAAGTTCCTCCCGTGTAATCCGTCCCAAAGTCGAACGCTCGAGTGAAATTGTCCGAACATTCTTAGCCATCATACATCCCACCCAAGACACCGTTGAAGTCTATCCCAGTCCATAATGTAGGCTGGCTTTGTTTAGGGTCTTCAATGGAAGCCCGCGGGATGCCACCTTAGCTTCACCAAAGCGCCACAACATGGCGCCAAGCGTACTGTGGTTGCTAACTTACTCGTTCCCCCGCACAAAGAATGATTCGAAGAGTCGCTGACGCTTGCAGATTGCCTCGGTATGGCTGTTAGCCTATTCTTTTGGTCTCAAAGTATAGTCTCATCATACCCTCTGAGCTTAATTCCATGCTACCGTATTCTTGCCTCAACTTCAGCTCCTTGCAAATATTGACGAGAAACAATCTCAGCATACCGAACCTATATTTGCTAATTCTTCGTATGCCGTCAACCCGGCGCTAAACCATCCGATGGCGTCCTGGCAACCGTCGGGCCAAAGTTTGCTGATAAGCACACGGTTGTAGGTAAACACGGTACACGGCCACTCTAGCGCATAGCTCGGACGACAATCATTCTCTCTACAGCTGCCCATGGCATTCTCTGTAGTAGAACGCAACATGAAGTTGACATGTATGCTCTGAGTGTCAACCTTTCGCCAAGAAGTTCTCAAGGAATACCCATTCGGGCATTGCTCGTAGTCAATGCGACGGGCCGATATCAGGTCGACGCAGAGCGCGCTCAGCGATTGTGTGAGCAGGGAATTTATGATCTCATGATCCCTTCGTATAGCACAACTTTGAGAGTCTATGCTTGGTATTGTGGCCTGATACGGATAATGCAGATCACTCTCGCACCTCTTGAGTAAGTTCTGGTCCCGTGGTTGAGTAAAAGTTATCAACGTTTGGACCTCGAAAGGCCCGATTGCCATCATGTCTTCATGTTTGCTCAACTTCAATCGTAGAGCCATTGCTCTGAGCGAATTAATTGGGACATGGGCGAGTAGAGAATACAACCTGGCAACGGAGCCTCTTATTTCCTCCGCCTTTTTCGTTCGATCTTGCTCAGCAACTGATCTGTCTTGTCCAGAGGTGCGAGGCAAGCGGCTCACTTCGGAAAGGCCTCGATCACAGGAATGCTGCGGAAAAGATGAAAGGTATCATTGTGCCTTCTTGAGATAGAAGATAGGTTTAACCAAATGCCTAAACTCCCGATTCACCCATTTTCTTCACGTGCCCCTGCTCTCTCAGGTATAGCGGTGTTTGAAGATACCGTCGAAGAAAGAGCGTCCACGGAAGAATTCACTGCATATTCCTGAGCTGTAGATGATTGCAACGTCATCGTGGAAGAAACAGATTGTGGCCTGCTCGAGTGACTGCCGTCCAGGGGCGAGAACTGCCTCGAAGACAGCGTGCTTTGGCGTCTCGACAAGACATCGGAGGTCCAAGAACGAGTGCTTGCTGCCTCCGTGTACGGTGCCGAAGGCCTTGGTGTTGACATTTGATGTTCAGCTTTTTGGACTCTCCTCTTTTCCCTTTCAGCTCCATTTTGCTCTTTCTGGAGGGCAATTATTCTTTCATTCTTGACATCATTTTCCCTATCAGCCCGCTGAAGATTAACATAGTCCTCTATCAGATGTTTTTAGTTATAGGTCAGGCCATTATGGTGGGGGAGAAGACTTACCTTTGGCCAAGTGGGTGTTCCTTATAGGTAGAACCGGCTTCAGAAGCTCATCCATACTTTCCAAAATGTACTTGATGCCAGGAATAACATCACATGGAAGATCACTGTGTCCCAGAAAGCACGAGACTTTGCTGAGTGTTTTATTCTTAGAATAACAATACCAAGTCAGTTGTGCCTGGCCAAGAGGTGTAAAGTGCGGTCCTCCTGCCCCAACGTAATTCCCCGCCCCTTCAACCTCATCATATGTCACATTCGTTCTATCCAGTATTCTCGTATTAATCTAATTGTTCTGTACGCCGGTGTCGAGTACGACTCTAGCTATGACATCCTCGGCCCCTTGCTTTGGTATGACGAATAGGGAAACGACTCGGTTCCGGCCAAACCCTTGAGATCTGCCTATGGTTGATTGTAGTGCTGCGGGAAGCTCGTTAAAAGTTCGGTCTGAAGCATCTCCGCCTACAGATAATGAGCTAATTTTCTCCAGCTTGTAGCCGATTCCGGCCAACGCCTACTAAATAACATTATCCGGTGTTCTCCCATCCGTTACCATATGTGACTTGTATAGTGATAGAGCTTGGTCAATCTCTGCTACCGCTTGTTGTGTTTTGTTGCTCTCCGCCTCTCGGTCCAAATGGAGTTGTTCGGATCTGACGACAAGTCTCTCAATACGCCGCAATATGAGGCTATGACGGTTAGTCACTCGTAAGATTTTCAGAGCCTGAGTTTCGACCAACCTTTGTTCAATATCCCTGAGTCGCTGCATTACCGTTTCGGGCGTTCCAGCCACGTGGTTGAAATAAGTTTTCCGCAATTTGTTGTCACTCGGATAAATGAGACTTTTCTTCAGTTCGGCCAGGTGAAATTCCCCAATCAGTCCGAGTGTATGAGCGGCCGGCTCGGCCCTTGTGCGATAAGAGAGATCCTCCGGGTCAAGGCCTAGATACATGATACATGACCTTGAACATCGTCATCGAGGCAGCCAATCGCCGAAGACTCTCTTCGGCGTCCAGGTTTTCGAAATAGCGACTCAATGCTATTCGCAAAGCATTTTGAGCCTTAAAAGAGAGAATATGACCCCATAGATCGACGCGGTCAAACCCAAGGGGTCTGGCTTATTGAAAGGTAAAGGGCAACAGCACTAGGAGATCTTGCAAGTTGCGCTCACGATGAGAACGCCTTTGCTTGGAACAGGATCAGGCTGTAATTTCGTCTTCAGTCTGAACCCCGAGATCTTGAACAGCAGCTCGAAGGTATCAGAGAAGAGGACAAAAATTCTACAGCTCCCATACGGCGGGAATACGAATCTAGTCTCCGGGTAATGAAGCAATATACAGATGATCTAGACTCAATACAGTACGCAATTCTGCTCAAGATTGGGCAGAAACTAGAAGAATAACGTGGGACTTCTTCACTTCTTTGCATGATCTCAACTTCAAAACGATTCCAGATCAAGCGATTCGGCATGACTCATCTCGACGCAAGTTGCCTCGGCCATCTGACAAAGAATGGGAGCTTCTCGCAACGTGGCTGCGCAAGCTCAAAGGGGGGAATGGGTTTCTTGACATGACAGGCATAGAAGCAATGACTTGGAATTTGGCCAGCCAAGACGCTACCTTCAATATTGGGGAGTTAGCGGTCGAAACGCACAGGTTTACTCTATTCATGAACGGCAAAGTCGTTAACCTGTATCACAGAGTGATTGGACAACACAGGACGGCTAGCACCCGGTTTACACAAACCTCCCTCTGTACTCACAACGAGAAAAAGATCTCGCGCTTCAGTGACATCATTCTTGCAACTCTGTCCGCTGCACTGCCAACTCTTGCAATCCTCGTCTTGTACTTCGTGCAGAACATGTTGCATAGTATAGGACTTGTCATTATCCTTACCATGATTTTCTCATTCCTGTTTGCACTACTTACTAGGGCAAAGATGGCTGAAATCTTCGCGGCAGCGGCTGCCTTTGGGCTGTGGAGGTGTCTACATTGGCAGCGTGGCTTCTAACGACCTAGTCTGTGTATGCTCATCATCTCAGTCCTAGGATGTCCATCCGGCTGCGGGTATTAGAGATCGAAGTGATAGATTCGAGGAAGTTCATCCTCTGTCTTTACAGCAGTGAACCCTCTATTTCTCGTATGCCGTTGGAATCTTTGTGTGATTATCTGGTATTTTTCTATCAGGCATAGTGCTGTGTGTGTCAAAGTTGAATCTTCGCTGTGGGGAACTGGTGCAAAATGTGTCCTACCGAATACGGGACATTAAATGGTGTCATAATATCACGGTTCTTCCAGAGGTATACAGGCAAATCCCTAGATGACTTAGTAAGGCTCATCGGCGACTCGACACTTCTGGCCTTGTAAGGAAACTTTAGACTTTAGGAACGCGATGGCACTCTTCAATAATTTCATGCGTATTGTTGGGGGCGGTTCATCGAGGGGTTCATTCGTGTTTGGGGAGTTTTTGCCTCCCCGCGGCATCCACGCTCCCCCTCGCGATCTGTTGAACTTCAAACAACCTGTATTGTGGGCAGATAATCTCTATCGAGAACCCTGACCCGGATCACAACTATGCGTAATTATAGGATACGCAGTCTCGCGTTCGAAGTGTCTGATTCGCATATCACCCACGGGGTGGTACTGCCATACCTGCTATAACTGCTGCGCGCTTCATCTTGACTCTCACTGCTATTAATACTTTATGTAGAGAGCCTTCGTAGCTGCATCTCGACATCTCACGTAAATGAAAGTTAAGAAGTTAAATTATTCATCTCGGCCAAATTTTTAACTCAATCAAGCCATTTACCAACATGACCATCCACCTCAGGTGAGAGTTCTCACAGAGTTCCATGGTACGGTGTCCCCCGGTTACTATACCTCTCGAGAGGGTAGAATTCTTCATCCAACATCATGTCGATCAAGCGCAGATGTAACTGCAGAGGAGGATTTACCGGCAGCGATACCGAGCAGAAGGACCATGATCACCCACTAATGACCGATCAGCAAGATAAGCACTTGGTGCAGCAGATCACAAAGCCCAATATCATGCCGCCCCAGATTCCTCAACATTCTCGAAGCGACCAATCGACAAGAATAGCGCATCATCCCATCTTTCCTCGAAACGGCCCCCAGAAGCGACACACTCTCCACACAGACTCGCACAGGCACGGGCAAGAGACAAACTTGCAGAAAATCTCCATCAGCACGTAATTCCCCAAAAGGGCCCCCGTTTACCGCCGTGCACATCAGCGTCATAGTATGTGGGCGGTCCCTATAACGTCTGAAGCAAGAAACTTAAGATCAGCCCCCAGACTTCCCATCTTGCGCCCGCCGCAGTGGAAACACGGCACAGACACACGAGCAATCATCGGTAATTTATGTTCCCAAGTAAGCGATGTTCCGGCAGTCAGTGGTCCGTCGTGAGCACACGCTTCTGCTTACTAGTTACGCGAGCCGATGACAGAACCGCATCTCCGCTTTCTTCTCAAAGGCCCCGGTGCGGTGGTGGGTTGACCCCGGGACCGGTGGGGCCGGGGATGTTCATTGTCTAGGGGGCGCAGTCCTCCCGCACTCCGTTCTCGCCCGGCTTCCCCTGGCTGACTGAGTGCCTTTTCCAGTGTACTTCACCCTCAAGGTCCTCGCATTTGCGGCTTTTATTCATGGGCTCGCAGATCCGTATCATATAATGTTCCATATAACCTATACTCAACCGTCTACTATGGCGTCTTGTGTCGAACCGAAAGAATCCGATCATCAATGCAAATTCTTTTTCGTTCTCTTTCCGAGTCCGATTTCTTCGGACTACCTATGTGATGCGTGTGATGTGTGGCTGGATACTGAATGCAACCATCGTTGGTGCCGAATTCTTTGGATATCTGGTTCTGTCCAAAAGTTACATTGGCGAGCGTGTGTCTGGTTAATATACACTTTGCCACTCGTCTCGTCCCTCGTCCCCTTTCGCACCTTCACCCCAAGGCACCACCCGAACTCCAAGACATGTCAAGAGAGACGCGCCAAGTCAAACTTTCAACGGCTTTTCTTTGGACCTCCAAGCCCAGTGAAGCTGCTGATTTAAAGTAGATCAACATGGTCGATAAGCCGGCCAGATACAATTATTCCAACATCGCCAAATCAAAATGTGTACACTGAGCCTGCAACAGACACACCAATCAGAAAGGCAACAAATGTGCCGTACAAATCGACTCCATCGCTCTTATGCCATCGACAATCATACCTCATGAGACGTCGCGGCAAACTCTATGCCCTCTAACCCCCTGCATCCCTGTCCGGTCCCTCACATAGCGCAGACAGGGCCGTCGGCAACGAAATCCCCTCCTCGATCACTCTCTCGAGTCTCATCGAGGTCCCTGCGTCTATTCCGCCCACTCACACACGACAAACACCCTTTCAGGATACCATCCTAGACTCTGTCTTGTACGAGCAACAAGGCCTCTGATCTATAATGCGCGCCACGGCTATGACATCAAAATCTTCCATGCTCCCTCTTTTCGCTGCTGCGCATTTCCTCTCGATCATTTACCCGCTCCCAGCATGGAAGATGGCGAATGATCGACGTAGCCGGGCCTGGTAAGAAGACAAGACCAAGGCAGTCCTTCCTTGCCTTCCCCGCGTCAAATTCGCAGAGTAGCGGCCAAGGCAACGAAGACGAAGGAAAGACGATTGAACGATACTCTGACCTTGCAGAAAACCTAACCAGCACTACGCGTGGGATCCAAGGCCAGCCGCACTGTACCCGTCCCTCTCCGGCTCTTCCCCCTCCAACGTCACATCGAAGCACGACGAGAGAGCCGCAGAGCGCTCCCCTGCCGATCATTACCCTACCATGAAGCAACGGCTGGAGACGTCCCCGATCCCCTCAAGCCCCTCAGCCCTCAAGTGTGCCCCTGCACTCCTCGGGGGTCGACATCCACTTACAGTACCACCCACCAGCAAGGCCGTAGGGCGCTGCACGTGTTGGTGGCCGGATCGAGAAGGCCGGTAAACCACGTTCTTCCCCCTCTTCCCCCCTTCCAGTCTCTGGCGGGCCTTTCACGACAAAATACAATACCGTTTGGGTGGTCGCTGATCCGTTCGGATGCGCTTCCGACCGTGACAGGTTCCGGAGTGCTGGTAGCACCCTTCCCTTCCTCTCCGTACCACCATACCTCGTTAGCGTCTTCTACGTGTCTGCTGATCTCGTACTGCTTCGTGATGGTGAAGATGTCGTGATGTTTGCTGTCAACCAATAGGCCCTAGTGCCCATCATCGTTGTTTCCCACGCTAGCATCGTTGTTCCCCGTCCGAGCTCTTGTTTTCTCAACCCAACCGCCAGACTTGTAGATCACAGATAGATGAGGGATAAGCTTAAGTCACGTCAGATCAAGATTTGACTGAGTAGATAGTTTCAAATTGTCACCTGTTTGTCACAAAGGCTGAAGACATTCAAGAAGGGATGGCGTCTAAAGTTCATAAAAGTTGATTTCTCATGAGCCATAAACTTGAAAGAAAAGGGGGTGTAAGAAAAGAAACCACCCCGCTATCGAAAAGTGACAAGGTATCACACACCACCATACACCATTCCGTCCCTCTTCATCTTTTTTTATACAAATGCCATCTCAGTATGGTTTGCCTCGTGCCAAACCTCCATCTTCAACATCGTCGCCATCTCCAGAGACCACCGGGCTACGGCAGCTCATACAGACTCTTCTTCCTCCCCTGCGGCTCCGCCACCACAATCGCTTCCTTGCCATCAATCTCCGCCATCTGATAATTCCCGCCCAACCCGCCGGGACTCCCATCCCACTCACTACTCGCCTTCCTCACGGTCATCATCCCAGGCGTCGCCGACATGGTATACGTTCCCGTCCCCATGGAGCTGATCGTCCCCGTGCCCCCGTTTTGGTTCATATTGTGAATATTCATCCCCCCGTACGCGATCCGCCCGGTATGTCCGGTATTCGACCTCGAAAGATCGCTCGCCCCGCTGCTGCCGCCGTACCCACCATTGATACTCGACCCATCAAGCTCCACGGGTCCCTGGCGAGACCTCTCCTTGCGTAGGTACCACATCACGCCCACCGCCACGAGCAGCGCACCACCCATACTCGCGCCGACACCCAGTCCCACGACAGCCACGTTCCCGATACCCTTCTGCCCGCCATCTCCACTGCTTCCGGTATTCGTATCCGCCGTCGGCTGACTGGCCTCTGCGCCGCCAGGCGTGGCGGGGATCTTGCTCGTCATCGTCGGCACGGCCGTCATCTCAGGCGTCTGCTGCGAGGGGTAATTGCTTCCGCCCGTGACGCCGGCGCGGCCCGACCCCGAGGGCGTGGGCGTGGATTTGGCGCCCGTGTTAAGGGTCTGCACGGCGACGGCATTGCCGGGTGTTGCGGCGATGAGGGGCCCGAAGATGGCGGGCGGCGTGGAACAGCATCTCGTCTTCTCGGCGGCGGATTCGCAGCAGAACTTGCCCGGTACGCCGAAGCCTTGGCTGTCGCATTGCCATACCTGGACACCGTTGAATCTGAAGTCGTATGCCCCGTTGTTCTTTCTTGTGTCGGGGTCTGTTGTCCTCATGTTAGTACTCCTGTTCCTTCCTGAATCCAAACACCCCTCCATCTCAGGTTCGCCAGTCTCGGTCCATGATCTCCCATGACCGACTATTCTCCTGTGTCCTCGGAAAGGATTCGTCAAAGACTTACTCAACACGCAATGCTGCGGGCAAATTGGACTCTGCCACGTCGGATCTGAACACGTCCCTCTCGCATACGCAATACCCGTGTTATTCGACGTATCCTCAAGCTTGCACAACCCGTTGCTCAAACACGCATTTACGCTCCCGCAGCACATGCTGACCTCGGCCTTGGGATCGCACGGGACGTCCAGACTCTGCACGCCGCCGGGGAAGAAGCACAGGTTCGCCGCGGCCCGGGCGCATGTTACGAAGCCGCTGCTGCTGAGCAGCGTGAGCAGCACCACCTTTGTTGTCGTCGACTTCATGGTTGATGTCGTTTAAATGAATCTGAGCCCGGTAAGAGAGGCCGGGAGAGTTGACTAGGCCAGGGGATTCTGTTTTGCCCAAATACACTTGGCCCAGCGAATAACAGTTCCGAAGAGGGTAACCCGACCAAGATCGATGCCGAAGACAAGAAGATGTGTAGTCGAGAGAACCAGCCTCTATTGTTGCCAAACAGTCGTAAACAGTCGTTCAAAAGAGCCGCAAACGTATCGATCGTACAAGGCGGGGATGCTCGATGACGAAAGGAACGACGAGTCTGAGGCTCCGGCCCCCAAAAGGCTGGAATGTTTGTTCGGGGAAAGGAGGTCGGAAAGGGAAGAGAAAGCCCGACGGCGAGAAGGATAGGTAGAGGGAGTGATTATGAGATGGAGGTGGTGGTATGTGTAGAAGAGGGGTGGGGTGGGCGATGTGAGAGGAGGAGTAATAAGATGTTCTGCCAGGTAATAGCTGGGCTATGGGTGGTGGTGTGCCAACGTGTTTGAGGTAAGGCGACAACCTTCGCTCTTTCTCTTCCAAGGGATTTCGAAACAGGAACCAACTTCGAGAAGACAGAAAGACCAGACGGACCAGACCAGTAGCAGAGAAGGGCAAAGATAAGTAGAAGGCTCCTTGATCCTCCCCCGTAGGATTAAGATTACCTCCACGACAAGGCGTAGTAGCTGAACAAGAAGAAGAACGAGCTAAAAATGAGTGGAAGGGGGTTTGGTTCTTTCTGCTCGGGTTTCGTAGAGATGGATAGGGAGAGAAAACGTAATCAACACGTTCTCATCTTCAAAGGAGGGAGGAGAAAAGCAGGAAGCAGGAAGCAGGAAGCAAACAAAAAAGGAGCGAGAAGAAGTTGCAAAGAAAGTCCGAAAACCTTCTTTCCAAACGAACGAGAAAAGGGCGGCACTGCCAGACCTTAAGAGAAGTCACATATCCCAAACTCCTCTTCACGGCAGCCTGGATCCGTGCTTCCTCTCTCTCTCTCCACCACATCTGCCCCATATCCAGAGTTCGCCTCTTGGATCGGTCTCGTGAAGAAAAGCTGCCCAGGAGGAGGGAATTATGAGGGGGGGGAAGAAAGGTCCCGTTCTCCACGAACATCTCGCCGGCAGCACGCCGACCCGGGGGGGTCATGCTACCATGCCACTTAACAACTCTTCACGGATACTATATAATGTGTAGGTAAGCCAGCCCAGCCGCAGCCGCAGCCGCACCCGGACAAGACCATACAGAACACATACAAGAGATGGTGGATCCCATCCTCCAAGAGCCAAGCCGTACTGCTTGTCCTGCAGCGCCCAGCGTCCCAACTTTGAGGGAGAGACCGGGGTGGAGGGGGCAGACCATTGACTCGATTGACTCGTCCCAAGAAGAGGCCCCCCCCAGACTTGGCCTGAAGAAGACCCGGAAGAACATGGTCTGCCTGTGTCTGTCCGTACATCTTGGGAACAGAACCAGTCAGACTTGAAAGAAGAGGGAAAAGGATGTAGGGATCATGGTGTCAGCGACGGCTAACGCCGTAGCGCCATCTGTGGGTACTAACAACCCAGGTCCACGGCCTAGTTTCTGCCCAGCAAGGCCAGCCATCGTCAATGCCGTTCCAGCTCCTTCAGCAGCTTTCCCACCTTCTTCGCTCTCTCGCACCAGTGAGTGTATCTGTAATTGTGGCATTTTTTTTTTCAGGGTCCATGACTCGCCGCAGGGTTTCCTGGCTGCCCAGCACCGCAGCATCCGCCCCACGCGCGCGTCTGGTTTCAGGTTATCTGCCGCTGCGACCTTCTCTCCAAGAAACTCAAGACTCAAGACTCGAGAGTCCCCCAAAGGTTGCCAACACAAGGCCGGCCGAAGCCGGCTGCAGGAACCTGCTTTTCTCCCATAAGCTACGGATGTCCATCCGTACGGAGTGCAGAAAGATCATACCTCGATGGATCCCGTTGTAAACTTCGTGCTGCCTTGGTCCGGATTCATCCCTCTAACAAGGATTCCACGGGCCTTCAAAGACACACAGACAACGTCAAACATCACACCCAGAATCCCGCCATCGGAAACCTCAAAAGACTCATATTCCTCGTTCCCCCCTCACGCACTTTTTTATCCCCATTCGATCGATTCGTACGGCCTGCCAAGCATTTCTCCAGGCCCCTCCATCCTCTTCAGCCGCGCCGGACATGGGTCCGTCGTAGATAGAGTCATGGTTCAACACCACCACACACATACGGCGCCTTGGCGTCCGTATACCATATAAACTCCACGGTCGATCCACCAGTCTTTCCTTTCTCCTCCCCCTCCCCCAGCCGAACGCTCTACGAATGTTCAGGAGAGCCGGGGCAGGCCCCGAGAAAGAGCGAGACTTTCTCCCAAGGCCTTGCCTTGTCTCTGCAGCGGCAAAGCCAAGGCTCGCTCGCTTACAGTAAAGTATTGACTCTCGGCAACATCTAACCAGACACGGGAACAGCCACTGCCACTGGGCAGAAAAGAATTAACCCCCCCATACGGCTTAGTGCACCAAAGCCTCCCTCTTCAGCCTTGCATCGGTTTCTCCGGGGGTGTGGTGGCCCGGTAGTCTCAGAGAAAGAGCACGCACTCTATTCTTGGTAAATGCTGGGTATAATACATGAGGAACTGTAGAAAAGGGAAAAACAGAAAGGAAAAAGGCGTCTTGTGAACCACTCCTGCGTCCCCTTCCCTGCCCATCCCATCCTCTATTCCTCAAACCCTGGATCCGCCACCCGGTGTTTACTTCCCAGTTCCGAGTCAAGAGACGAGAAGGGGAACGGGCCAAGTGTGTGTATGTGTATGTGTATGTGTCCTATCCGTCATGTCATATCCGTCGTCTTGTCATCTTTGTCGTTTCCAGCATTCCATCAACCCCGATTTCCCTTCCTTTGGCCCTTTGCATCGTACGTAATAAGCCTCTTCGTTTTCGCATTGGGGCGATAGATATCCTCCAGAACCCCGTGTATTGTCGTGTCATCAACGGGGCAGCTCGTTCCCATCTTCCATCCCACCTCGCCGGTCAGCCGGCGACGACTCGCGAGCATCCGAGCATGTGCTCGTCGGGTGCCCCACCAAGCATTACCCCTGTCTGTCGTTCCGCCTCACACACAGCCGCCTGGACCATCAGACGGTTCACGCCGCAACATCCTCCTCGTCGAGGGGTTCAACCCTGACGAGAATTTCCTCCAACAGCCCCTCCAGGAAGGTGCCAACGTCCCTGCCCATACCCACGGGCTCCGCCTTGTCGTAGTGGTCAATCTCTTTACACACATGAGCGAGCTTATATACGAGCTTTCGCAGCTTCTCGTGAGCCGCCTCCGCTCGTTGTTGCTTTGGGGTCACCTGGTTCATGGCCACGAGGCTAGACGAACCCTGTTGAGGTCGGAATGCCTGTTGCAGCCTAATTTGTCTCCTCTTTAGCGCCTCCTCGAGTGCAGGGAAAATGACATCGTTCAAGGCGTCCAACTCCCCGTTGGGGTTAGACGGCGCGGGCGGGGGAAATGATGAAGGAGCCGCGGGTTCAGGAGTAGGTATCTGCGTCTTTGAGGGCAGCGCGTATGCCTTTGGTGGTGGAGGCGGCGCCGCCTGGCCAGACGGTTGACGATGTTGCCCATTCGGAGATTGGCTCGGTATCCTGACCGGCGTTTGTTGCGCCTGCGGGCTGCCGCGGTATGGTGGGATTTCTGGAAGAGTAATCGGCGCAAACTTGTTGTTTGGCCGAGGCCCATGGAGAGGGGGTCGCGGGGGTGTAGCATCATCGAGGTGTTGCAAGTCGGCGGGCTGAATCACAGGGCCTAGACTCATCAAGCCCATGTCCTTCTGCAACTGAACCTGCAATTCTCGGTCGTAGTCCGGAGATTGACTGACCGGGACGGCAGGAGGAATCAATCGAGAGACGGGTCGCGGTGTCTCTGGACCCCCTCCTCCTCCTCTTTGCAACTTCTCAGGTGACATTGGAAGAGGCACCTTGGCCGGCGACTGGAGCGCAGGCGCAACTGACGGCACTGGTTTCCGTTGCGGCGATGCCTGTCGAGAGGTCCCCGTGTTGGCACTGGCCGCCTTGAGGGTATCAGAGGCGATGGCGAGGTCTCGGCCAAAGTCGCGAATCTTGGTCGGACTGCTGTCTCTCGAACGCTCTCCGTAATCATCTATGCTTTCCGTAGATCTCGCAGCTCTGGCGTTGGTGGCAGACTCGTCCAGGGCACCAAGTCCGGGACGGGGAACGACGCCGCCACGATCACCTACGAGCCTCACTGTGCCGAAATCCCACATGTCCTCGTCGACCTGCCGGCGCTCGTAGTATTCTTCACCCCCTTGGTCACTCTCGTCATCGTCGCCCTTGTGCGTCGCAGCCCACCGGCTGTGGCGCTCGATAAGCTCGGTCAGGTAGCTCGTCTTCTTTGCGCGGCGTATAAACGGATGCTTGAGCAGGTCCTTGGCCGTAGGTCGGTCCTTGGGGTCCCTCTGCAAACACACCTCGATGAAATCTTTGAATGCTTTTGTAAAATTTCCTTCCAGCCGTGGTGGGGGGTTCTTGGGGATTAGAAATAACACCTTCATGGGGTGGATATCAGCATACGGTGGCTCGCCGTTGGCAAGCTCCAGCGCCGTGATACCAAGCGACCAGACGTCAGCTTTATGATCGTACCCTGACTGCTTGATGACCTCCGGGGCCATCCAGAAAGGTGTGCCGACAAAAGTATTCTTCTTCGTCATGGTAGCCGAGAGCTGCCCCGAAACGCCAAAATCTGCGAGTTTAACCTGCCCGTTGGAGCTGAGTAGTACATTGGCAGCTAAATCCGTATGTCAGCTCTAGGAAGATAGCAAATGGTGCGCATTGCAGAGTGATCCACGTACCCTTGACATCGCGGTGCAGCTTCTTATCCGTGTGCAAGTAATCGAGACCGAGTAGCAGCTCGCGAATAACAATGGCAATGTAGTCTTCGCCAATCAGACCTGGCTTCATGAGGTCTGCGCAGCTTCCGCCAGAACAAAACTCCATGACAATCCATAGCTCCGCCCCCTTCGCATACGAGCCGTAGTATTTCGTAACATAGGGGGACTGCAGTTCGGACAGGATGGCGATTTCCTGGATAATGTCTTCGACTTCGTCCTCGGCACTCTCGATATCAATAATCTTGATGGCTACGGCGTGACCGGTGCGCTTGTCGACTCTGTTTGTACGAGTTATGGTCAGTCCTCTGGTGCTTCTCGCTGGAGAGGGGAGGGGAACTCGGCGGTACTTACCCCTTGTAGACCTTGCCAAAGCTTCCTCCACCTAGACAAATCCAGTGTATTAGCAACATGCCGCACCAAGCACGGAAGCAGCGCGCATACCGATGCAGTACTCCTTGGTGTAGAGCAGCTCGGGATCAAGCGCCTCGTTGCCCTCCTCGATATCCCTATCGCGATCGCCCATGATTGCGGTCTAGCGCTGCGAAGGATGGTGGTGTGTTCCCAGCAGAGAGGAGCCGTCGTTCAATTGACGCCGCGCAACAACAGGAGGCTGATCCGTCGAGAGCTGTCGTCCGTCGCAAAGGAGAGAATCGCGGGGTTGCAAGGGGTCCGAAAGTTCGTCAGCACAGTGAGATTAGCGGTAGTTCGGCGTCGGCGCGGTGGTGGTTCGTCTCTGGTCCGATGCCTCTTGTCGTCAGGCAGAGAAATGTTCGGTTGGCGGGAAATTGAGTTCTCGGACTGGAAAGTCTCTTTTTCCCTTGGTGCTCGGGCAGCGGGCAGCGAGCAGCGGGCAGCTGGTTGAAGAGGGGATCCTGGAGTTGAGGGCGAGCGGCCTGGAGAGAGACAGAGGCGGTGGGGGACGACGGATACGGCTTGTCGTCGAGCTGAGGTAGAAGCGATTGAGGCCGGGCTAGGTGGTCACAAGTGGCCCCCGAGAAGGCTGGTTTTGAAGGCCAAAACTAAGGAGAGAAAGAAAGCGATCTGGTTCAAGGCGAGCGGTTAGCAAAAAATGTGCTAGAGACAAAGTCGGCCGGAGCCTAACGGTGATTAGTTCCCAAGGGGGCGGCGTCAATCGTACGTGGGCTTTTGTCGCGTGTCGAATGTCTCGTCTCTCCTTTTTCTTCAAGATACAGAGACAGAATGACGAGGTAAACAAGGAGAGGGGGAAACCACTACGATAGGTAGGTGAGGTAGGTGAGGATGAGGAAAAAAAAGTTCCAGAGGTGGTGGTGAGACACTGTAGCGGGCCGCTATAATTCGCGTTCCTCGCGAGTCGGTGGATTTGGTAGAGCCAAAGGAAAGGGAGAGGGAAGGAAAGACGTCAGTGCCACGGGCCACGGTACTACAGGTAGACGAAAGTCCATAGGTAGGCACAACAAACAGCAGGGGATATTCAAGAGACCTACAGATTACGGATAGAGATGGGCAATCTCAGAGTATGGCAAGGAAGAGCCGCGCAAAAAAGAAAGCGTCGTGGGGTTGCGGTTGGTACCTGTGCTTTGGTCCCAAGGGAACGACGGACGGGAATCTGATGTTTGGGCACACGAGGCAGAGTGTGGGGTAGCAAGAGACGGCACCAAGCCAGACCGAGACCAAGCAGTCAGACCCCTGGACGGTTGAAAGAGGCCACAAAGAAGAGGGCGGTGGCGTGGCTGTCTTTGCGTCGTCGTCGCTTTCCTGAATGTTGTCTTGGGATGTTGTCAATGTTTGGGCTGTGGTCTTGGTGTTGGTGCTAGTCCGGGGCTTGGACTTTCGTAGGTACCTATGTAGGTAGGTAGGTAGGTAGGTAGGTAGGCACCTTGAGATTTGGACTATTTTGGTAAGATCGACTCCCCAAATACATGTAAACGGAAATGCGACGTTCCAGCGTTAGGAAGTATTGAATCCAAGGTATTCGTAAAGCAGGTTGGAATGGCCAAAGTAAGGCAGAAACAGAATCAGGAGGTGTCTATTAGACCTCCCATCGCCCGTTGTTTATGCCATGATCTGAAAGGGTAACCGAGGGGTCGGTTCACCAGCAACCACTGCTGTTGATGTCAATTGGGTTCCAAGGTTCCCCTCATCCCACCTCAAGTATCCCCCCCCCCCCCTGCTATCGGTATGGTCCTCGGGGTGGCCCTGTCCAGTAAAAACGTCAGCGACCTCCAGCAGTCAAAACAATGGAATGCCGTAAGGTACGGAGTATCTACATACGCAATGCATTATCGCCAACGTAAGCGAGCGTGCACAGATCACATCCTGCTTATCAATTGGCACTGCACCTCACAGAATCGACCCGAACGCTGCCAACCAGACATCCATCTCCCACCTCTCATTTCACCATCTCGCCATCTCAGCTTCAACAACACCAACATCAATATAGGTACTACCTTAGCACTATACCTAACAGACGAGAGCAACCCACCACATCCAATCACCCCTCCATCCATCTCCCATGCAGTGACACGTCCCGTCCAGGAACCCGTCCGTCATCCTCCTCTGATTGGTTCCCCTCCAACCGGCGCCACCACCGATGCCCAGGTGAGCCAAGCACACTTCCCAAAGATAGATGGTTCATGCTCTAGCCTAGTGAAACACCCACATTTCTCAGCCCAAGACATCTACGGAGCACCTTTGAGCCATCTTTGTTCCTTTGGCTTCTTCTTCTGGTTGACCTTGCCGCCGATTCCGTTCAGCCCTGGGCGTGGATTTCCACTAATAATCTATCTACACTGAATACGACAGCAGAGGCTGAAGATGATTGGCATCGGATCGTTGGACGTTGATACTCTGTTCCTTTACACGCGTTAGGGACACATGCGCGTCAAGTCATTCACTGCATGCGCGTCTCAATGATTCAAATCGTATCACAACGCGACCAGCATTGCTTTCATTTCCCTGTCTATTGATGCCGTCTCTGTGTTAACAAGCGTCTACCTACGGTGGATGGCCGTCCGAATCTTCTGGCCCGCTGTTTGACTCTGTTAGGCTACCCGTGGTCCTCGATAAACTACGTCCTTCCATGCCTGCCTGCCTGCCCTCGCCGGATATCGTACCATGTATGAGAAGAACCCAAACGAACAATGTTAAAAGAAGGCTTCCTTCCGCCTGTCCAGTTCCGGTTCTATCGGCCATGCCCTGGCCCTGGCCCTGCTGAATAAATGCACCTTGCCCGTAGCCGACGTTTCCCGCCCGAATCATCAGTCGCTGAGTCGAACCCAGGCCAGCTCTAGTCCTCAATGAACTCAATCATGACGGTGCCGTTCTTGAGCCCAGCCTCCATGATAGTCGTGTCCAACCCGTCACTCAAGTCCTGGCCCTGCGGCATACGCTTCAATTCAACCTCAATCCCTTCCTTGCCCTCGAGGGGCTCGGCCTTGAGCCATTCATAGATGCGTCTGACCGGGTCCTCCAGGTTGAATCGACGGATAACACGTCCAGTAGGGTGTCGGAATTGTATCCTTGTCGTCGTTGCCGGGTTGTTCTCTGGCTCCGTGTGCGGCTTGTCACCCGCAATCCGGGCCCAGGTGCTCTGCGCCGCTGCCGGCTCAGCAGGGGGAGTAATGCCGCCTGCCGCCTCCTCGACTGGAGAAATGCCCTGGCCTCGGCCACTGGATGAGTCCGACTTGGTCAGCGCATCAGGATCGAATACGCTCGTCTTAGGCTTAGAGCTGCTGCTGCTACCGCCGTTGGACGCTGCAAGGCTGTTTTGCAATGCCATCTCCAGCATCTCATCCTCCGTCATTCGGTCGACATCGACGGTCTTGGGGCGGGGCGCTGCTTGATCCACTACGGGGTTCTTGCTGTTCGCCGCCAAGCTATAGCGGTCCAGGAATTCGGCCAGCTGCGCGTGGAAGTCAGATGCGCTGGGGAACGGTCTTCCACTCCAGACCTTGACCTGCTCTCCTGTTCTCGGATCGATGATAGCGACATGCGGGTAGTTGTCTGGGTTCTCGTGGCCGGTGCCGTGGAAGTAAAAGTTGATGTACTGCTGTGCCGCCATGGCGTCCTTGTCATACTGCAGGAAGATGAAGGCATCATCCAATAGCCTCCTGATAGCCGCATCTTTCCAAATATCCCGATTCAAGGCTTGGCAGTTGAAGTCGCTCATATCCTGGAGGTTGACCAGAATCCACTTCTTCTCGTCCTTGCCCTCCTGTCTCGCCTCGTCCCACTCCAGTCTGGACATAATGTCGTAGGGCGGCCGGAACAGCTCTGCCAGTCTCTGGGCTCGCGTGCCGCCTTCCGTTGCAGCGGGTTGGGCGGGCTGGGCGGCAGCTGGGCTGTCATCATCCCAGATGGACAGGTTATGAGCAAAGGGGTTTCCACCACCAGCTGGTGCCCAAAATATTAGCATGGCAAACCCAAAGACGTAGAAATTGCCCAATACGCACCTCGAGCTGCCCTGGCGGCTTCTCTCTGTCTCATTTGTGCCCGGATGATGGTGTCCATGTCCATACCATCGTCACCGTCGTAGCCTCCAACCAGCGTCTCGGTGGTTCTGGCGATGGGTGATCTGACATCATCCTGACCGCCGCCAATTCCAGCGCCGCCACCACCACCTCCAGGCCCACCGCCGTAAAGTTCCTCTTGTAATCTCTTGGCCATGGCGGCATCCTCTTCCTCTTGGGCGCTTCGGGCAATGGCCGCCACCTGTTCGTTTGCCGCGATCTCGGAGTCGTCGTGTCCAAAGTTATCGTCCATGTCGTCCACCGTCATGGCCGTATCGCCATCGTCATCACTATCTATGTGAATGACCCCGCGCTCGTCCTGCCGTCCAACATTTGGTCGGGTGCTCGAGGGCACTGGCGGCGCTGTCGAGGAGGTGGCGGACGGCTGGTTGAAACTACTCTGAATGTCGGGGTTCTCGAAGAAAAGCTGAATAGCCTGCTCCAGATTGTTGTTGGTCATCTCCAGGAAGCCGCGAGCGGCCTCCGGGCTAGCTGCCGTGATGGCGACGAAGTTGGAGATATCCTCGTCCATGGCGAAGGTGTGCGCTTGACTGTTAAGGTCGCTGAAAAGAGTTTGGCTTCGTGCGTGGCTTCGTGAGATGTCCTTCGGCAGTTGGTACTGACCAGCAATCAGTCGAAAGATATTCCTTTTTTTTTTCTGGTGGCGGTCAGAAGAGTGAATGAAGAAGAGTCGCTGAAGGTGGGAGACGGATGGCACCTCTGCCCCACCTTGAACCGAAGGTGCTGGAGTCTGGCACGGGGCGGAGGGGTAGCTGCAGGTCACCGTCGGGCGCGTTGGTCTTTGGGTCTAAACTGTCTGGCCCCGTCAAGTGAAGAAGTCCACGGCGGTTTCCAAACGAGCAACTTGAAAGAAAGTCGATAGCTTCAGGTTCAGCTTCTTGTTGGGAAAGGAAAGGCAAGGCTGGTTTGGTTGGTTTGCGCCGCCACTGATCTGAGGACGGGATGGTGTTGCGGGCTTGTCCCGGCGCGTGTAAAGGCAAATGAGTGCAGGCACGGGTGGAAGCGCAGGGCAGGTGCTGCTATCGGGCCAGTGCCACCCTCAAGGCGTCCAACTCTGTGACGCAACCGCCGGTCGAGCCTCGGAGCCATCCTTCCTGCTCTGGGCTGTCTCGGAGAAATGGTGGAATGTTGATGCGATGAGGTGATTTACTGCGCCACGGCCACCAAGGTGCTCAATCTCGTGTGGCTGACCTTGTGGCTTGTACTCAGCCACACACGAAGATGTTTGTCTTGAAGAGCACCTCACGCAGAGCATTGCAGCCTGCTTCTTTCTTGCTCTGACTATATGCACAGGCCCGTCTCTAGATTCATCCTGCCTTGGCCTACCATTTCTATCTACATCAAGATATGAAGATATAGCTTCTGCTTCCGGTTTTGCCATCTCAAGAAACGGATATCTGGCTGAGCGTCGCGATGTCCCGCACCCACAAATTGCAAGATGTAGGAATCTTACTACCTGCGAATAGGCCCCTGTCAAGGAGAACTATCATCTAGGCTTTCTGTGGTCTGCCGCACTATTGAAAGGTAAGTAGCTGGTGCACTCTGACATAGATCAGAGGATTCACTCAGGCTTCGAGGCAGCAGCACCGGGACTGGACAGGTATCCCTTGGCTTGCGACTCCGAGCCGGTGCCATCAATCTATACGTAACCAACCTTAGCTACACAAAGTGCGCTTCAAAATTGTCCCATTGGTTCTGCCCTCTTTCCATTATCTTTCATGTGTACATCGATGAACTGTTTCTGCGAAATCAATAGCACGTTGAGAGGAAGGCTGGCGTCATTGTAACAGTCATTCAAGTAAAGAGCAAGTTCTAATATAGGGGTATCAACACCCCGCGAGCCATATCCTGCCGCCTCGCGGCCAAAAACATCAGCTTCCCTTGCTGGAGAAGTAGGAAGAAGTATCTTCTCCTCTTCCTCCTACTTCTCCAACTCCGCGAGGATCTCCTTGAGGTGCTTCTGCACCTCAAGAGACCTCTCAGCCCCCAAAGCCTTCTTCACCATCTCCACAAAGCCCTTCCTCTCCTCCGCCGCCGCCGCTCCCTCCCCAAACACCCCGCGCTGAATGGCCTTGAATACTCCGCCAATAGCGAGGGCCCGCATCGTACGCTGGGCCTCGGTGCCGTTGTCGACGGACTCGGGATCCAGGCTGCGGAGATAGGCCAGAGCGACCTCCTTCTCGTTGCTGGCAGGGGTGCTGGAGGCAGGGGCAGGCGCAGCCTCCATCAGGTCTCTGACGGACTCGTACCACACCTCTCGCTTGATGCCCTCGAACTTGGCGTTGTCGAGGTACGTCTTGAGAAGCTCAAAGATCTTCTTGAGCACGGCGCTGGGGTTCTCCTTGATCTCCTTGCGGTTGTAGCCCCGCGCGACAGTCTCAATGCCGTTGACGGCCGCCTTGCGAGTCGCGTCGCCGGAGCTGTCGACATCCATCCGGTCCTCGTCAATGAAGTCGTCCAGAGGCCCGCTCACAATGGTTGAGATGGTCTCGAGAAGGTCCAAGTCGTCGCGCTGCTCTGCAAATTGCCAGAGAGCCTTGAAGGCGTGCGGGCGGTAGTCCTCGTTGTTTCTTTTCGCCTCGCGGATCGCAATCTTTTGCTGCTGTGCGGCGATGGTCGAGTCGTTCTGCCAGAGAGCTTTGCCCTTGCCGACGAACTGGGGGAAGGACTCGAGAACCTTCTCCTTTCCGGGGAAGGTCTTGAGCGCCAGCGCCTTGTCAAGAACGGGCCAGATGAGCTTCAGGTTTGCCTCGGACATTTGTCCGCCAGTGGCATCGCTGGAGGCAACAACGGCCTTGATCATGCTCGCGATGCTGAAGGCGGCGGTATGCTGAAGATTCCATCGCGGCGCCTCGAGGCCTCTCTTGAAGCCTACAATCTCGGGAACGTAGCGCGCGACGGTGCGGGAGCTGCCGCCGTGCTGGTTCCAGACTTCGTCGAAGCACTTTCGGGTATACTCGTCCGTGTCGTGCATTCCCATGTAGGTGAACGGGATGAACTTGGCCGCCAGGGCGTTGAAGTGGTCGGGGGCCAGCTTGGAAACGCCGAGAACAACGTCGGATACCTTGGCGCGGCGGGCCTCGTCTTCGCTGGCAAAGTAGAATTCGGTAAACTTATCGACGAGGCGCTCCTTGGATGCGTCGGGAACGATGCGCATCAGGTATCCCGCGGCTCTGGCGTAGCCCTTGCTGACTTCGTCGTTGCGGTCGAGTGCTTGCTTCTCCATAATCTGCATGAACTTTGGTGATACCGGCTTGAAGTCGACGGCGTGGCGCATGACGAGATCACCAATCAGTCTAGCACATGCAATCTTGGTCGGCATGCCGATGGCGGTCTTGATGATCTCCTCGAGCTTCGGCGCAAGCTGCTTCATCCCCTCGGCGTCAAGCTGCCGAAGGCAGTTGTCGATGGCTTCCGAGATTGGCGATTGGTTGACCCATCTTGCTCTGAGCTTATCAAGCTGGTCACGGGAGTCCTCGCTAACCTTCTGGTAAGCGTAATTGATCTGCTCTGGCTCGATTGTGCTATGAAGACCCAGAAGAGGAGGGATGAAGTCGACAATGAAGGGCTTCAGATTAGGGCCGCCCTTCTTAGTGATGTCAATAATCGTCTTGAGCGAAAACATCTTGACTTCGTCGACACCGCTCTCGAGACCGCTGGGCGAGAGGAGGAAACGAAGAGCTTGCTTCAGCATAGCCTGCGCTGACGACGAAGACCCACCCTCTTCGAGTTGACGGACAATAGTGTTGGTCAGACCCATGCACAGCTTGAGAGCAGATTCTCTGACAGATCCCTTGACATCGTCAAGCACCTTCAGTGCCGCAGTCCAGATCTCGGCATAGTACTTCTCATACTTGTGGAAGGGCTGTCCGGAAATCAGGTCGGAGATGGCACCACAGCTGGCCTGTCGGACGCGCCACTCCTTGCCGAGGACGTTCTTCAGGAGGTCCTGCATGATGGCGTCGAAGTGCTCGCCGATCGTTTCATTCGGGTTCTTGACCAACGCCTTCCAGATGTCGTCCATGGATCGTTGAACGTTGGAGTTCGGGTCGAAGCGGTAACGGAACAGCTTAGGGTAAAGCTTAGGGTCGACCTCTGACTCGGAGAGGATATTGCTGAGACCAAAGCGGCCAAAGGCAGATCTCGTAGACCAGGTCGCGGCGTTCGTCGCAAGAGACATGAACTTATAGACGAGACTCTGGTCACCGACTTCGTTCGCCAAACTGACAATATCCTTGTACGACGTGACCGACTTGCCCTCGCCCGTAGGCAAAGCGCCGGGCTCGAACAACTCCGTCTCATCCTCAACCTTGATCTGCGTGGTGTTCCCAGTAAAGGCCGAGACCAAGTCCTTGACAAGATCCTGCTTCAATCCTTCGTCGCCCTTCTCATACACCAGTGACAGACCGCGGGAGGCCGTCTCCTGTACCAACTCGTCACGCGCACTGAGCAATCTCATGAATGCGGCCTGGGCCTCTCGAAGACGTGACTGGACCTCGTCGAGATGTCCGCAGTACTGAACGACGCAGAAGAGCCAGATGCCAGAGGCCTTAAGCAAGCTGGGTTTTGTCGTCTTGCAGTCGCGGAACAGCTTGTCGAGCACGGCGGTGATTCTCTGGCTGCGCTTGCCCTTTCTCCAGGGACCGTCGGTGCAGTCGACATTCATGGAGAGCTTGACAAAGTCAGAGTCCCAGCAGGCGATAGCGGCAGTGATGGCCTCGCCGACAGTGAACTGGATCTCGGTCTCCTTTCTCGCGTGAAGTCCGAAAAGGCTCTTTAGGACGCTATCGATGCCTGAAGTCTTGCTAGACGGGTACAGCAGGCCGTCTTCGGGGGTGGCCTCTTCATTCGGCTCGTTGAACGCCAAGGCAAGGCGGCCGAGTGCAAAGATGGACTTGTCGCTTCCTGCATTTGCATTCTCCGTGAGTCTCTCAATCACATAATCCGCCGTAAGGTTGTTAACATTGTCCGGAATATACTGGGAAAGTCCCGCGGTCCAAAGTTCTCCGTAACATTCGAGAATAGCATTCTCCAACGTCGGGCCATGGCGCGATTTGTCCATGAGCATCCTTGCTGGAAGATGAACGTCGATCGGGATAGGAAGACCATAGTACACGGCCCTCGAAAAGATGTGGCCGAATGCCTGCAGGGCTCCTTCGACACCATTGGCGACTGCTCCAACATGCTTTTCCCATCCCCAAATCATAGCCTTGAGATCTCTCAGGAACCTCTGAACGTTCTCGTTCCTCGTCTGGTGGGGAGCCGCCTCGGGAATCGCCAGGTCCACCTTATTAAGGGGGTGAGGAAGGAGAATTCCGACGGCTTGCGCGGCGGCAGCACGGGTGTGTCTGTTGTTTGATGCGATGCACTTCTGCAGAACCCATGCTGAGGGGGCAATGTAGTTGATAGTGCCAGCGGGGGCGAGTGATGCGACATCAACCATGGACTTCAGGCAGCTCTCAACGACGCGATCGGTTCCATCCAGGTTCTTCAGGTAACGAACACCATCGAAGCAGATCTTGATGAACAGGCCAATGTACCCCGGCTCAACGGAACGGAAGTAGGCTCTGATGGTTTCCCGGGTCTTGACGTCGTTCCGAACAAGAGTGTCGAGCTGGGAACTCCAATCAGGGACCAAAGGAAAGTCCGGAAGCGCGGCGACGAACAGGGCCCTCTTGACATACTCGACGGCAACAGAGTAAGCCATCATCTTTTCGCCTTGAAAGTTCTGCATCGTACGGTCATCATCGAAGTCAAGCTTGGGGGGCGCTGAGCTGCTCCACTCGTCACTTGAGATTTCGTCAGATATCTTGTCGCAGAAGAAGTACGTCATGAGTTGGATCCAATCCGGCATCTTGTGCGCCTCGGCGTCCCTGTACGTCCAGGGATCCAAGCCCTTTCTGCCTTCCTCGACGACCTCTGTGCGCTCTGACTTGCGGCCGGCTATGGCCAGGATATCGATCCATCTGCCTCGCACATCCCATGATGCGATGGTCTGGTTCGCCCACTTGACCGCTGAGAATCTTGCACTTCGCACGGCAGGGTTCTCCTCAGGGAGATTCATGTAGTGCAGGAGGAGAGAGATGAGGCTAATCATACCACTGCCGCGACCGTCGCCGCTGACTGTCTTTGGGTCGAAGCTTCTGGTCAGTCCCGAAAGTGAGCCCTCAATGGCAGAGACCGCCTCCACAGTAGGGTCCTCGGACATGGATCTAAAGAGCCAACCGACGAGATGCAGTTTGTCCTGTGTGCTGGATGCACTTCCCGCGCCGAGAACACCAAGTGAGTCGTAGGCCATAGACCGAAGCTTCTCTTCGTCTGCCGTCAATGTCCGTGAAACAGGCCAGCCCTGGTCTTCCACGTAAGTCCGCATCTTGTCGATCAACTTGGGACCGATGGTGAAGGGGGCCTGAGTAGGTCCAATGTTGGCGCACCAGTTGAGGAAATAAAACAGAGCTTTGTGAAGTCTGGTACGCTCCAGGCCACTTGCTGCTTGTAAATGAGCTGGCGCAATGGATGAAGTCTCTGTACCAAAGTCGAGCGTCACGACGTTCATGATGTTATCCTGCATTGTCGTGGCAAGCTTCGATTTCGAAAGCAGAGGGAGAATCTTGATTCTATGGGGCGCAGGAAGTCGGGCGTGTGCATTATACAACTCCTCAATAACCGACGCCTTCTCGAAGTCGATTGTGATTCTTTTCAAGATGTCTTCCCCGGCCTGTGAGACTTGATAGTCGGGGCTCGCTGCAGCAGATAGCGCAGGCAAGAGTCTTTCCTCATCTTTGAAAGCACCGCTAGCCAAGAGCTGAGCAATCTTGCGCCGGAGGGCCTGCATATTCTGGAATGCAGCTGCGGTATCGCGCTGCTCCGGCTTCAGGAAGTCCAGGTCCGCTGCAAGCAGGGCCGGGTTCATCCTCTCAAAATCTTGTCGAGTTGGGTTCGAGCCACCTGGGATCCTGAGGAGTAACACCTTACCCAGCCATCTTGCGACGAAGAGGGCGTCTGCATCTTTTGAAAGACCGCTAGCTTCTCTCAAGACCGCGTCTTCTTCGCTGCCGCGTGATGGTACCTGGATATCGGGAATGATCTTCAAGAGAACATTGAACATGGATGATTGGGTGGCGGCATGGTTGGGCGATGAAATGCCCTTTGCCACTTTGGGGAATAGATGACGTCTTTCGTAATCATCCAGACGCAGAATGCTATGCTGGATGAAGGAAATATCTAAGACGCGAAGAATAGGAGAGTCGACCTCTTGATATTGGTCGATGAGCTTCTCCACCGGAAGAATGATGCTGTGTACTCCGTTAGTGCCCACACTCAAATCCTGGAAGACGCGGAAGACAAGGAATTTCGTACCTCGGGTGTATGATCAGGCCTTTGAGTTTACCGGCAAATGTGATCACCTAACTCGAACGTCAGTATCAGAAATAATTATGTGAAGCTTGCGGTGGATTCTCGCCTCAGTGCGGACTGCAGGATAGTCACTCTTGGCCTTAAGTAGCAGCGCGCACAGGTACTTGCCCAACAACTCGTTCAACTTGGTCTCGTTGTTGGACGCCTCGAGAAGCCGAATCTGGACAGTCCCCACGAGGCGCTTCTCCTTGGCCTCGGGAGATTCGCCAGACATCTTGAAGAAGCTGTCGCAGCGTTGAATTTGGGTTGATGATGAGAGGTGATGATGGAGAGAGAGATGTGGGGGTACATGTAAATGTACCTGACGTGTGCTGTGGGAAGAGTCGACGTTGCTTCCGGTTGCCTGAGCTGATTAAGCTTGGTGTCCGAGTGGTTCCAGAAATTCCACAGAAAACGGAACGGAACAGGGGGAGAAACAGTTGGGGGCGGCAACTTACCTCCGCCACAATGTGGCCAATGTTTGCTCCGAAATCGGTTTAGCGAGTAAACGCCGGAGATGTTTTCGAGAGACTCCGAGACAGAAACAAACTAGAAAGGCGGGTGCTACCCAGCTCCAAAGTGTATGGTCACACAAGGCGAGAGCTCTCGCTGGTTTTTTCTATACCGTCCTATTTTGGTTTCTGGTTGTATTTCTGTACAGCGTGTCATGAGAGGTAGACAAGGTGACGTGTAATTAATGCGGGTCTACTCAATAGTCGTCTTAACCACACAAGGCGAGAGCTCTCCCCATTTTACCTCTGCACCGTCCTCTTTTGGTTTTCTCCCTAAGGATATGGCCCTGCAGGATTAATCTGCCTAGAGAGTTGAACAATGCAAGGTGAAGGGGGGGTTGGTACAATTCTTCTAAGCAGCCTTCACTTAACCATAAGAGGCGAGAGCACTCGCCGTCTCAGTTCAGTGCCGTCCTATTTCAATTATGAATATTGTTATCAGGACGTGTGAGGGAACAACAAGGCAAGCAAAAAGCAATCACGCTCTACCGGGTGATTTGATCTTGATCACATAGAACATGCGAGGGCTTTGTCATCTTGGAGTTCACATTCAGCCGCATCTGTCTTTAATTATCAGGGTGCGGTTCCCAAACATATGCTACCAGTGAGATGAGGAGATTCGAAATCTAGAGCTTTCATGTAAAGAATAAGTCGAAGTAGTGAGATAGATGGAGTCACTTACAGATACGGCACAGGTGAATCACTGAAACTCGACGGGAGTGAAACCCTAACCCACCTCTCCCTCGCAAAGGTGCTGTGAAATCCGGCATTGAAGCTTGAGCCGGGCGCTTTATACCTTACCTCAGGGTCCCTTATTACTTCTTTGCCACAGAAATGGTCGAACACCCGTTGAGTCAGGTCACATCGCTTGCAATCGTAACGGCCTCGATATGTGCACTTTGCTGTAGGTGGATGATAGTAAGCTAGATCATGTCGAGTTGTGAACTAAAGTCGAAGGAAATTGGAGTGAAGCCCTTTTTTCAATTTCTTTGATCGCGAGATTAAAGTATGGTGAACTTATGGTTAAGGCTACCTGAATAAAGAGCCATGTGTACAGAAGTGACCTCGAACTCTTGGTGAAGTGTCAGTATACTGGATGGGTAGGCTCTGGAGTGACGTTGAAGAAAAGTGAGAATCTGAACTCGTCAAGCTCTATTTCAACGTGAGGTTTGTTTCAATCATCGTGCACCGGCTAGTGTGATTAGATGTGTAATTGTATGACAGGACGAGCAAAGGCAGAGTTCACTGGAAGCTTCCCTATCTGCCGATATAAGTCGTCGAGCCACATGCGCAAACGCGAGATCATTTCATTTGTCCAAGTTTGAACTTCCTCCATCAAATTGAGGTGCATAGACTCTTTATCTGTCTCGAATGATAATCCAGAATATCTCTTGTCACCATTAGTTGCGAGGTGTTTCCAGGTTTGAGGCCAAGGTCAGATGAACCATGCCCTCCATTTGAATTATTGCATAGTATCAGGCTTATTGCGTGTGTCTCCATCAAGCATCCAGTGGTACTGTTGCGATCAGGGACAGTTGAACTCATGGCAGTAGAGGCACATGACCGGAATTAATATCTTCCGAGTTGGAAGGGCCATCAGGGCGTTATTGATGCCTGGAGGCATTTGACAGCATACCCAAATCTTACGATTACCTGACGGTCGTAAAGCCCATAGCTCGCATTCTGATTGCCAGAGACCGCTTAGATCGTGGATGTAATCTGCATGATTCTCAAAAGCATAGCATCGGTATATTTCAGGTGCCAAATGAGATCGCCAATGTCAGCCAAAAGTTGTCACGCTCCCCCCTAACCCCCAACTCTCATAAGCCACCCAGCTGGACAGAGGTGTTCAAGATCCCTTGACATAGACATTGACTTGAAAGCATGAGTATCGTTGGACTCATGCTGCAGGAAGTGGTGGAGTTACAGAGAGCAATGTTCACAACGCAGGTGTTGAGAGATCTTGTCAAAGTAGCCATCCGTATTCTCTTCTGCAATGACCTGATCCTAATCGATATCAACGGACGCCAAAAGAGGGAAATCAGATACACCTATCAAAAGCCCTTGAGGGCATCCCGTTCTACCTTAGAGATCAAACAAACCCTTCGGCCAAACTCGGATCTACTTTAGCAACCCGGAACAAATCGCAGATGCTGAGTTTCCTAGTCACTCCTTCCCGCCTGCCGATCCCAGACGAAACCCCAACATGAGGGATAACTAGTAAGTGGAAGGCTAGCCCCTTGAACCTAGGTGACTAACAGTTCTTGCAACACCACATGAGACGGAACTACCACTCCCTGATGGACATGTGTCTGGTTGCCCTTCTGTGAACACCACGGACCCCTATCAGTGTGAGCATTCACCTCATAGTCTTCTTCTAGCTGAACTAAACGTTGAACTCATCAGATTGCTGTTGACCCGATGGTTAAATAATCAGCCTCAACTATGCTCCCAGTCCCCTGGCTGTGACAAAATATATAATGCGGTCTTTTCATTGACAATCAGCCTCAAACTCCCACCATCGTCTCCACGAACCATATCGCCAACCGGTAACGCTTGCGCATCAACGACATAAACCCCGCCCACGATGTAACTCAGCCAAAGTCATTACAGAAGGATAGTCTGATTGACTTTTGCCCGGCAGATCATCTAACTACTCAGAATTCGACACTAGGGGCCTCAAATGCACATTCAAACCATCAAGGAAGCCTTTCTTTCCCCCCTTTCCAGCCGGCTAAACGATAACCGCTTGTCAAACCTAGTGAGAATTTAGTCTGGCGGCAGTTTGGGCAAAGATACGACTTGGACACAGCATTCGCTGATGGAACGCGCGCCGTGCGGCCGGCGTAAGATACCGTCGCCCGCTAAGCGCGCCCGCTCCGGGGCCCCGGGGGAAGATTACAACCTACCACAGAGTACAACATCGACGCGTCAACGTCGTCTACCTACCTACCTGTCTGCCATACCCCATCAATTCTCCAATCCTACCAAGACCGATCCGAGATCGGCCTAAATACGAATATCGACTATCGATTCACCACTTTGGTATGCAGTAAACGCACACAGCGAAACCGCGAGAATCCCACAACTCTACAGAGATGATCCCAGCACGCCTTCACCACCTCACCAACGCGGAGTGCCATTGGAGAAGCCTCATTGGTAGCTGTAGGAGAAACTCAAAAAGGACTCACATCTGTCCTTCTGATATCACACTACATCTTCCCCCCTTTCCTTCCCCTCTCGCCAAACCATCCCCGCAACATGGGAAGAGTCAGCTTCACATGACAAAGTCTTCCTGTACCTCATCACATCACATCGATACTCCCACACACCCACACTTAATCGAAGACGCTACTTCACAACTAGCTCCTGTTCCGAAACTCATTTTTAAAGTTCGCGATTTGGAAGGTACGGATTTTCCAGGCTTTACCAGGCTTGCAAGCCAACCCCATATCGGTATCCCGTACGCACTCCAACCTACCATTTTCTTTTGTTTTGAAGCTGATTAGGGAGAAGAGAAGTTGGGCGACGGCGTGACCATTGTGTCATCAGGCCCCCAAACCATCTGAGGACGAAGATTCAATCCATGGCAGATTGCCGAGTCGATGAGCTCCATATTCCATGGTTCATGACGGGCGAGGTTGCGACGAGCCACTTTGGCGAGTTGCAAACGACACTCAACGTTGCGACTAGTTCCTAAACTCGTTGGAAAAAATCAAACGAGTCCATCCCAACTCCTCCTGTGCCTATGTAGGAACCTAGAAGCCTGCTCTCCTGACTGATGCAAAAGGCTGGCATCGATATTGCCATTCAAAGCGCCGCGACTGGATGCTACGATGTCGTCTTGGGCAGTCAGCAGTGGTATCCGCTGCATTGCCTGAGCGCAATGGCCGGGTAGCCGGAGAGGGATGGAAAGAAGCAAGAGTACGACCAGTACCTCAGGTTCCGCCCAAGACTGAGACCAAGAATTGGGTACGCGAGTCAAGGGGGAAGGTTGTCGCTCACCAATTTATTAGACATACACCCTGTCGGGTACCATAGACGAAAGCAATGGTAGATGAGTTCAAAAGGTGAAGCCAGTTCGTTCTGCGCAAATAAATGCGAGTTGGCAGGCTCCTGGTGCCTCAACGTCGGGGCGTAAGTCCCACGACGAGTTATTCCTGGGCCCTTCAGCTTCCTGGGCTTAGGCATGAGGAACTGAATCCGTGGGCGCCGGGGCCATGTGTTTGCGGACTAATTAGCCCGGTACCGAGGGAGCCATGGAGCGTAAGAATTAGACGAGGCAGAGAGCGCCGGCCTGTCTGTGGTATGCACGAAGTCGCTGATCGAAGGTCTCAAGTCTGTACCTAGACCCCTCCAAAAGCTGGGGAACGCAACTGAAGGGTGCGAGAAAGGGAGGGAAATTGCTTCTTCGCAGTCTGTACTTTGTGGTCTGCAGGCTATGTGACCCTGGATCATCAGACGAAATACGGTAATACCTACACGTCCGGTTGAGGAGCTGGGTGCCTGTCAGCTTGGCTTCGAGAAGAAGCCCTTTCGTCAATTAATATGGTCTGAGCCACTGAGGGGGTACTCTGAGGAACAAGCTGCACGTCTCACCCACCCGCGCCAGTCCTACCTGCCAGAGGATGTGTGCGCAGGTCACGATGCTGCTATACGCACTGTTTAACTCTATCGTTTTGCATTACTAGAGGATTACCGTAGTATATATAAACACTACCCTGCCCTCAAATTCCGCACTATTTAACCTTAACCCTTTTCTTACCTATCCTTTTTTCTATTCTACCCTCTCCCTTATTAAGAAATCGCTAGAATCGTAGTTTTAATAGTTTATTAATAAGCTAGTATTATTATTTAAAAATAAGTAACCTATTCTTATATATAAGTATTAAAAATCTTATTATTATAAAAATAATAATAAATATATTAAAGTATTTAAAAAAGCTTTTTAATAGATTTTTAATACTATTTAAAGTAATTATCCTCGAGTTATAAAAAGAAGCCGAGGTACTATATTAATACGGCCCTATTTATTTTATTAATATTAATAATACCTTTCTTAGCGTAAAATATATTAATAATATTCTATAACCGTATTATTACGTTTTATAAATCGTATTTAATATTAATAAGGATTCTAGCGTTATTTACTAAGTATTTTATTAAAGTTATTATTATAAAGTTAGTTTAGTTATTAATATTTTAGTAAGTATTTTAATTTAACTTAGAGGCTTTTATAGCTCTTAATTAGAGGCTTTTAAAGGACTTATAATTAGACTTTTCGCTTATTATAAGCGAAGCTATTATAATTAAAACTATAGTATTACTTATAGACCTCGATAATAAGTAGTTAGTAATATAGTTATCTTTTTTTTATAATAAGTTTAAAAAAGTATTTTAATTTAAGTACTGGGTAGGTACTATACTATTTTATTAAAACTATATTCTTATACTTATAACTTAGAAAGAATTAACTTTCTTCGATAACAAGGTACTCAGATGCTGCTATACGTGTCCTGATGAGGGAGAAGATGCATTAACGACCTGGTGGAATTGCAAAAGCCCCTTGATGATTCGTCGCGACAACATGCGGTTGAGACATGCCGAACCCTGCTAGTCTTCATGCTGATGAGGACGCAAGTCACTGCTGCCAGAAGGAATACACCAACTGGGGCTAGCATCGAGACTAATGCCCTCCACGGACATGATGTACATGGAACGACAATTTTTTTCCTTGGTGCCAGACGAGTCTTCGTATGATCGTTGATGCGTCGCAGAAATGGTCACGACGGCGGGCAGGGATATGTTGATGCCCCTGTGATACCGATGCTCTTTTTGGGGCGTACACTGAGCATTTGCTGAGGAAGGCTCTTTTGACGACCAGTGTGGAGAAATGGACATTGAGCGAGAGGTTCCAGGTTTGCGTCCGTGAGCTGGCTGACCTGCGCGAACGATAGGGGACGGTGCCATCAATCGGCTCGAGAAGACGAGTGCTCAAGAGTTGCACCGGAGATTGCTAGTGCGAGCTGAATCATGCTCCAACTTGAGCCGCGGGAGCACGCAACGGCAGACTAAGGTATCAATTGGCGGGCGATAATACTTGATGCCTATTATCGGCCGAGACCTACAGGGTAATTTACATGGACAGCTGCCGCATAGCATACCACTGCCCACGAGTAGGAATGAAGGAGGGAAAGGGAGTCATTTGAACTCACCACCAATCCAAGCCCACAGCATCTCTGAGTGAGGCCGGGCCACATGGCGCGTCGAGGCAGCGACCAGTGAGAGAGAAGGGCTAGAAAATCCAGAGATCTAACTCTTCCCACACCTCGATCCACGGTAGCAGTGGGAACTCTCCTTCATGCGGCCACCCCCTTCCACCCTGGTCCGACCGATGATTTCATTTCTCAGGGCAAAAAAAATACTGTCAAGCCAATGATTGATGTACCCAATAAGCGTCAGTCGGCATGCGACGGAGACCCGAAATTCACCGTCATGCGAGTCGTGCTGGCTGCTACTGGGTGCTGTGCAAATGCTGCAAGCCCGACGACAGCTTCGGCCCTTTGCATACATGAGAACTTGAGCGATCCGAATAAGATTTAATCCGTAATATGGACAATCCTGAATAGTACCCATGGCGGACGCGCGGTGTACTCTCAGCCCATTCGAAGTCGTAAAATCACCACCACTGGGCATCGCTCGGGCAATTAGCCGACAGGGTGGATGCGGCACAGCGGCGGACGATGCCCAGATCCCGAGGCTTCGGCTCCTTGTTGAACCTCACAGCCGTCCGCCCCGGACAAGGAGACGCGTGCCTTAGCTGCCGGAGTGCCAGCGTGTCAATGAGGCGCGGAGACAGCACTTTAACCAGATTTCGTAAGGAGGGGCTGTTCTGGCCGCTGCGGCTTTCGTTGACGACTGCGGTATCCGTAGACGAACAATTAATCAATGCCTCTGCCAACGTCACCGGTAAGCCAGGGGTGACCTGTTCAGAGGACGAGGATCGCGTAAAGTGCGGTGCAAGTACCGTGCAACGTCAACGCTGCTATTCGACCATCTCCCGGACGGGAGTACCAAGGAAGGCAAGGCAGCCATGACTTGCCGATATCAGAGCCTTTTGACGTGTCTTTTCGTAGTCAAGGTTAGCCGGTCGGCCAGGATTCCTACTCGGCCGGCATCTTCGGTGACGGTCATACTAGCTGTCTGTCGTGACGAGTTGGGAGGAGATAGTCGCAGGCCACGAATACCAAGTCCACCGTGTGCAAACAGCATACTCTGGCGCATTACTTGTTGATCTCGTTGCTAGAAGTGGTAATCGGAACTATGTACAAAACTGTAGAATGGCTTCCTCGATATTAATGAGGGCGGTCGTGCGGCAGCTGCACAGACAGAAGAAGCTCGAGTGTTCTGCACTGTTGGGGGAGCGAACGGGTGGCCAAGAGCGAGGACTGTCCTTGGATCGGAGCGGAAACTGACACCGTCGAAGTGTTTCGAAACATGGTGCGCGCACAATCGGTTAGCGAGTTAAGGCTCGAAGACAGCTGCGGCAAAGGTTAATATCACGACATGTCCCGCTGACTCTGGGACATGTTCGAAGGGAAGGGGGGGGGGGGAGTCAACACGCGTCGAAGACTAACATCGGCTGGCGCATGTAGAAGTTGTCGAGGAGATTTCCGTGGAGGAAGTCAGCGACGGGGAAAAAGAAATGAAAGGAGGCCCATGTCTTGTATGCGGCCCGCTCTTTGGTGTTTGTCGCATCCGCCATCTCGTCGTTCGTGCTCGTCCAGCGGCCAGCGGCTGATGATGGAGAGACATGCGAGCGGGAAGGGCCCGATCGGTGAGCGGCATCTGGAATGAGGGACTGAGCCGGCGCATTTCAAGCGAACCATTGCCGGGCCGACGTTGCTCGAGTCCGGCTGGATGCGGTGCGAGTAGCGAGTGAATTCGCGTGGCCTCAACCGGAAAAGCAAGCAAAGCCTGGGATGATCGTCCTCGAGGCTCGCAGTGAAGGTGAAGTAAGAACAGCTCGCATTCCTGTTGCTGTGGCTGGTGTGGTTGGGGCGTCCGACGACCGTGAAGGTGGAGAGATGACTTGTCTTGAGTAAGGCTACTGAGGCCAATATACCAAGGTGGCTGCATATGAAAAGGTTGATTGATGTGATGATGAGGTATTACCTATCTGTTGAGAATGGATTTCTGGCAGACTGGGTATTGCATGTTGCGCAGATACTAGGTTGATCGAAAATTCACTGCCGTATCAAACTGTGATATCGAAGTACCTCCCGTGGTAAGATAGGTACCTTCGTGCCTTCCTCCCGATTTTGAGGTGAGGCATCGGGGATAAGGCGACACCTGGCTGCAGGGTCAAGAAAAGAGCCCCTCCCCAATCCGGCGGACCCCCTGCTCCTCCCTTTTTGCGTGACGCCATTTCGCGTCTTGATCCGGTACGTACTGGGATTCGCGCCGTGAGCTCCCCTCCAGCTAAGGCAAGCACGGCAAGGTAAGGCAGGCGAGACGAGGCGTCAACGTAGGGCAACTGCGTTTTGCGCTTAGCGTGTCTCTCCCGCCCCCGTATGATCTGCCCGGAGGATTGCCCTACCTCGCCCTAATGAGGCCTAAGGTACCGTCGTTTTGGTGCAAGATCGTAGATTGGCTATGGCCGGCGGCATGCATCAGAAGTGACTGAAAGCCTTTTTTTCTCTGTCGTCTGGCTTTGGGGCGATCTACATCTTGCGGATGCGGTACGGCATGCAGCTGGGAGGAAAAGATACAAAGACGCATGGGAAGCGGAATAGGTCCACGAAAGAAACCGGACGGAGTCACGGAGCCAAAAAAGGATGCACAAGATGGAGCCCATGAGCAGCAACAAGGTTTTCAGGCAGATGGGGGGACGCGAGGGCAGGAGCCGGGATGCCTTTCCTGTCAGGGCAAGTCCACGTTCACGCCGCCAGTGACCGGGCCAACCTGAGCCTCCGAGGTTGAGTCTCTGCTGCCCATAGTCCCGGACATTGCCTTTTCGTACAGTTGCCATTTGCAAGGTGCAAAGAACCTGGACAAGCTGGGCCGGATTGGATTGGGGCGCTCTTCATTCGTTCTTTTCCCGGGTCAGGGTAGAAAGGGACAGAGCACGCGCCAATCCATTATCAATTGGGCATGAACGGACGGACGGAAAGAGCTTATTACCTATTGCATCGGTGCTCCGTTAAGGTATATCGAATTGAATATTATCCGGCCAGGTGGAAAGAACATGGGAAGCGCAAACTCCTTTCCAGGACAGAATCAAAGTGTCGCGAGGAAAGTCGGTTGTCACTTGCCGCGAGGGCTGTCAGCTGCACCTGCACCTTTGCTTGTATTCCGTACCTGTCGGCTTCCTTCCTTTCATTCCTTCCCACACACACGACACCCTATTTCTCATTCGGTAATCTGGCCTCGGAGTCACGAGGTGGATGCCCCAGGCCAGCCCTGAGAGTACTTGCCTCACCACAAACTGTCATCGATATATCCAATGTCCTGGAGTAAAATCTCGCCGACGACTTCAACATGGAGGCAAGGGCAAACCAAGAGAGAAAAAACAAACACATTCGGGCGCCTCGTGCTGTTTCCGTAGATGCACGTACCTGACCTGAAAAACGCGATGTCAGTCCGCCTGTTGCCGGCGTTCTATTAAAGCTCGCTGGTGGCAGCCACGGCTCCCCCAACTCCAGCGCACGGCATCAGCACCGACACCAGACCCACACCAACCCTCCATGGACTTATGGCCAATGGAGACTTGCCCACTTTGCTGCTTCGTCGATTTGGAGTCTGAGCCTCTTAGGTTCTATTTTGCTGCGGCTGACCTGGATTGACCCGGTGCGCTTGCTTGCTGAGATGCACCCGGCTAGTACACACACAGTAAAGTGCGGCTTAAGTCGAGGTAGGTACGTAAGGAAACAGGCTCGTCTGCTGATGCTCCACCTGCGCTCAACTTTCAACCTGGAAGGCACCTCAACCTCGACTCCATACCTTCCCTACCTACCTTTGGTAAAAGTACCTACCTTCTCCCACCGGTACCTTGTAAAAAGTAGAGCTAAGCTAAGGTAAGAGATACCTTGCCCTGCTTGCTCCGAAGAGCTGGGGAGGAGGCACGCACAGCACCACATGCACACAGACATCCCATACTTCTAGCTGCCTTAGGTACCGGACACAAGCACTTGCCGTCCCCAGCAACAGCATCGAAGACACGCAAAACAGAGACGGAAGAAACGGGAGAAACAGACAGAGAGAATAGCCAAGTATGTGGTAAGGTACCTTAGCTCACCTCACCCTAAGGGCCCAAGGTTCCTTCCACACCCACACACACACACACATATGGACACACACAACCTTAGGTTCTTGCGCACACACGCACATACTAAATCAATACCCAGGAAGGTACCTGCCTGTCTTCCTTCCGCCTCGCACACCCCCTCTCACCCCTAGAGTTCAGGTCGTGCTTTCCCTTTCCCCCTCGCCCAAAAATCCACATTCTACGTCCCGAGCCTGCGCCTGCGCCTGCACCTGCGTCCTCCATTGCCAGTGAGTAAGGAAGGTACTTGCCTAGGTACCCCGTTTGGCGTCTGGCGTGAGTCTCTGGCCGGTGGTCTCTTCCTTTTCCTTCCACTTTCCCTTCCCTTGGTTCCTTCTTCTTCCCACTCCCCCCTCTACCCCCATCATCGTCCATTTCTCCTTCTTCCTCTTTCTTTAGAGTTGCACCTCTCTCTGCCTCTTCTGTCGTCTCTCTGTCTGCTCTCTGCGATCTGCTCTGCTCCTCTGCGTTGCTCTGCGGGTTTTGCTAAAAAAATCGAAGCATCCTTTTCAGCGATTGTCTTGGTTGTTGCAAAAGAAATCCGTGCTGCTCCAGCTGCCGCGTTTTTTGTCCACCTCACGTCACCACTGACTAGAGCGAGATCCACGGCCTTCACCAGCTGCGAAAAAAAAAATCTCTTCGCGCAACTTCCTTGTCCGGTTCCTCCCACGTCGTTTAACCCCCCCATCCCCAAATTCCTCCCTCGACACGAAAATTACTCTGTAATTCTTCCTCCTCACCACTCTCACCCACCCTCCTTACGAGTCGCACGACGTTTCTTCCTGGTCATCCGGAAAAAGAGTCTTTTTGTTGGCGCCCAAAAGTAAGTAATCAATGCTCTCTATCTCTGCCTCACTGTTTCTTCCTACCTCTCTCTCTCTGCCTTTACTCCTCTTCCCCTCCTCCGTCGCATTCTCGCAGTCGCATCCGCAACCGCAACCGCAGTCGCAAATCGAACGCTCGTGTCCGACCATCCGGCCTTCGGCATCCTCGGCAATCCTCTGCTGAGTACCTCGACGTTGCTCGCCTCGAATTGACCCCAAGAGCGATTCTGGAGGATGTTGGTCGGAGAAAAGATGGAATTGCAGTTCTGGGCGCATCATCGAACCCCTCCATGCATCGTGGATCATCCCGGATCGCGCTTGAAGATCGACAACCAAATGCCGAAGCCATCAGCCTTGACGTGTCGTGCAACGAGTCGTCACCGTCAGACGCCCGGGAAAACGAAATATGCACCATCAGCAACCGGCTCTTTCTCACCCCCGCACCCAAGATATCCGCAAGTCCCGTCTTACCTCACCCGCCGCGCTGTGTTCGCAGCTTCTTTTGGCCATGGGGAAGGAAGGAAGGCCTCATCACGAACTTCTGCAATATCGGCCTGACGTATGCCACGGTTCTCTCGTTAGAAGCCCAACGCCTAGCCGAAATGCCGCAACACACTGGAGAGGGCGAAGATTGGATTTGCAGCGCATCACACACCGAGGACAGGAAAAAGCACCAGGCTAGATGGCAATATCTGGTCTTGTGTCACCAAGGCCTCTCGTTGCTGAGAAGATGACGTGTCTCGCGAAAGGCAGACGGTCAGATGACCTCCGTCAATTGCCTCACAAGCTGCCCGGCCACCGCCCTCTCAAAGCTTGCTATACCTCAACTGCAAGCGGACTGAAGGGCTTGCAAGCTCTCTACGCCATACCAGCCCTCAGGTGTCTGTTTGCGAAGGATTGTCTGGGACGTCCCTGCCACGGTACCAATTTGACCGGCATTGGACACATGCCGCATGTGCTGCGCTCTCAACCACCACCCACGATGATTCCTGCGGGCACAGCTGCTGGACGAGCAACTGCGGAGTGACTGCGAATGCGATTGTGAATGCAACTGTCACAACGAGCTGACAAGATGACATGTGTACATCTGAACGCTAACCCTAGTCAGGTCCAATCATTTCGGATTCTTCCTCTGACCTTTTCTCGAACCGTTCAAAGTTCACGTTGGCCACGGCGAAACAGACCTAAAAGTCGAATTTGAAGCATTGCTCGGTTCTTTGAGTCGGCGGCTAAAGCATTTTTGCACGAACATCCCGCGACATCTCGATTTTTCGTTTTCACAACGGGGCGTGCAGGCGTCAGAGAGAATCGACTTTTTACCAAGTTCCCTTCGGAGTACAGGTTTTGCGTCTTAAAACAGGCCGTTCTGATTCGATTCTCGAAACCATCAACCATTTTTGAAAGCGGACAGCTACACTTCTGAACTTGTCACTACTATCCTACCACCAAAATGGACGGAATCAACCCGTACAACCCCGCTCAGGGCAACGGTGCCCCCCCTCCCAACGCTAACGGCGATGGCTTCGGTACTCCCGTCTCCGGCGGCATGCCCTTCCCCGGCAACAATGGTTCCGGAGAGATCCCGGGCGGCCAGGCCCCCATCCAGCAGGACGCGAATAAGAACACTCTCTGGTACGTGACCATCCAGATTTGCATTCTAGCTTGGACTAACACAAGACAGGATGGGCGAGCTCGAGCCCTGGATGGATGAGAACTTCATCAAGGGTGTCTTCTTGACCGCCACCGGAGAGCCCGTCAACGTCAAGGTCATTCGTGACAAGACTTCGGGCAATGCCGGTTACTGCTTCGTCGAGTTCACCTCGTCCGAGGCCGCCAGCAAGGCCCTCACCCTGAACGGATCCCCCGTCCCCAACTCCAACCGCGCCTTCAAGCTCAACTGGGCTTCCGGTGGCGGCATCAACGACCGCCGCGACGATCGTGGTCCCGAGTACTCGATCTTCGTTGGCGACCTTGGCCCTGAGGTCAACGAATACGTTCTCGTGTCTCTCTTCCAGGCGCGATTCCCCTCCTGCAAGTCTGCTAAGATCATGACCGATGCCATGTCGGGACAGTCGCGTGGTTACGGATTCGTCCGCTTCACCGACGAGCAGGACCAGCAGCGTGCTCTTGTGGAGATGCAGGGAGTTTACTGCGGCAACCGCCCCATGCGTATCTCCACCGCTACCCCCAAGAACCGGTGAGTCTGCACGTCTTGCCAAATTTTGAATATAAGAAACTAACGAAAGCAGAAGCAACCACGGCGGCCCTTACCAGCAGCACCATGGTAACCAGATGATGGCGCCTGGCCTCCCCCCTCACCAGCAGGGCTTCTACGGCGTTCCCTCGCCTGCCCAGTACGGCGGTGCTTACGGAGCCCCCTACAACCCTCCTGGTCAGCAGATGAACCAGTTCACCGACCCCAACAACACGACCGTTTTCGTCGGTGGCCTGTCTGGCTACGTCACTGAGGATGAGCTCCGAAGCTTCTTCCAAGGATTCGGAGAGATCACCTACGTCAAGATCCCGCCTGGAAAGGGCTGTGGTTTCGTCCAGTTCGTCCATCGCCACGCTGCCGAGATGGCCATCAACCAGATGCAGGGATACCCTATTGGAAACTCCCGTGTCCGTTTGAGCTGGGGCCGCAGCCAAAACAACTCTGGTGTTGGTACCCCCTACCGTCCTGCCCCTCCCCCGCCTCACTACTTCGCTCCGGCTCCCGGCCCTGGCGCCTACGGACCTGCTCACTTCGGTGCGCCGGGTCCTCATGGCCCTCCGGGACCTCAGGGCCCTCCTGGTGCCCCTCCTCAGGTAAGCATCCATGGGTCATGTGTCAGAACACACCTGGGCTAACATCCTCTGTAGTAGATCGAAGGTTTCAAGGGTCTCCTGGACGGCCCCCTTGCCTCTGGGCTCAAGTTGAGCACTTGAGGAAATATTGAGAGTTGCGCTCTCAACTGTCTTATTGTTTCACCCTTTCTCGAGCTTCTCTCATCGTTCTTCGTTCGCTGCCGCCGCCTTGGACTCTTAACGCTGCACGATGGATACCTGGGCGAATGACACATATTTCTTTGGACTTGTTTGATGTTAGGCATACGGATAGCGGATACGATTGTGAGACATCACGAGAACGACGATTGCATGCTTTGCGGCCTTAGTTACCTCTCTGGACATCTGGGCTTGTCTTGGGCGTCGGGTTCGGATGGTTTTGCGACTTGGTTGCCCCTTCTATTCGTCTTACTTCCACACGGGACTCCCCCAACAGAGATTTCCTAGCTTTTAGTTTGCTTTTTCGCCACGTTGTTGACTTGTTCGTGACCGTTCTGCGTGTGAACCAATCCTGTTGTTTGCTTTGCTAGTTGGTCGGTCATTGGTCTGCAGTTGCGATACCCCTCAGTCATTCACGAATTTGCTGCTGCTTGTAGTACTAAATAGGCTGTGCGTCCTCGCCTTGTATCATGGTCCTTTTAACCCGTTGTCTGTTTCTCTTAACGAGAGGGTCATGCTGGCGCTATTCGAAGGTGGTTGGCGTAGGAATCTTGATGATCATTCGGTCTGGGACTTGGGAGTGTGCCTCGCTGTACGTTGGGCGAAAAGCAGATTGCTTGGTGTGGTTTATCTAGTGGCTTCCCACGTTGGGCGAATGGCGTTGGTGGATGAGTAGGGATACTTCCGCTCCGGGCAGAGAGGGACCTTTGGGTGAAATCAAGTTTGTCAAGACCTCAAACCTTGTTGTTTTCCCACACTTTTGTGACTCTAATGGCCGTGTGTTCCGGTCTATCTGCTTCCTGGTGACTTACCTCTTATGGCATGCTTCCTTACTTACACCCCTCCTCTAAGTTTCTAGTCTCCAGCCTCAACTTATCGGTCTGGAACCTGAGGGCCTGCTCAGCTCAAACTAACATCATCCCAGAGGGACGCCGACGTTCATGCAAGGGCTTACGAAGAAGTACATATGCAGCCACCTGCCGTCGAGCTGTGGGAAGCTGGCAGGCTCTGTTGGGAAGAGGGACGCAAAAGAGCGTGGACCCTTGCGGTGAGGACGCATTAAGTTCTGTATTTGCTACAGAGGATGCAGCCACTGAGAATATTTGATTGCTCACTCAATGTCACTTGATTGAGTGCTCATTACCGGCATTACTATTCATGATAGATCATTCGTTGCCTTGGACCTTGCTGAGCAGACCTCGGAGTCCACAACTACATAGTCTGTCTAGAAAAGAACTCAATCCCCCGTGCCCCGGTCTGCGGCAGGGCCATTTTCATTCTAGCAGGGTGGTCTACCAGTTGATACGCTTTTTCGAGTATCGTGACCTTGACGGCATTTTGTCCTTCCCACACTTGAGATACTATTCTCCTGCACTCCTTTAGTTCGAGGGCTCTACACTCACGGTCTCTCATTTCGCTGTCTACTTCCTAGGTAGGGATTTTTCGTCAGCCACACGCACACGTACACATATTAATGTTTTCTCTCCTACGGCGTGTATAAATCCTGCGGCGTACGGACTGCCTTTCGCAGCTCTATCTTTCCCTCTTTCACAGCCTTTCCTTCACACAAGCAAGTCGAGGCAATCTTGCCTTCAAGGTAAGGTCACATCAAGTCTTACCAAGTGTAAAGAGTGCAACATACAGACAACTGATCATCGATAGTGCACCGTCGCCAAAGATGATTATCCCCGAGGCCACCACGGCGCTGAGTGCCAACATGCAGGTCGCGAGAGCTCTGCCGCCTCACCTTCTCCCCAAGGCGGACGCCGTGTTCGCCATGGAGGCCGAGTTCCCCTCGCGCATCGTCCTCGACCTCTACACCAACGACATCGGCACCTTCTCCGTCTGGGGCCGCAAGAACTACACCGACATCACCATCACCCAGACCCCCGCCGCTGACGGTGAGGACAACACCGTCGCCAAGAACGACGACGCCGGCGAGCCGTCGTCCGCCATGTGCGGCGAGAACGAGCTCGTCTGCGACAAGGGCCACCAGGCCATGGCCAGCATCTGCTATCGCCTCATCAAGGTCCTCAAGACGGACAAGGCCAACGACATGATCCGCGGTACCCCTCAGGACTACTGTCTCGAGATCGAGACGGCGCGGTGCTGCGTCAGCTGGACCGCCTTCATTGACAAGCCGACGCCCGTCGCGGAGCTCGTGCCCGCCGCGGAGATTGTGTACGACAACTGCCGTGACATCATGCGCAGCTACGTCTCTGGCAAGGTGTATGGTGCTATTGTGGGCAATCACTGCATGGACCAGTGCCTTTCTGAACGGCCGGATGGCTGCTGATCGTGGTATGTTTTCTGGGTTCCTTTACCCCGTGGCCACTTGCTTTGAGAACCCTGTGGGCTAACTTTTGCTGTTGTCTGTCAAGGTGACGAACCTGGGAGCGGGGATTTTTCTGCATCGTGGTTCTAATGTTTAATACCAAAAGGCACTCCTCCTGCTTTGGGAAGAGTGCCAGGTCAGGTCAGATTTATTTCACGCTAGCTACGCACTTAACTACAATACATCATCAATTGCTTCGTACACTTTGTCGAAGCCATAGTCAAGACATCTATTAACATTTGGCAACGACTTGAGGCTTTTGTAATGATACAGGTACTTGATGAGATTGCTGCTCTATTGATGTCCAACATGAACTCCATACCCAGGTCCACACTTCTTCTCAGATATGCCAAGCCATAACCGCAAAAACTGGCCATCCATGCATGTATCCTCGCCCAACTGTACTGACCAAAGACGCAAAGAAATCCTGAAAGCCTGCCAAGCAAAAACATTTGCGACAACAGCAGGGTTCGAACCTGCGCATCCGAAGATAATAGATGTCTGAATCGTGAACAATTCAAGTCTATCGCCTTGGACCACTCGGCCATGTTGCCATTAGTTGAATGTGGAGTCTCGGCTGGGTAACAGCGATCTTAGTCGCGGCTCGTTGCTGCATGCCGCGTTTTCCGGCAGCAGGTGCATGAGGCTGCAGCTCCGCGCTCGTGAGTTGCGCAATTCTATTCTCAGAGCTTAGCTTTGACGCGTGAAAGAGGATAAAGTCGGGTTTTGCAGTGGTGCGTTAGACCTTTATGAGTTGAGAATGAGATTAGTGTGTTATGGGTTTTTTGCGACACCTTGCTTCGATGTTTCGTTGAAGCGTGAGGGTATTTGACGGCTTCGGAAAGTCAAGTTTTCTCTCAGCCAGCTTCCTTTGAGCAATGGCTAGGTAGTTGGTTTCCCAGTGTTGTATGGGCCTATTTCTTCATCAACGGGTTATGACCTATCGCTGCACGCTATCAATAAGAGTTGATTAAAGATGGAGGTTGATGTAAAGTATTGAGCCGGTAATAAAATCGCTTGTCGCTCTATTAGTATCCTCCCCAACTCTTTCTTATTATTTCTATTCCTTTTTTACTATTCCTATTCTTTTTATTCCGATTATTGCTATTACTATTCATTCTGACCCCGTTATTCTTATTTCTATTATCCATCTTCTTATTTGTCTTCTAAAGAGTTTTCTTTAATGAATATATGAAAGAGAACAAGAATAATAATAGAAAAAATAAAAAGTATAAGAATATTAGGTATGGTATGTAGGTAGGTAGGCGTTCTAATCTTCTTAACTAGCATCCTATTTTATTACCCATTTGAGTGTCGACCAATTAATAATTACTTCTCTTGAAAAGACTAAGGAGATGACGAATACAGAGACGGAATGTCCTGTGGCTAATTATTGTCGCTGCTGACTTGAGACCGACCATCCACCAAGTATGCTTTTTAGCATGAGGTCCAAATAGTAGGCGTCGAGAGGTACACCATAGGCGGAAGGGCAGTACGAAGCTCTTCCGGCAGGTCGTGGGGAGCACAGCTGCTTAAAAGTCTGGGTAGCTTACATGCTCACCATTCAGTAACAATTGCAGTCAGTATTTCATGTCGAATTTGTGTACTTTGCTTGCCTGCTTGGGTCTAACTAGGGTACGACAAAAAGACTGCGCGCAGTGAGCACAGATATCATCAGGACTGGAGGGAGCAAGTCTTCCGATGGCCCATCACCTCTGCCGAGTGGCACGCGAAACTTACATGTAGTTCGACGTGTCTCCCGTGCACATATGAAGTATCGTTTAGTCTTTCACTGATCGGATGGAGGAAGGAGACCGGTATTAGACCGCCCCACATTAACCGCCCGAAAGCTTAGCAGAGGCGATGCAGGGAAGATCTTCCCGTGACTGGGGGGTGATGTCATATTCGTCGTCCATTTAGGCGGTGCGCCTCCCTGCATGTAGTAAAGAGAGACAGAAAAGACCCTCCCCAAAAACATCCCATTGATAGTAGGCTGACATTGGTCAATCCGAGAATGCGTGAGAGCGAACTGCCCTATGAGATGGGGAAGACTTGGCAGCTATCTGCGGCGCAGTCCGCGCAGCCCACGCAGCGATGTCTGGACACGCCGCACTGCTGCAGCTCATGCCGTCAGCGGCTTCGTTGAAGCATTGATAACCAGGATCCCACGTTTATTTTATGGAGTGTAACATGCCGATGTCTATTGAGCGAAAGTTGCCATACGTTCCGACTCGGTTTGTGAGGTTATCGTCGTCAAATTCTTACAGACCATTACGCCACAGGCCTCGATAACTCTACACGAGACCCGAATTCGTTATACAATGTTCAAGAATTCGGAGGTCCTGAGGGCCAGAGAGGAACAAGAAGAAGATAGGAAGAGGTTGAAAGAGGAAGTGAACCTTCGCGGCAAGCAGGGACAGGACACAACCAAGGGCGAACAAGTGTGGTACTCTCGCCGCGTCGACGACGGGTGTCTTTTACATTGGGCCATCATCACGCACGGCCAGAAATACGAGCTCCGCTTACCGAATGGCAGTGTTCCGAAGCCGAAGGACAAGGTGCCAGAGAGCGAAAAGACCAGTTCTTTCGAGCCTGCTCGGGTGTATGAAGCGAGGGTGGCTGCATGGTCCTTAAAGGAAGAGATGAATAAGCTCAGAGCACTTCAGCTTTCGACACCGTCCAAGGGCTATCACACTCGTGACTACACCGTTTGTCAGATCGGCTGGACGACTTTGACGAAAGACGAAGTCAACACCGAATGGGCTGCCGCGCGCTCATCCATTCCCGCCCAAGATCTGGGATACGACGACTGCCGGGAGCTGCTCAAGAGGTTCGGCAGCATCATCAAGACGCCTGAAGGATGTGCACTAGACTATGACTGGTTCAAGGAAAGTCTTGAGACGCCAACTCACAGACTCACCGAGATTACTCCGGACAAGGCCGTCAAGGGGTTCCAGAATTCGATGCAGAACGGGCTATGGGGTGTCGCTGCCACGGGAGCCGGAGCCGGAATCGTGTATGGCGCGTATGAGGCTGGAAAACAGATGGATCCTTTGAGGAGTGGTGTCAATGTGGGCGGCAGCCTGGGTCCAGATTGTTGTTGCGCTGGTTGCTACTGCTGTACTTGCGTGGCGGGTGATGGATCTTTCTGGGAGTCTTGCACTTGGCTGCCGTGTTTGGCCTTGAGCGGTGGCTGCAACTGTTGATAGTCGGATTTGTTCGATAGAGGTCGCTTTCTGCATAGAGTACATAGCAAACGTAGCGTTCCTTCTAGCGGTTGTGAATTTAATACCAACTACCTAGTCACTTGTTCTAACTCTTCCATACTGAGTGTTATCAAAATTCCCAATGAAGTGTCAGGACGATTGGGAATTTGAGCACGTAGATTTAGCACGGAGTGTAGACGGTCGCCAAAGTCGGAGGGTGTGTTTTCTAATATTATGAGTCTATGTGATAATGACCTTCTTCATTAAGGTGCCAAGTAGATCGACGATCTCTGATGCTGGAGGCTCTTTCTCTCTCGCCAACTGTTGCACCGGAAATCTAGAAGGGAATCTTGAAGCCTGAGTGACGAAGGTTTTGGAAAACACCAGTAGGATCGTACTTGGTAGAAGCGGCCCTCAGCCTCTCGATGGAAGCCTCACCGTACGACGAGATAACATCTTGTACCTTGTGGGCATAGTTGAGGAAGATCCAACCCCAGTTCAAGTCCAAAGACGCAGCATAAGCCTCGACGTCCTCTGTGTAAGCCTGGATGTACGGGAAGGAAATGGTTTCATTCTCAGCTCCGTTGACGGCGAAGGTGATGAGGAACATGATGCCGTTGCCTCTGGTGATGTAGTGGTCCAGCCCCATGCTGTTCCCACCCATGGCGATGCCCTTGTCGACGATGGACTTGGTGATGGGCTGGAACATGCAGAGGGTGTTGAAGCCTGAGTCAGCACCGACGGCCTTCTCGAGATCCGCGTTCAGGGTGTAGAACTTCTCGACGGCGTAGTTCATGATCCGAGCATCGTTGTCGAATGCGAGCGTGAACCAGGCGTTGCGGAAGCCGGCGGGCTGACCGGAACCGAGTTCGTTTGCGACGATGGAGATTAAGTCGACCTTGGTAGTGTCCTGGGTAATGTTGCCAGCGGCATAGTAAGCGTCAAAGGCAGGGGGCGCAACCTCGGCCAAGGTATTCTCGATAGCGGCGTTGAGGATCATACCGCCGAGCTGGGGGAGGTACGCCCAGTAGACGATGGAAGAGCTGTTCTCGTCCTTGTGGACATTCTCCGTGAATTCAACGAGGGCATCGATGACTTTGGGCCCGGACTCCAAGTCGTAGATGAGGTTGCCTCCCCAGACTACCGGCTTTGTTGGGTCGGGAAAGTCAATTGCGTACATATCGAAGCGGGTGACAAGACCAAGGTTGGCGCCGGTTCCTTTGAGGCCTTGCCACAGATCAGGGTTGGAAGTGGCATTGGCATTAACGATGGATCCATCAGCAAGGACCACCTCAAAGTTGGCAACTTGGTCACATGCGAAACCATGAGACGCCGAGTGGAAAGAGTTGCCGCCGCCGAGAATGAAGCCTCCAGTTCCGACGGTGCCAGCACGCCCACCCGTGACGACAACTCCATACGGGGCAAGAGTGTCGTAGACAGTCTGCCAGTGACCGCCGGGTCCAATGGAGGCGATCTTGGTGTCTGGGTTGTAGGTGGTGCTGTTGAAGAAGCCAAAGTCAATGGTGACACCATCGTTGACACTGTTGGATCCAGCGAAGGAGCCATGGCCACCGCCGCGAACGCCGAATGTGCAGTTAGACGCAGCGAGGGTGGTGATGATGGTCGAGACATCCTCGGGTGTTGAGGGCTGTGCGACACACCAAGGGTCCAGGGCAGCGGTGATGGACCAGTACGAGTCCATACGTTCCACATACTCGGTGGAGTTGGGGAAGTAGATCTTGCCAGCGAGTCCTGGGGCCTTGTTCAATTTCAAGCACTGGTCAAAGTCAGTAACATGTTTGAATTCTTATGACGGAGGTATGTCTATAGCTAGGGGAACTCACGCATGCCGTTGACTGTGGGTAGCAAGTCGCAGCCGACGCGATTTCGAACAAAGCTGCTGCAGTGCTCATTGCCATGATGTTAGACTTCATCTTGGAGGCTGGAAAGGGTTGAAACGCGACGGTCAGTTGATAGGGCGGACGGGGAGAATTCTGGTGGCAAGGCCGACACCAGAGCCAAGGAGCGACTTGTGAAAAAAGACCGACGGGAGTGGGTTGCACTGACAGATGTGAACATGGAGGCAGACTTTCTATGATAAGCCGTCAGCTTGTCCTTATATTACCCTGTCCTGAAGCAACCTCGGAGCTGCAATCCAGCACGGTGGACCGCAAGAAGCCCGAAATGGAATATTGGTCCATGAAAGGGCCTGGACAAACGAAGGACTGAGATGAAGGTGGGACATTACTGCCGTGATGCAGTAGTGTAGAACAAGACGGCCCCTCATCACGGCTTGCACCGTCCAGTTGTCATCGATGTGATGTTTATCGGTCCAATCTTCAGTTCTGGCAAGGGTGGGTAGCATCCATTGCATGTGGCTAAGTTTGCTGCAATCCTTGCGTTGGAGACTTGGCAAACATCCTTCTTTCCCCCGTCTGGCAGCACAGAATATCGTTGGTGCGATTTCAACCCCTGTTTCTCTTTTCCCTCTTCCCATCCTATGTCTTTCCACAACGTTGCTCGATGTTGTTGGAAGTAACCGAATACCAACCCAGTCACCGAAGCTCCGTCGTCCCACCCAAGATCCTGGGCCTTGCTGTCGGGGAAGAAATTGACTTGCTACCGGGCACTGGGGTTCGATTCCGTGCCCTCCGCGTAAGCCCATCCTTCTGGAAACCCTGACAACTTACAGGCATTACGCCGACAACAACGAGCAACCAACATCGCCTCGGCCAGGGCCAGAAGAAAATGCTTACTGACCCACGCTTCAACGGACTGAGCCGATCACGGGGGGCCATGCCGCATCGAACGATTTAGCCCCCGCCATCATCCGGGGTAGCTCATCGACGGTACGGGTGCTATCAGATACAGCGCCACAATGCAAGGTGATGAAGGTATGCTAGGACAAAGTCTGATCGGCGTTGTCCATTTGGAAGGCTGAAGCTACCTCTTTCTCCGGAATTATCAGCATCTTATACCTCTTCATCCAAGCGACCTTGCAAAAGAGGCATCGATCGAACTTGCCATTGCTACAACTTCCTTTCACATAGTGGCACGGAAAGCGGTCAGACCGGAGATCAAGACCCGACAAGTGGCAAGTGAGAAAAAATGCTGCAAATAACTCCCAAGACATTTGAAATTGAGATGCAGCCTCTTGCAGCCAAGAACTGCAGGCACGAGGCGCATTTATGCGAGTGTATTTGAGCCTCGAGATAGGTAATCGAACGACCTGGTCGTCGGTTCCGCCACGCGGTTGCTAAATTCTCTCGTGCATTTCGCCGAAAGAGAGGATGAAGGATTTGTCTCAACTTCACAAGACCCTAGTTCCAACACAATTCATCCCTGTGACCGGGCTTGTTGAGCGACAGGTAAAAGTGGAAACATCGACAATTACGTGCTGTTCTTCGGGCCAGAATGCCGGATGAAGTGATATCGCGCAGAATTATCTTGGCCAACCGCTAGTCAAGGGTATTACGGCGTTGGTTCCAACAGAAATTTGTGACTGCAGGACGGTGGAACAAGAACAGGACCTTTTGCATCAGGAAGCACGGGGGGCCGAGGATGTGGACTCCCTTCTTCCGCTCTTCAAAGCTCAGGTTTAACATAAACGTGAACATGCTTGCGAATCACACTCTAGATACGATGTGCAAAGAGTGTCGGTGTCAAGGAGTCGAGAATGATACATGCTAAAACTAATACTTCCACGGTTGCTCTCGTATCGTTTGGTACATAACGACCATGGCGTCCGAAAATACCTTTCGCTCGAAGGACGTAATCTCCTTTAAGCCACCGGGCGCCCACATACTTATGATACTGTGTTCCTGCCACTTGATCGACTTTGTTGAGTGATACATTTCACCGCAAGCATCAGCACGGAATCAGCAGCTTGCCTATCCGATTTGCAGTATCCAAGCCATGCCATTGGTGAAGGGCGTTGTCACTGTTCTTCCGCCTCCTGAAGGCTATGTGGTCAATTTCGATAACCCACAGCGGCAGGCTGTACCCGAAGCTTACTATGTAGCTGGATTTGGTACACTTCTCAGTGTTTTGCTCATGGCGCAAAGGCTGTACACGAAAGCCTTCTTGATCGGTCGATTGCAGTGGGACGATGGTAAGAATACCCAACAAAAAGCACCATGAGATTCCTTTCCTACACTATCCTGTATCGTCACTACTTGACTTTCATCATATCTTAAGCAGCGACTTGGCAAGCTGCGTGGACTAACGCTTGGTCTTGGCAGTCTTCCTTCTTCTGGCTTGGGTAAGTCCCAGTATCTCGGACACCGGGTCGCGACTTGCAGCAACGTGCAGCCTCAAGCCCAGCCACACAACGCTGACAAGCTTGGCCAACTTGTTGAGACCAGTATCGCTGACTGTATTATAGTTCACCTCTATCGCTACCATTGGATTATGTGTTCGTGAGTGAAAATGCCAAGCTGAGATGGTCGGCTAGGTTGTTGCTGACAAGCCCTCGGTAGATATGTTTGCATATGGGTCTGGAGGTGTCCACGGATGGGAGATCTCTATCGAAAAGTACAACATATACATGATGGTAAGTGGGACCGGATCTCACCGTCTGTTCATTCCGTCTTTGGAGACTAGGATGTTCTTTTGCGAGCCCGGTGTACTAACGTAATCGTCAACGCAGGATGTTTTCCTCGCCGCCGCCATCTATACCCTCTGTGGAAGTTTCGCCAAAGTCTCCCTCTTGATATTTTACTTCCGACTATCACCTCAGAGATGGTTCAAACGAGCTGTGCGGATTTCTCTTGCGATTATTGCCGGTTACAGTATCGGCATCTTCTTTGCTCTGGTATTCGCCTGTGATCCAATCGCAATGAGCTGGGACGTTACCATCACGGAAGGCACATGCATCAACCGACCATCACTATACATTGCGACTGCTGCGGCAAACATCATCTCGGACTTGATACTTTTCGCGCTTCCGATCCCCATCGTTGTGAAGCTACAGATTCCGCGTAGGCAGAAAGTTGGGCTGTTCTTCATTTTCGCAGTTGGGTCACTGTAAGTTAGCATCGCCACTCTTCTTCAAGATGATGGTACACATAGCGAGACTCTGGCGAAGCTAAAAAGACGTGTAGTACAGTCGTCACTTCGATCGTCCGCGTTTCTCTCCTTCCAGCCATGCTTACAAGCATGGACCAAAGCTGGGTCATCTCATGGGCTAGTTTGTGGATGTAAGTGAAGCTCGGCCTCCTTTGATCCTATCCCCAATATCCGTGGCTGTATTTTCTGACAAATCGATCTTTTCAGTATCGTTGAAGCGAACCTAGTCGTAATTTGCGCCTCTCTGCCGACCTTACGCAAGTTTTTCCGACACGTCGCACCCAAGATCATCGGCGAAAGCACATATGGCAAGGGAACCAAGACTGTCGGTGGTACTGGGAGCAAGCCCATATCACGAATGACTATCGGTGGTACAAATGGGACGCGGAATAGAGCCGAGTATTCGCAATTTGATCGCGACAACAATGGCGAGGCATTTGTGATGGCCAGCATGGGGTCCAATAACCCAGCTACTATCGCGACTGGTCATACCGAGGGTGATCCGACAGAGGATGATTCATCAGAGAAAGCCATCATGCGAGGAAACAATATTATCCAGACGAAGACAATCACGGTGGAGTACAGCACTAAACAATGAGACTTCAGATCACACGAAACGCAATATAGATGATAGGCTATCAGTGTACGCATGATATTAGCCACTTATCAAGGTACATGGGTCGAATGAAAGAAATTTCGAAGGCGTTATTGTGTAGTTATGTGAAAAAGTAACGCCATTTCTTAAACTTCAAGTCATCTTCACGCATGTCAGATTAAGATCCTCGGCAACTTTGACGCAACCAGCAAACCTCAACTGCGGCAACAGAAAAGCGATCGACGTTGAAGACCCCCTTGTACATCCTGGTTCTCATCATAATGGCCAATGCGAAGTAAAGCCTTGGTGGCATCGCAGGGCGGATAGCCACCCGGCGGATCGTGCCGAAGACGCAATACCAAGGAGTTCCGCTCTGAAAATTACAGTATAATACACAGGGAACCAGGCCTATGAGCCCACGGTGAGAACCAACAGCTGACCGCCAGGCTTTTCATATTAGCCAAGACAAAAACAATGAACAACCGGGATCCAAACTTATCCTATTTGTCATTGATATTGTCTAGAGATATCTTTCCCGCCCCTGCATTCTAAAGCCCGCGTTATTCCTAGTTCTCTGCAGACCCCACGCTTACTACTCGGCCGTCCTGCAAGGTGACAATCTTATCGATGCCACGGAGGGCCTGAGGATGGTGAACCACAGATATGATAGTATGATCAACGAACTCGCTTTCGATGATCCTAGCCATCATGTCTTCGGTTTCTTGATCGACGGCACTGGTAGCTTCATCAAGAACCAGGACCTTGCTAGAATTCTTCCTGACCAAAGCCCGGGCTAGACACAACAGCTGCTTTTGGCCCTTGGACAGTGGTAGGTTGGAAACATCCGTGTCGAGACCACCACTCAAGGAGATGGCTGACCATAGTGAGACCGTGGTCAGGGCATCTATGAGGTCGGCATCGGACGGCGCCTCGCCTGCGGTTGTGTCATCGCTAAAGGGGAACAGATTCGTGCGCAGGCTTCCGGGCAAGAGGAGCGGCTCCTGCGGGATGGCGATGAGTGATCGGCGGAGCACATCGTTTGGAACACTGCCAATGTCAACACCATCGATCAGGATTTTCCCTGCATCGAGGCCAAGAAGTTTGAAGATAGAGAGAGTGAGGGTCGATTTGCCACTGCCTGTGCGCCCGCAGATGGCAACCTTCTCTCCTGGCTGGATAGATAGCGAAACTCCCTTGAGTACCGGTCTCGTTTCCGCGGAGTAAGATACCGTGATATTCTGTAACTCGACCTGGCCCTGTGCAGGCCATTGGCGTGGGATTTTGTCAAGCACTTCAGCCGTTGGTTCGATTGGTGTCCGAGATACGAAGGTTCGCAAACGCGAGATTGCTCCTAGGGATGTTTCGAGCTCTGTCCAAGAGGTAATCAGAGTTGCCAGAGATTGGTTGAAGTTGAGCACATTGTAGAGCGCAATGGCAATGGCTCCGGTGCTAGTAGCGTCCGGTATCATCATGGCCATTGAGACCAGCAATACTGCAATAGCACCGACAAGAATGTCGAGAACCAGAGTGAGCCAGCGCTGGATGCAAAACATCAGGTAGTACGGCCGTTGGGATTCATCCAAGAGTTCAAGTGAAGTTTCTCGGAAGACAGTTTGCCAGCCGAAGGCGCGGATGGTTGACAGGCCATCGATGGTCTCAATCAACTTGGTCAGAAGAGGAGCCTGCGCCTGAAGATCGAGGAATCGCATCTGGCGAGAAGTTCTGAGGTAGAAAGCCTGTAGGCAGTAGAGAGCGAGCAAGGCGAACGGGATGACAGCTGCAAGATATTTGGCACCAATGACAATCAGGACAGCTCCTGCCAAGCAATCAAGCACAGCTGAGAGGGATTAGCTACGTAGTCTCGCTGATACCCGAGACAAGCCACTTACCGATTGAGGTCATGAACAACGCTGTAGGAAGATCTCGGTCAATGTGAGACAAGTCCTGACTGAACCTGTAAAACATGTTAGGCATCTACAGCTTTAGAGATGATTCTGATATGATTACCTGTTGATCAAGTCGCCGGTGTCTGTCGATCCAAAGAACGACAGCGGGGCCCTGTAAAGTAGTAAGCAACGATGTGCACCACAGTTTGGCAAAGTGTGACCCGCCTCATGACAGACTGGAGAAGTGTCCAGTGCAAGCTTTGAGAAGACTTAGGCACGATCAGAACAAACATGATCCTGTAGGCTTCTGTTAGCAGAGCCGGGATTATCAGTCGTCAGGAATATGCTTTGGCAATGTACCAGATATTGACGCCAATAACAAACAAGCCCACGACAGAAATCGCAGAGTAGACTCCGAAGTAGAAGCCTGTATCTGATGAACCGGTCCTTGCGTCCTCCTCCGTCCAGATCTTGAGCCAAATTTCTATCAGAGGTCAGAAACCATAGTCGATACAATTATTTGAAGGGAACATGAACTTACGAGGGAAGACTCGGAAGAAGCAGTCAAGAATCAAGGATATCGCACCGGCGGAGCCATACCACCAACCGATGGACTTCAGGTAGTACCAGTATAGGGTAGTGTCACCCGCCTTTCTCAAGAGGTCCTGCTCTGATTTAGCCTCTACCCCTTTGGTTTGTGGTTGACTTTGCTGTCGAAATCCTGCGACTGAAATAGTCTCAGTGTCCCTTGCATCACTGGGCTGCGCATCCTCGAAAGAAAGGCTCTGAAGATAGGCGCTCTCCCGAATAGTGTCAAAATTGCCTTGGCTGGCAATACGTCCGTCATCGCCCAGGATGAGGATTTGATCCGCAAATTTGAGATATCTCACTGCAGACAGTATGAGTACAAAGCCTATCTTGTGAAATCTTGCTGGGGATATATGAGTTTCCACTTACGTGAGTGTGTTGTTAAGATCACGGTTGCCCCGTATTGGCGGACAAGTCCTCGTGGACTGAAAAGACAGTCCCAGATATGAGTCTGGGTTGCGTTGTCTAGCCCACTCAACGCATCGTCAACAACTAGAACAGACTTCCTAGAGAATACTGCTCGCGCCAGAGCCTGTCAAAGCCAGTGAGCGATTATGCACGATTGACAGCAAGATGAAGAATATTAACTTACAACCCGTTGCTTTTGACCTCCGCTCAGGGATTGGCCTTTGCTTCCAACCACTGTGTGATCTCCGTTTGCTAGCTGAGAGAAGTCGGGTACGAGAGCGCAAGCGTGCACCACCCTTTCGTACCAGTCCTCATCAGTCGGTGTCTCGCCGAGAATATTTTCCTTGACGGTTGCTGTCGTCAGCCAGGTTGTCTGAGCACAATACGCTACAGGACCATCAAGAGTCTTGACCGATCCGCTAGTCGGAAGTTCGCCGAGGAGTCCCCGAAGAAGGGTGGTCTTCCCCGAGCCAATTCTGCCAATCACGATAGTCATGGTGGAAGGGGCAATGTGGAGGTTGATATCGCGCAGAATGGGTTCCTCGTCAGCCTTGAGCCTGAACGAACCGTTTTGAACTGTCGCGATATCTCTCTGCTCGGAAGATGGCTCGGACGACGTTTTCGGCCGTATCGTACCCATCTCTATGCCATGATCAGTTCCGGCATGCCCAAGGTCGTCAGAGTGGCTTGCAGCTTCAAGATAATCAGGATCTGTGACCGTTGATGGCCTACTCTGTTCAAGGAAGGCTTGAATCCTCTCAAAACTTCCCAATGATGCCACTAAGCTCGGTACCGAGGTGATGAGCTGCGCAAGAGGCCCAGCAATCAAGTCGATGATGGTCAGAGAAGTGAAGACAGTGGCGATAGAGAGTGACAACCCGGCGTTGATCTTCTGCGCAAGGATGGCAAGGCCAAAAGTGACAACGGGACCGATCATTGATGGGGCGTTGCCTGGATATCGAGGTGTCAGCTTGTGATATAAAAAGATTAAGAACCTCAAGCTTACCGAGCATGTTCATATAAGTGATGAACCGGCGATACTGCTTTGCTCTGCGCAGCTCTGCCACTCTCAGGTCTTGAATCGCACGCTGAAGGAAGTCTACCATTCCCAGCATCTTCGTCTCCTTAATTGCACCAAGAACTTCCGAAGTGACTGTAATGCGCTTTTGGATTTCTTCGTTCCAAATCTTCGAGGCTCGAGGCATAAGTTTCGACAACCTCGCCATACCAATTGTGCAAGCTCAAGTCGATGTTAGATCAAAAGCATCATACTTCAGTTCGAAACAGTTGGTTACCGATAATGGTTACAGCCGGTCCAACGCTTCCAAGACCAAGCTGTCTTTGAAGTAGCCATATGGCAATGCCTATCTCGATGGGATTTGCCCACACCTCATGAATCGTTTCGAACGACCTGCAAATGGTTCTCACGTCGGTGCTGACCAAGGTCAATGGTGCAGACGGATCGCTGGCCTTCGCTGTGTCTAACTCGAGATTATTGGACATGATGAGGGAAACCAAAGATCCACGGATTATCGTGATATAACGGAAGAGCTTGTGCTGGTAGAAACCTGTCGACAACTAACACAAGACGAGCCGTATCAGCGGAGAGAACTACAACCGAGCAGCTTCACTGTAACCCACCGCATTGCCCAGGTAGACTAGGCCCGTCGCAGCTATCAAACCGTACCCAATAGATTTGGAATCAGATCCGCGGTCCCCATCGACGTATTTGATGATTCGGTTGATGAGAAACGGTTGCGAGAACTTAAATCCAATCAGGAAGAGTCTGGGTACCGCTGTTACCAAAAAAGCCATCTTCGTCGTGCTGAAGATCGAGCGTAATAGGGCCCGCTTCCCATGCCCTCTTCGTTCATTCCACGCGGTGTTGAGGTTCTGGAGCAGGGGCTCGGACCGCATATCATCATCTATGTCGTAGAGTGTCGACGGAGATAAGGTGGCCTTGAATCCTTTCCCTAGCAGGCTGTTGAGCCACCAAAAGAAACCGCGGCCGATGATGCCGCTCGTGGCCTCGGGGCTCAAGTGGCGCAGAGCAGCGAGGAGGAATGTGCGTTTGCCTTGCACTTCGAGAAGAAACATCGTCAACTTCATTGCCAGCGCAGCACAGGAGACGCTGGCCAAGTTGTGCAATCCGGGAAGCAGCCATAGTGTGCGGCATTGTACGGCGTCAAAGATGAGCGAGAACGCCAGGTAGACACAGATCGTGGTGGACGGTCGAATGGATCGGAGATGTTCTGCGTGGCTGAGGAGAGTGAGGGCCAAGGCGTCTAGAACGCCGAGGACTGCGGCAGCGACAGAGACGCGGTTGGAGAGCGGTGTTTGCGTCCATAGCGCGAGCAAGGCGATCTGAAGTCCGCCAAAGACGATGCAGGTGGCGATCTTGGCGACATTCAAGGGATGTCGTAGGACTTTGCGGCGTTGATGAAGAAGCTGCTGTAGCCGGAAAGGGAGGGCCAGAAGCAATACTGCAGACGGACCAATGTTCATGATAGATTGTTCGAAGAGTAGGGTGAAGTCAAATCGATCGCTGCATACGGTTGCATCGGGGCCAAAAGACCCCTCGCATTCGGCGATGGTCGTGAAGTTGTCCATAGCGGCTGCGACGATTGATGAAGTTGCAAGTCGACAGTTTAGGAACCTCTTGTTGGACGAACTCGCCTAGTGTTTTACTATGCGGTGCTGCCAATCAAGCCAAGGATCCCTTGATGCGCCTAGGCGGCAAGTTTGGGGTGCTATCGTAAGTTCACACGGAGTCAGGGTCCATTCTGCTTCAGGACGCGAGAAATCTTGCGAGTCGGGCTATGACTCGCAATCTGGCGCGACGATAGCGACAATGATGCTGCTAGTGCTTGAAGGGCATCAGGACTTCAAAGATTTGCTACCACAGCACGGTGCCACTAGCAACTGGATGAGCTCTGATCATCGAATGTCGGGTTGGTGACGAATTACACGTTGAATCATTCATCTTGGTAAGCCGTACGAGAGATTTCAAGCTTTTTCGGGCGGCTGAATGCGAGTCCCGAGATTGGGGGACGAATGTAAGAACGATCACCAAACAGGAAGGTCATCTGAACATGGAAATGAGTTGCAAATGCGCTAAGGATGTCACTTTGGAGCTCCAGGCGTTCGTGCCGAGATCCGGTTGAGTCTGGGGCTTAAGCTGCTGCCAGACAAGCCTGTGGAAACGCGGACGTGGGTACAAGCTGCGCGTATGGCTACGAGTTTTCTGGGATTGATGAACTTCAAGTGCTGAGGCCATCCTTGCCTGGACGTGATTGCGTCGAATCCAAAGTCTTCACGAATCACGGAGACGATGATGAGAGCCATAATCGCGGCACGATATTAAAGTGTCACCCACGAAGGCAGGCAATCAGTCCGGAGTAGCCCGTCGGGTCAGAAAGCTTGTCTGCCAGGCGACAATTACCGAGGTTTACATACTAAGCCAGGATACCTTAACCTTAAACAATCGAGCGAGCCTCTTAAATCTTCACCACCGCTACATGTAGACACGCTGCCGAAACTCTGGAAGCTCGTTTATCCATGCAATTTGATAATGTCTTCGGCTACCTTCTCGGCAGCAATAACAATTCCAGCTTGCGGGTTCGCAGTGAAAATCCCATTGAGTATTCCTGCGTCAACAATGTGCAGGTTTTTCGTTCCATAGACTTGCGCGTTGAGATCAACGACGGGTTTACCACCTTCCAGAGCAAAGTCGGTTCCAAGACGGGTGGTTCCAACCCAGTGATTGGCAGTACGGCCAATATCCCCAAACAACTACTCACACAATATGTTCAGCGTACTTACGTTCATATCGACTTCCGAGCGAAAAGTAAGATTGACTCACCTTTTGGACGTAGTCTCGCACGTCTTGACTAGGGGCGGGGTTGATATTGTAGCGCCTGGAATGGATGAAATTGCCTTGACAACTCCACTGACTGTGGTTACAACTGTCTCAAAGTCGCGATTCCCTTCGTCATTGAAGTAAGAAAGCACCCTGACGTTCATGATGAGGGATGAGTTGATTGTGGCGCGACCCCTCGAAGTCTTGCCGAGTCCAAGGGCAGCTGCCATGCCAGAGGTATCTGTGGCCATCCATAATGATCATCTGAGAACAGAAATATGACTACGCACTGTATGTCTTGCCTTTATGCGGCCCGCCAACATAGCTCGTCCATTGAAACCATCTTTCGATGCCATCCTCTCCTTTGACCGCATCCCAGAAAATGGGGTTGATGTCTGGGGCTGCTTGGGTCAGTATGCCTGATCGGTTGGCCGCAAGATTACTGTCAGTCAATAAAGTCAAACCATCTCGCATGGAGAGATCTGTTATCTCACATAGGTATGCTGCAGCGTCATCCGGACTGGGATTGTCGTAAGTGCTATTGAAGTCGTAGTTGGCTATGCCTGGGGGCTCGAAGAGAATGTTTTTCTGAGGAGGATTAACTTGATTATACTACGCTGAAGCAAGTATTACGTTCACATGGTCGTCGAGGTTGTGACCGACCGGAAGATCAATCCACTGGGCAGAGTCGATGAGTACGTCGCCTTCGGTTTTCTGGGCAGTCTCTAGCTGATCTTTCGGGCCAATCCCGCCTTTCGAGAGAGTTAGCAGTCATCTCGCCATTGGATTGAGAGGGGAACACTCAATCCGAAACAGAATCTTAGCTGAGCCAAATACTCCAGCAGAAAGAATGACTCGGTCACCAACAGCAAGTTTAACGGTACCATCGTAACCGCCCTCGCCAGCAGACTCTACTTGCACACCAGTGACGCTATCTCCCCTTCTCTCCACTCTAGTGACGAGTGTGATCGTCCAGAGCTTGACGTTACCGCGAGCTGCTACTGACACAAGATGGGTTTCCAAGAGCCCACCTCGCTCACCATGCTGGTAAAAGCACTCTGATTGGGAAACGGTTCTTCTCTTAGCATCTGGCTCATTGTTTGCCTTAACGCTGTTCCATCCGTTTTCGACGAGCCCCTTCATCATTAGGTCTCTGGCCTGACAGTTGTGTAAGACACCATCTTTGCAAGGGACATCAGTCCACGGAACACGCCTGAAGGCCCGGCCTGTGGCAGCAGACAGGTTCTTGGCCTTCCAGCCATCGGGAAACTGTGTATCTCAGTCCAAGCTTTGAAGGCTACGGAATGTTAGTAACGGCCAAAGAAGATTGAATAGGAAACAGAAAGGATGCACTAACCTTGAATCAACTGCCCACGTTGATAGCAGATCCACCCCCGAGAACACAGCCTGCCATGGGAACAACATCCAGACATTTGATGCCAGCGTTATCTTGCCATATGTGCCCGTAAAGCCTAGGAACGTCGAACCTTGTAAGATTGGAATTCTCAAGCCAGGCCCCTCTCCGCCCTACACACAACTGTCAGAGCTTGGTACCGTAGTTAGCCCAGCGATCTTTATTAACTTACTTCCGCCCTATCTGAAAGATGATGGAGGTCCTCTTTCGATTAGAAGCACACTCTTGCCACTAGCAGAAAGCTTATCAGCAGTGACTATTCCTCCCGGGCCACCATACATGCCGGCACTTAGCTCGTGAAGTTTGCAGGCATTCGTTCGAGTCAGTGTGCACCTTCGAGGCTGTAAATTGACGTGACATTGAAGATAGTCGATGCATTGCCCGCGGAGCCTTAAGGCTTGGCAAAACAGTTCATTGCGTCAATTTGTTGTTTCATCTTGGCAAAGACATTTAGAACAGGATTTCCTGCTGTCCATGTGAAAAGATCGGAATAGTCACCTCCTTAATTTCATACATGGCCAAAAGTTAGGCATTCCCGATGAATGCAGTAGCTGGGCGCTGTCTGGCAGGTCTAATGCCTCACTGCGTGGGAATAGTGTTGCTTAACGGGACTTAAATCCTGCGCTTTTGGCTCATGGGATGAATTATCATGTGAGATGAAATTCAAGGTATCTTGTAGCGTTTGATACTCAAGGACTGCGACATAGTATGTCTCCGAGATCCTGATAGAGACTAAGCACGGCCAAAGATCGAGATAGCCAACTTCATTCAGACATGGTAAGACCTATTAGGCAGCAATAAAAGTCTGTCGAAGTGGATTGAGTCCCAATCTCAAATACATCAAGCTCCAGTGATAAAGCCCACCCACTAGCACATGGGAATCGCCATTTGGAGACTGACCAATTTCCTTTTCAAACGCTCAACTTCGCCTTGTGGGAAGAAACAAAAGAAGGTCTACTCACATCGGCCTTACACTTTCCAATGGCATAAGATATGAGCCCTCCACTTATCTTGGTAACAAAAGGTTTGACTAACGACCAGGAGCAGCAAGACGTTGATGGTACAAGACCGAAAAGTTGTCAGACCCGTCAAAAACTTCAAAATGAAAGGGACGAGACTCGAACTCGCGCGGGTTGCCCCACCAGGAAACAGATGTTAAGCTGACCTTAACCTGGCGCCATAACCAACTCGGCCACCCTTCCGATTGTTGGATCTCCGCCTTGAAATTTGTGTATATGTTGCCAGTCGGCTTGCTAGGGATCCCCTCCTGTGTCCTTGCCATGCGTTGCGCTGACGAGTGCCTCATAATATTAGAGTTACTCTTCAGGTTCGTATTCCAATCCACTGGGGACATTTCGCCGCATACTCAGCAATCACTTACGTTCGGCGTAATCACACTCTCTGGCAGAGAGATGGATCGTAGAACAAGAACGCGTCTGCAGCGATCGACCCGCGACTTGATATCCTGCATACAAGCAAACTCCGATGCATTTTACCATTCCACGCACAAGTCCTCTCACAGCTGAAGTACCAGCCTTATGTCAGGGATAGGAGGAATGCTTTTGTTGGAAACTGAGAATATTCGTGATTCAGTTGAGCGCTGAAGATGTTTGCCTTGTCCAAAGCACCGTCGCACGGTCCAGCGCTACTAAGCCGCTTACCACAGCCCTATCATGGCCTGGATCACGCCGTCGAGCCCTGGAAATCCCCAGACTTGGCGCGATAGTCCCCGGAGAACTACAGCGTGACTTGTTTGTATTCGGATTCTGAGAAGAAGTGTTTGGGGGAAGAACGTCCCTCAACTAGGAGAGGATCAAAGAAAAAAATTTGACATTGACGTTGGAAATGAGGTTGAACACCGACATGGAAATCTCAAACCTTATTTGAACAAAGCGTGGAGGTGGCTTGAAGCTGAGCCGAAGAAAGCAACAGTGAAGAAGGTTTGAGACATCTGCTTGTCATCAGACGAAGCGCGCAGGCACGAGGCACCCAGCCGGCTGGATGACTGCATACATCGGCAGACGGCAACATCCATTCGATCACCGCAAGTGCGCTAATCTTTTCCATTTCTGCGGCACGTAATCTAGACTGAAGCCATTTTGTTACTTTTGATATCTGTTTCCGTTTTCAGTCAACACCTGATTACACTCGCACATCCCTGTAGCTCCGCTTAAAGGTAAGTCAAATTCTCGGAAATCTAGAGCGGCGTGAACGGCAGCACTAATTTTGTAGATCCGATCTTGGAGACGATAGCCATGCCATCTCCTCGGGCCGGCAGCATAGATCGGACAGATCCGGCCGAAGAGTTCATCTCGACTCTTTTTGGACGGGTGAAGTGACCAGCTCTGGTCCATGATGACCGGAAACGGATCATATGGAGTGCAGACTGGAGTAAAGCTAGAAGCCAAATTTCCGTATCGAAGATCCGCTTTAGAGAGCCTGGGAATGTTCCCATGACCGCCGCATGCATCCGCAAGCGATGGCCGCCCAAAAAGCACCAAAATCTCCAATTAGAGGCAGCCTCAAAAGTCGGGAGGTTTAAGTACCGTGTCATCCAGACTGAACTGTCGTCAATTCTATCAGCCCCCAACGCAGACCGCGGCTTTCTTTGTTGTAAGGTCCGTCAACATCAATACCTTGTCGTCTTGTGAAGAATGGTTAAAATCGCCATTGTTGGACTGCTGTCCTTGGCAGGGATCGCTGCAACGGCCACCTCTCCAGATCAGACCTGTGGAGGTTCCAACAGTTACACCTGTCCAGGATCTCAATGCTGCAGTCAATACAATTGGTGGTAAGGTTAACCTCGATGATGATAGACGAGACTGCGAAGAATTACCAAAGCTGACCTGGTACACTAGCGGAACAACTGACGCACACTGCGGAACAGGATGTCAATCCAAGTTCGGCAAATGCACCACTGGCTCTAGCAGCAGCGGGAGCGGCAGCACCGGCACTAACGGCAAGGTCAGCTCGGATGGCACCTGTGGCGGCACCGCGGGATACACCTGTAAGGGAAGCACTTTCGGAACCTGTTGCAGCCAGTGGGGATATTGCGGCAACACAGATGCCCATTGCCTCAACTCTTGCCAGTCAAAGTTTGGTGACTGCAGCTCCGTCACCAACGGTGGCAAGACGGTCAGCCAGGATGGAACCTGCGGTGGAACAGGTGGAAATACGTGTCGAGGTAGCAACTTCGGTGACTGCTGCAGTCAGTGGGGATATTGTGGCTCGTCTACCGATCACTGCAGCACCGGCTGCCAATCATCCTTTGGAACCTGCTCTGCGTCCTCAGGCGGAGGGGCTGCAGCCTCTTCTTCAGCAGCGCAGCCTGCATCCACTGGCGTCAAGACGAGTCCAGACAACACTTGTGGTGGCTCCAATGGTTATACATGCCCATCTGGGTTGTGTTGGTAAGTCATAGACAATACTTCTTCCTATACTCTTGCATTACTAGACCACTGACAAGTTATCTTAAAGCTCGAAGAATGGATACTGCAACACCGGCGACGACTTCTGTGGCTTTGGATGCCAGAAATCTTTTTCACTAGGGACGTGTTCAACCTGCCCTGGCTCAGCATGCGCAGGTACGGTGACCAGCAACCCAACTTGCTCCGCAAACAACGGCTACTGCTGGACATTGAGTTCGAAGAAGTTCCAGATCATTTGCGGAAGGCTTGCCTCCGGAGACTATCTTGGCTACGTCGATGCCACAAGCTTGGGTGATTGCATTTCGAAGTGTGCTGCAAACTCAGCGTGTGTCGCTGCTTCATTCTATCAGGGCAGTAGCACAAGCTGTAGTTTACTGAGCAGTTATCAAGGGTCTGCTTATGGCAACTCGGCAGGTGGTCAGCAGAACCATGCTTACGTCCGCGGTTCCAGCTGCGGGTGAAGGTGTGTTGCGAACGTGACAGGCGGCTTAACTACGGGTTACGATCACGGCAACGAAGGTTATTCCTGTGCCATACGGATTTCCCATTAGAAAACACCATAAGCCTATACACTTGATTCGATAACACCCCGTAACTGACTACTCAACTATGACGAAGGATGAATACCAGAGACGGGCCTTATCCGGCTAGCTGCAAAAATTGACTTTCAAGAGGCCATGTGTACTATTCAGGAACATGCAGCCTACGCGATCTTCGGATCCATAGCAAAAATTCGACTAGATTGTCGCGGCCCCAACAAGAAGCCAATACCCATGCTATTCTGTCTCGCAATTCTGTGGCTTCAAGTTCTGCGCCACAATCAAGCAATTGCTTCACAGCTGGGAGCGCAGGTCTGATGTGGTTATCGCTAACAGCGGCTAGTAGAGGTGTATGTCCCGCTTTCCCGCGGGCATCTACTTTAGCTCCCAACCTGACTAGATTCTTGATGACGTGAGGGATAACCTCGGAACGACACCCTTTGATTACATGTTCCAAGGCAGTTCCTCCTGTAATAATACCTTGTAAACCACACTTGGCGCCATGTTGAACAAGAACCTCAAGAACTTTTCTTTGACCAACTCTGCCCGCTAACATCAATGGTGTCTGTCTTTTGTGTGCCACCGAGTTGGTGTTCGGATCCTGTTGGAGAAGTACCTCAACGACGTCCAAGTAAGGTAGTCAGACTCGGCAGCAAAATGAAGCGCCGCCATACCATCGCGATCTTTTGGTTCCACATCAGCGCCTTTATCAAGAAGCTTTCGTACGCAGTCGAGATTTCCTGATTTAGAGGCCCAGTGAAGGGGTGTCCTCTGCATCTCGTCTTTCGACTCTATTGCGGCATCATGAGTCAGGAGTATTTCGACGCAGCCCCCGTGGCCCTACTCTACAGCCCAATGAAGAGGTGCCTTCTTTCCTTCATCTTCCATTACAAAATCTGCACCACTGCTAATTAGAGTTTCGAAAAATTTCCTATCAAGTATCTAGGCGCTGGTCGCGGCCATTATTTGACACCAAGGCCGAGATAGTTGGCTATTAGGTATGGATACGAGTCGTCTAGCTGGATAGGTTTTACGTATCACCTCGGTGGCGGGCTTAATCTATGATTCGAATAAAGCGACGTATCTACCACATAATATCCTCGGATAAGTTATACGGGTATATTTCTAGTTAGCGTTCCACTTTGGCTAATTTTAGAGAGAATGGAGCAGACGAGGTATTATACGACTAGGATGATGGAAGATCTGGAGTTTCATTACATATCAAGTGTACGAAGGAACGTAGAAAGCGCTGGATAGGAGACTTCCAGTAAGGAAAGCGTCCTCGCATGATGAATAGTGCAAATACTTCACAATAAGGGAAGTAGCTGTGCCATGACAGGGTCATTGACAAGCTTACATGTGCTGACAAGAGTGCTCAAGAACAGTGATCCGTAGGGAAGACCAAGAGCACACAAGTCCGATTCAACAGCATAATTATAGTGGGGAAACAAGACTGACTGCTACATGGCTGACTGTAAAGCCGTTACTTCCACGAATTTGGCTTTTTCCCAAGATGAAATACCCCTCACATGCTGCCCACTGTAGTTGCGCGACTTGCGGCAGCAGATTAAATCAGCGATACTCCGACTCCTGTTGCTTGACCAAAGTCTGTGTGGCCGTCTGAATCTTGTGGAACTGCCACGGTTTGATCTTTCTTTCAAAGAGCTCGTCCAGCTCGGCTGCGGATCGTCTGCAAAAGAGCTTGTATTAGCAAGTGGCTCTGCTGGCAAAATGTGTAGGATGGATTGTCTACCCAGCGGTATCGGGGATAAGGAACCAGATGCCAATCACGAAAGGCAGCCCAACGCCAGCATAGAACCAGCCTGTTTTGAGACCCCAGTTCCACTTATTGGCGTTGACCACTAGATCATATTGTCAGCACTTCTTCTATCGAGTACCCCTTCGTCTCGGAGTTAATCAACGTACTATAAGGCACTAGAACGTTCATGACGATACCAATGACACAGGTACACGCGGCACCGAAGCCGGCTGTGTGGGGGCGTAGCCGCTGCGACGAGATCTCGCCGATGAATCCCCAACCGGCCGCCCCGCTAGCCGTCATGCCAATATCTTCAAAAACAATCTTGTTAGCAGGCACGTGTACAATGATCATAAAGTCCGCCCATTTTTGATGAATTGTACGACGAAAACTTACTCCAAAAGCAGGCGAACAGCACGAATACATATGTCGACGCCCTGACCTGCTTTATCACGCCGATGATGCCGATGACTGCGCAAGAGACCCAGCACAGCGTGATGCCTCCGCACGCGATCCACCGTCTACCAAGCCAATCAGCCGTGAAAATAGTCACGATAATTGTGGCAATGTTGATCGACGATGTGATGACCTTGATAAGGAACGGGTCCTGTAGCCCCGCCTGCTGAAAGAAATATGTCCCAAAGGTCGCAAACAGTGTGAGGCCGATAAACTGTTGCGACAGGTTTGTCCAGAGGGAGATCAGCGTCCGCAGTCCGTCGGTGCCCCGGAATATCGCCGTCCACTTCTCGCGTTTCTGCTCCATCGCTACGGAACGCTCGTGCTCCACCGTCATCAGCAGCGTTGCGTACTGTCGGTCGAGATCGAAATCGGGAACGCCGCGATATAACCAGGCGAGACACTTCTTTGCGCGCGACTCATCGCCACGATTGACGCACCAAGCTGGGGATTCGGGCAGAAAGACGTATATGAGGATCATGAGGCCAATTTGCGCCCATTGCGTGTATATAGGGTTCAAGTAGTTGTATGGCTCGTTCTTGTTCAGGTTCTGTAGCGCGACGTGGGCGCAGAAGGTGCCAACGGTCCACCAGAAGGAGTAGCACATGAGCAGGCCGCCGCGGATCCGAACAGGTGCGACCTCGGCGATGTAGACGGGGAGGGTCGACTGTAGGCAGCCGACGCCGACGCCGGCAAGGAGCTTTGCCACGAGCCAGGCGGGCCAAGCGCGCGCGACGCTCTCAACGGCGACGCTGACGGCGAGGACAAGCCAGAGGGTATACATGGCAACCTTCCGGCCGAATCGAGAGGAGAGAAAGGGGATGGTGGTCATGCCAAGGACCTGGCCGACGGACATGATGGAGGACCAGCCCGAGAGGATGGGGGAGTCAAGGTAAGGTTTTCCAGAGGCGTCGGCAAGGGTCGCGAATTGGTGGACAAAGCCCTTATTTGCTACGATGCTGGCGTTCAAGCTGGATGTGGGTGGCGTGACGGGGTTAGCAATGTAAACTAGAGATTGGGGCACAATGGATGCGCGAGGAGGAGCAAAGTGTGAAGCGTACCCGATTTGATAGCCATCAGTGGCGGCGCTGAAGGCCGCCGCGAAGCACGCAGCTGAGGCGATCTTGAAGAGCTTGACCGTCTCCCATATGGATAGAGACTCGTATCCCGAAATGTTTTGGCCGCGGGTTGCCGCGTCGACAGCTGCGTCGCTGAATTTCAGGCCATCATCCGCCGGGTCTTCAACGTAGGCCACGTTGTCGACCGGCTTCTTGGGAGTTCCACGTGGAGATTCCATTACTGCACAGGATAAAGGGCAAAACCAGAAAAGAGTATGGCTACTAACTTTTTGGTATGATGATTGCTATTCTATTTCGGAATCTGGCTTGGTTTTTATCTTGATACATCGGCACGTGTTGTCACGAAACGAATCGATTTTCATCGAGACGGTGGTGGTCTAGACCTATCGGAACAGTCTGCAAACAACGTCTTGTGTCCAGCTCACCAAAGACCTTCGTATACAATAATGTGATGGACTTGCCCGAAGAATGGACACTTCTGTCCGCTGCCAGGGACATTTGCTCGCATTCGTATTGTGGGTCCGCTGCTCGTTGTCTATTTTCCCAAGCCTTCTCATGACGAACGATCCGGGGTATGGGACCCCGCGAGGACCCCACGGGGATAATCTAGGTTACTTTGGTGGGGGGGGGGGGGGAACTTACCCAAGATGGGCGTTCCGAGGCTTCGGACTATAAACAAGTACGGAGGATACCGAAGCTATCGCTAATTAGTACCTGGGACAAGCACGCATAATCCTTTTTGAATTGGGACGTTGACACGATTGATGTCAAGCTTGGAGACTGTTCGTATCTTCCGTATGCCGTACACAGGGCTTTCCCATTGGGCTGCCGTCATCTACGCTTTACTATGCAGTAACGACCTCCGATGCAATGCGACGTGGTGGTTGGGGCTAGTAAACGTCTATATCTCTCATTGGACGAGAGTACGAAAAAATGTACGAAAATTCTCCAAAAGATGGACCGGAATTGGGTGACTGTTGGGTGCTTTGAGGAAAGACTACCCGAGTAACCGGGAATGGCATCATGGTCATTGATGAGGATGCAAGGACTAGGACACTGGATGACATAGGTCGAACTGAAGTTGTCAAGTTTACGAGAGGGGGATGGCGAAGACATTTCCTCTTGAAATTTTGAGAGTGTGTTGATAGTGTCTACATGTGCCCTCAAGTACTCGCACATCAGGTAAGGAGAAGGAAGATCAGATTTCTGAAAGGTGCAATTGATTTGACTAATCAGAACAATGGTGTCATTTGAAAGTCGACTTGCAAGAGAAGACGTAATTTAAGGTACTTGATAAACCCGCCATCCCAAAGTACATGTCACCTCTTGCACAACATACTCCATAATCAAGTACCGTTAGCAGGCTGCTTATACTCAACACCATCGATGGTGGTGACCAAAGTCCCACTCGCGTTGAATAAGTTCAGCTCCGCGTCAATAATCAAGTGAAAACCTCCCTCGCTAGTCTTCTTAGTCCCATTGACCACCCCAGTCTGAACAATATCAGAAACCCAGTCAACCTGATTCGTCCAGAAGTTGGGGAGAAGAATCTTCACCGTGACGTCCTCAAAGCCATTCAGGATGTGCTCCCCATCATCCGAGTAGTTGGTGTAGTTCACTGCAACGCTGCCCAGCCCGCTCACATTAGTAGAGTCCGGGGCAATGCTTACACCAGCAATACCAGAAACCTTCCCACGGAGTGTATAGTTGCCTGGCTCGACCGTAAACGGCGACTCCGGGATAGCTGTGCCCGGAGGAAATGGCGTGGCCCAAGGGATCACGTCCGGAATCTTGTAAATTGGCGCCGGCGCGGTAGCCTCGCGACCAATCCGTTGAGCCAACATCACGCGATACTCCCTGCCTCCTTGGGCCGTAGACTCGGGGCAAGGAAGGGGATTCGCGCCACCACATGAAGGGGAGACCACGAGAGCCTGCCAGTACGTAATCTTTGTTCCGTCCAAGGAGAAGGCCGGGTCCGCTCTGCCATTCCAGTTCGGATCGTTGATGGCACCGCCGCTCTCGACCCCCGCAGCATTGATCCGCTGACCATAATAGTCGCCGCGATCGCCGTAGCGATCGATTAAGATTGTCTGGAAGAAGCGACGGGGGCCGTTGTTGCGAGTGGAGGCGGCCACAGTCACAGCAACGAGGTCGATCAGGGGCGGGATCCCACGCATGCCAGACATCCACATCTGGCGGTTCGTACCTCGCGTGTCCATGGCAACGAACCAGTCGTTATCGGCAGAGAAGGCCATGGGATCCACGTATTCTGGGTGGCTAGTGAGGCGGCGGACGGCGCCCGTCTGTACATGTACGGCGAAGACGTCGATGTTGGTTGACTCAACGGGGTTGCCGATATAGGTGATCTCTTCGCCGTTCCCGCTGAAACCGCGCAGCTCGCCAACGGCGATAGCATTGTTGTGGATGATGAGTTCGGAGCCATTGGTTGTGATGGGGTTCGCGCGCGTAGGGTCGAAGAGCAAATTCACGTCGACGAGATCATAGCGAGGGGCGAGTGTTTCGCCCACAGTTCGCTCAGCGTTGAAATTGAGGCGGCCAGTGTAAGCGAACTGACCGCCTGTACTGGTGAAAGAGCTCCATCCCATGTGAACGTCGTCTGGATGCAGGCGCATTTCGCGAGGACTGCCGCCCTTCCCCGAGCCATCGGCTGCAGTGTTCCAGTGGATCGGGTAGATGTATGTCTTGTTCGGGGTGCATGCATCGCTTTCCAGAGGCGCCCCGCCGCAGTCCAGAATGTTGTGACCCCAAAGCGCCTTGTCGCCGCTGCGGAAGACGTGAGGGTAGTCCTTCTGTGGGTCAAGAGAGATGGCGTTGACGGCGGGAACACCGCAGCTGAGACACTTCCATGGATCGCCGTTGGTGAAGTTGGTGCCATCTGCCTTGATGAGAAGAACATGCTCCCCATCGTAGATGCTTGCAGGGTTGGGAGCTGTAGGGGCGCCGGTGAAGACCACGTTGACGATAACATTTTTGCCATCCGGTGTGAAGTCTCCCGCCTGAAAGTCGCCGACGGCTTTGGCGATGCATCCTGTCCCACGAGGGTTGATCAAAGTTGTACAAGAACCTTCATCGGAAGATGGAGCTACGGGGGGAAGAGGTAGCTCAACAATATGGAATACTTCCGGTTGTGGGGGTGAAGGTACGGTATCCGCCGTTGCGAGGCTGGCTGTGAGAGCAACCGCGAGGATAGAAGATAACATGGCTGAGACAGTTGTGTGAAATCGAGAAATTCGCTTCTCGACAATGTTGTGACACATCTATATAGCCGTGCTCTCAATTTCACATATTTCAGCGACCAGCAGTCGTCTTTATGATCATGGAAAACTCTCGGACCTGAATCTGGCGTGAAGATCCCGATACGAACCTTTCGGGCTATTCTGGAGACAGCGTCGCTCATGAAAATTGGGGCCCATGAATACGGAATACGGCTCAGCATGCGAGGATGCTAACTCGACTTGTGGACTCATGAACAACAAGCTAGATGCCAATAGCACCCCCTCTTTGAAATTTGTTTCCGTCTGAGTCTATCTCGATACTACCTTCCTCAAGTGGATGCCATGTGGTCAAAAGTCTCCTACGGTCGTGGGAACGGAAATATTCCCCGACTACCCATTCTCCTGAAGGTATAATAAGGTGTCTTCCAATAGACCGTAATAGAGATGTCTGCATGTTGCAATCACGAGAGAAAGTGTTTGCCAGACTGCAAGATCTGGGCGAGTTTCATACGTACTTTAGAGCTCCAGGATACCTCTAGGAGTCATTATTGAATTCAAGCAGCTCTCCGATTCTTTTTTTTACAGCGACATCCCGTTGTTCCACCAATGATTCATCTAAAAACTAGTCTAATTTTCGTTTCGGTCTCATGGTCAATTGCACTACTCATGTGTCATTTGCATTGTTCTTAGCAACATAAAAGAAGAGCAGAGCTAGTGGGGTGACCCTCTTCGTCGCCGGAATGTATCTCTCAAATACAGGGCAGATCCTTTGGGCGTCCTCTTCTGCGTCTCAAAATCTACATGAAAAATTCCAAACCGTGGACCATACCCAGCGGACCATTCTATTTGGGCTGTGTTAGATCCATTCGGGTCGACTTGCGAATACTGATCTTCGAGGGGGTTAACTTACCAAAATTATCCATAAGGCTCCAAGCATAATAACCCTCTACTCTGACCCCGTCTTCATAAATGGAGCGAGATATAGCGTCAAGGTAGAAGCCAAAGTATCTCTGACGGAAGTGATCTTTCCGCGCAACATCGACATCAATTTCACCGGGGCAGGGACACCCATTTTCCGTGACTATGATGGGAAGCTGATACCGATTCCACACCCAGTTCAATAACTTCCGGAATCCTTCTGGCGCAAGTCGTAGCCACTGGACGCCCGACATGGGTCCAATCTCCACTCCTTGCTTGTTAACTGACGTCTCTTCGATATTGCCAGTCCAGTCATCATCTGCTGGGGGGTCTGGCAGAGCACGCGCGTACTTGGTAGAGTAATGGTTCATACCATAAAATGCGTTGATTGGGGCAGTCTTCCGAAGAAGAGCACGTTCTTCCGCCGTAAACTCAGGGAGGCGCGAGCCGAGGTATGCTCTCATTGAGGATGGGTAGTCTGTTCCCAGAAACACTGGGTCTCCGAACCAGCCAATGTAAAACTCCATTCTGCGTTGAGCGGCTTCTACGTCGGTCTGATTGCCTTCATCAAAAGGTTCGTAAAAATGTCCGTTGAGAACAATCGATATTTCTCCTTTCTGAGATGGTTGAAACTCTTCCGCATAAACTTGTACCACGGAAGCATGAGACAAAATGATTGTATGACCGACGCGCCAAGGTTCTGTCTTGGTGTTGGCACCACTGGCAGCACAGCGGCCTGGCGCCAGTACACCACTGTGATGCGCGAAGATCGAGATGATATAGGGCTCATTGAAGGTCACCCATTTCTTGACTCGATCGCCAAACCGAGAGAAGCAGATCCGGGCGTAGTTCTGGAAATCAGCTCTATACTCGGCTGTGTCGAGTAATCCTTTGTACCTTTCGTAGAGCTCTTGTGGGAGATCCCAATGGTAAAGAGTCACCACAGGCTCGATGTTGTTTGCCAAGAGTCGGTTGATGAGATCGTCATAGAAAGCGACACCTTTTTCGTTGATAGGGTCATTGCGTCCCCCGAGAGGAATTATGCGTGTCCAGGCCAGGGAAAATCGGTAGACGTCAACGCCGAGGGAGGACATGAGTTCTACATCTTCGGCTACCCTGTTGTAGTGGTCGCATGCTACATCGGCATTCTCACCATTTGTTCTTGACGGCTCGAGATGGGTGTACACATCCCAAATCGACTTCCCTTTTCCATCTTGGGAAATGCCACCCTCAATCTGGACGGCGGCAGTGGCGGTGCCCCAGACAAAATCTGACGGAAGTCGGAGATCCTCACGTAGGAGATCATGGCCGGTTGACTGACTGTATGCCACCAGGTCTCCAGCCTGGAACATGGCCGCTTCTTTGGACATGATTGGAAAACAAGCCTGGTTGAGATCGGAATGATGATGACAATGCCAGCCAAGCTGGGTGCAAGCGTCAAGCAGTCTTCGATCAGAATAATGGGACAATTTAAGTACCAGCATACTGCAGCAAACACTCGTATCAATATTCACCGAGCCTGTTCTGATGATACAGCGATCCTCCTGTTCTTGGTCAGCTCGCTGCGGGGAGGGGCTCATAACTCAGCATGTATGCTTCACGAGGAGCAGTCAAGACAGTCACCTTGGGCTCAACTGACACGTCAAAAACCAAGCTTCCTGCTTGAAAGTACCCTCTTAGCTTGGCATCAATACGATATACGTACGAATACGGGTGGAGACTGTTGGACTTAGGTCACTAGAGGATCTGCGCCTGGTTTTCCGCCGCTGTGCTCTAGGCGAAAATTACTAAAATAAGACAATAAAGATGGTTCCTAGCTGAGGTCGCTGTATGTTGCGCCGACACAACAATCTTTCGGGGCTTACCAGAAACCCGAGAAGATGCTGCCTACGGTTGTAAGAATTTCAGGTCGGAATTACTACAGATGCTGAGTGATGAGCCATATCGATGGGCAAGCTCACGACCTTTGCGGATTATTGAGACCCATTCTCGCTGGCCACATCAAGACCGACTTCTGAAAAGACGCCATCGCAGTTCATCATTAACAACAGCGAGATTTACATCATGGCTACGATTACCTCTGTTCAGTTCGAGCACTATCATGCCTCTGGCTGTATTGGAGTTCATGAGACCACACCAAGACTCTCTTGGAAAATCGAGGGAGTCTCCACAGACTTTCGTCAAATTTCCTATGAGATTGAGCTCTCTGAGACGATTCTTACTATCTCAAAGGTCGTATCGACCCTGAAATGTGTATCATCTGCATCAAGTTTGGTGCCGTGGCCATTTCGAAAGCCACTTTCTTCACGTCAGCGGATTTCGGTGAGAATCAGAATCTGGGACCAGGACGAGAAGGCGACTGATTGGAGCAAACCATCGCACTTTGAGGTCGGTCTTCTTGCTCGTACAGATTGGAGTAGTGAGCGCATCGCTGCACCCTGGGGCCCCGGAACAGTCGCTCCCGACCCAGAGCAGCTCTTTCGCAAGCAATTCTCAGTCAATTTCCCCGCCCTTCAGGCTAGATTGTACGTCACAGCACAGGGCGTTTACGAGGCAGGAATTAACGGTCAGCGAGTTGGCGACTATTTCCTCGCTCCAGGATGGACATCTTATGAAGGAAGACTTCAGTATCAGACGTATGATGTGACTTCGTTGCTTTCTAGCAATCAGCCTGAGAACTGCATTGGAGTCCGTGTTGCAGAAGGGTGGTTTTCTGGGCGTATAGGATTCGAGGGCGGTCATCGAAATATCTGGGGTCCTCACACAGCACTTATTGCTCAGCTGGAAATCATATCTGGCGATGGGATTATCCAGAGAATCTCGACAGACGGATCCTGGGAGGTCGCTCGTGGTCCCATCATACTTGCTGAGATCTACGACGGAGAGAAGTATGACGCCACCCTTGACTTGCCAAATTGGTCGAAATGGGTGGCCGCCAGCATGTCGGACGGACTTCGCTTTGAGAAAGTGATAACTCTGGAATTTTTGCCGATTTCGACCACTTTGGTCGCTGGATACGGCGAGCCGGTGCGGAGAACTCAAGCCGTCGGGCCTGTCAACCAAATAACGACTCCCTCCGGCAAGACGGTCATCGACTTTGGTCAAAACCTCGTCGGCTGTCTCAAGTTTCGTAACATCAAAGGACCCAGAAATCACAAAATTACCTTCTCACACGCCGAGGTGCTAGAGAACGATGAGCTCGGAACGCGCCCTCTGCGTATCTGTAAAGCTGTAGATGAGTACATCTTGAGCGGTGCCCCAGAGGGAGAAGGGTATGAACCTCGATTCACATTTCACGGCTTCAGATATGCACAGATCGATGGGTGGACTGGTGATCATGACTTGATATCATCAGTCGAAGCCATAGTCTGCCATACAGATATGAAGGCTGCTGGGTCATTCTTCTGCTCCGACCCCCTCCTGAATAAGCTATACCAAAACATTGTTTGGGGCATGCGCGGAAACTTTCTGTCTGTACCGACAGACTGCCCTCAACGAGATGAAAGGCTTGGTTGGTCGGGTGACCTAGCGCTTTTCGCACCGACGGCAACTTTGTTATTTGATTGCTATGGAATGCTGAAGAACTGGCTCATTGATGTAGCATACGACCAAGAGGTTCTGGGTGGTGTGCCGCCGATGGTCAGTCCGAATGCCACACTTCCAGATCCGATATGGTGTAGAAGAGTGCCTTGCGCTATCTGGCACGATGTGACTATTCTAGCTCCTTGGGCGCTCTATCAAGAGACTGGAGACGACAGCATTCTATCCCAACAGTATGGCAGCATGCTGACTTGGATGGCCAAGTTGCCACGCAACCAATCTGGTGCAAGGCACTTGTGGGACAACTCAGTTTTTCAGCTCGGCGTGCGTGGCTCTCCCGATTTAAGTTTTGCGGTCATACTGATGTTCGACAGGATTGGCTCGATCCTACCGCTCCCCCAGATGCGCCGTGGAAATCCCCGACAGACGCGAAGATGGTCGCCAACATGTTTCTCATCCAGAGTCTGCGGCTGATGGCTCGCATATCTGGCATCCTTGGTGAAGAGACCAGGAAGGTCGACTTTGAATCAGAGTTCAGGGCAGCCAAAGCACAGTTCCATCAAGAATACGTGACTCAAAATGGGCGGATTGTGTCAGACACCCAGGCAGCATACGCTTTAGCCATCTGCTTGGATGTGTTGGACGAGTCGCAGAAAGTTCGGGCCGGCCAACGTCTGGCGGAACTCGTGAAGAAGAATGACTTCAAAATTGCAACAGGATTTGCTGGAACACCATACCTCTGCGAGGCACTGTTCATCACAGGGCATGTTCAAGTAGCCTACCGCATGCTTTTGGAAAAAGAATGCCCGTCTTGGCTGTATCCCATCACTATGGGGGCTACAACGGTCTGGGAAAGGTGGGATTCTATGCTCCCCGACGGAAGCATCAATCCAGGCGAGATGACCTCTTTCAATCACTATGCCTTCGGTGCTATTGCAAAGTTCCTGTTTGAAAGAATAGCAGGTCTTCAGAGACTTGAGCCAGGGTGGACGAGATGCCGCATTGCTCCAGCTATTGGAGCTGAGTTCTCCCACGCCTCGGCGTCTCATATGAGTCGTCATGGGCTCATCGAGTGCTCTTGGGAGACGAAAGTGGTCAATGGAGGCAAAGAGATGTTGCATGTTAGACTGAGTATACCTCATGGTGTCACCGCCGAGGTTGTGCTACTGAGCGAAGAGGGAGAGAAACTGGAGGTGGTAGGTGTGGGGGAATGGAATTTTAAGACGATTTTTGTCCGGGATTATGACTGGCCTGTATTACCCCTGAAGAGCAAGTCATGATAATAGATCCTAATAGACGGCAGAGTACCGACTTACTTAAACTTACTGCGACTAACTCGTCGTAGTAGATTAGTAATGCAACGGAAAATGGTGATTAAAATTATCAAGGGCATTACAAGTCCGGTTTCTGTTGGTGTAAAGATATCACTGTTTTACGACAATACTTCGTCAATATGTCCGCCGAAGAATAATCAATACGGGTGGGACCTCGGATTGTGAGCGTGCCAAGGTGATGTTATTCAGTTCATCCGACTTGTTGCTTCTTCGCTCCCGCGAAACATACTTTGCAGCCTGAATAAAGTCTCATCAAACTGTAATGTATGGAACCTTGGTCAAACTGATCACTGTGCCTCATGCAAGTGAGAGAACGAATGATCCGGGGCTGAAGCTAGTTTACGTGTACGTGCTTCTTACTTTCAACCACAAGAAGAAAGCGAAATTAGTACTTTAGTTGAGCTTCTTTTTTAATCACATCAAATTTACTCGAAAGATCGAACGCAGTAGAAGTCACTGTCAGGACAACCGGTTTGCCTATCATTTGATTGGCAACGCCCTCAGAGGCGTGTGATCATGTCTAGTATCCATGTAGGGAACCAACTGAGAGTTATCTTTGGAAAGATATGCTTCATGTAAGGAATGTATTATATCCACGACTGATATACTCGCTTGTAGTGTTCTATACGTGCTACGAGATAGCAAAACTGTGGTTCAAAACAGTCATCAGATGAAGACAAGTTGCGAGAAACCCTATTGTAGGAAAATAAGAAAACTAATCTTGATAATGCTAGCCCATGACCAATTACAACCACATATTTATCCGTGTCCGAAGCGACTCCCGATTATATCCATTGAGTTGATATCCCCTTTCTACACAGAGGAGGTATGATCTTCCGGCCCCGAAGACGCCACAAGACAGGAACCAAACAAAATATTGTTGCCAGTTGACGAAGAGGAAGATGAGGATATAATGTAGACCAATATGAAATTATCGAGAAAAAAAGACAAAAGAAAGCTTAGAAATTGAATGGTTGAGCGTCTGCGACGGTGGGACAGCTGAACACGAGCTGGTTGTTCGTGACGGCCTGGGTGTTGGAGACGACGACGCCACCGGAGGGGTTCGTGAGCGAGAAATTGAACAGACCACACTGCTGAGCGTTGACGAAGAGGAGACGGATGGGGTAGTACTGCCCCGCGGTTGCCGCGAACGTGTACGTGCCGGAGCTGCTCGTGTCATAGTAATCGACGTTCTTCTGCGCGTTCGCGTTAGTGAAGCCCGTCTTTGCGGCACTTCCCTGGCCGAGCCAGAGATAGACGCCGTCATCCACGCCACTGAAGCTGAAAGTGTAGGTGCCGGTAGTGAGAGGGTGGAAGTAGCCGATGTGCTGAACGATCATGAAGTTGGACTGGCCGCTTGTCGTTGTACCGTATACCGTTCGGGTGGTGGTGTCGCACTGCTGGGCGAGGCCGATGGTCGTGGTGTAGCCCGTGTTGCTCGGGGTCTGGCCATTGAGGACAGTTGGAATATTGAAGTAGGTGGTCTTCCAGTTCGCCTTGGAGGTGTCGTCGGTGTTGTGGTAGGGGATGCGACCGGCTGTGCTAACGGTGTCGGAGGCTGCGCGGGAAAAGCCGTAGTAAGCCCATCGGAGTCCCGGGGTGCAGCTGGGCGTCGTGATAGTGACGACGGTGGTTGTGCCGGCCGGGTTGGTCTGGGGGAGGGTGGTCACGCCGGTCGTGGTACCCGTTGAGACGATAGTCGTTATGGCACCGGTGATGGGCGTTGTGAAAGTGACGACGGTAGTTGTGCCGGCCGGGTCGGTTTGGGGCAAGGTCGTCACGCCAGTCTGAGTTCCTGTTGAGATTACGGTCGTCACGGCGCCCGTCGGAGGTACGAACGAGACCACGGTAGTCGTGCCGGCAGGGTCAGTCTGGGGTAGAGTGGTTACACCAGTTTGCGTTCCTGTTGAGACCACAGTAGTTACGACACCAGTGACCGGAGGTATGAATGACACTACGGTGGTCGTGCCAGCCGGGTCAGTTTGGGGTAGTGTAGTCACGCCGGTCTGGGTACCTGTCGAGACCACGGTAGTTACGAGGCCAGTGACTGGGGGTACGAACGAGACCACGGTAGTCGTGCCAGTCGGGTCGGTTTGGGGCAGAGTAGTTACGCCAGTCTGGGTTCCGGTTGAGACCACGGTGGTCACGGCACCCGTGGCCGGAGGCACAAAGCTGACGACGGTGGTCGTGCCGCCGGGATTCGTTTGGGGCAATGTGGTCACGCCGGTCTGCGTCGCCGTCGACACGATCGTAGTGACGAAGCCCGTGGCGGCTGAAGTTGTTGACGAGCTGGAGGGCTGGGCTGCGGTGCACGATTCAGGATAGGCAAGCCCCGAGATGTCAGATGAGTTCGTCGCGTGGCCCGGCCCGTTGAAGAAGAAGTTTAGAGACGAGGGAGTACCCCAGTTACCAAACACCTGTCGAACCGGGTAGAAGGCCCCCGCGACGAGGTTGACGCTGGCGCAACCGGTGTTTCCGTCGGCAGCGAACCAACTCTTTGCCAGGGGAGTAGCTCCCCTGGGGGTATCCGCGTTCGCGGGCCTGCCGCAAGCGAAGGCAGCGTCTCCAAGGTAAAAAGCGTCGCGGTTGTCGGCGTACCCGTAGCAGAAGTTGTACGTTCCGCTCTGATCAGGCCGGAAGTATCCGGTGAAGACGAGGGTGAAGTTGTTGGCATTGTACGTGATGCCGCCGTACGTCTGCGTCAGACCCTCGTAGTACCGGAAGCCCGTCGAAGAGCCTGATGTCTGGGGAGTGTAGGGCGTGACGGTCGTGCCGCTCGCATCCTTGTAGGGAACGGAAATTGAGTTCGTGCTGCCTTGAGCCAGGGCATTCTGAGTGAGGTAGTAATCGGGCCCGACTCCAGATCGGCCGTCTGAGACTCCATAGCCATCGGCAACTTGGACCGAGTTTGCGTAGAGCTTGAGAGTGAGGCCGGATGCGGCACAATCCACGGGCGGAGTGGCACAAGCGCCGGGGGGGACGAAGGTGACAACGGTCGTTGTACCAGTGGGATTCGTTTGAGGTAGAGTTGTTACGCCCGTCCTCGTCCCGGTTGATACGATCGTCGTGATAGCACCCGTGGGGGGAGGGACAAAAGTGATAACGGTAGTAGTACCAGCGGGATCCGTCTGGGGCAGGGTCGTAACGCCCGTCTGGGTAGCCGTGGAGACAAGAGTCGTAATTGCGCCCGTAGCAGGAGGAACAAAAGTGATGACGGTCGTAGTACCGGAAGGGTCTGTCTGGGGCAAAGTCGTAACGCCCGTCTGGGTAGCCGTAGAGACAAGAGTCGTAATTGCGCCAGTAACAGGAGGAACAAAAGTGATGACGGTCGTAGTACCGGAAGGGTCTGTCTGGGGCAAAGTCGTTACTCCCGTCTGGCTCGCCGTTGACACAAGAGTCGTGATCGCGCCTGTTATACGGGGAACGAAAGTAATCACCGTCGTTGTACCAGAGGGATCTGTCTGGGGCAAGGTCGTGACGCCTGTCTGCGTGCCCGTTGAAACGAGAGTCGTAATTGCGCCTGTCACGGGGGGAACGAAGGTAATCACAGTTGTTGTTCCAGAGGGATTCGTCTGAGGTAAAGTTGTGATACCCGTCTGCGTGCCTGTCGACACGAGAGTTGTGACCGCACCTGTTACGGGAGGGATAAAAGTGATGACGGTTGTTGTGCCCGATGGATCCGTCTGGGGTAAGGTTGTGACACCCGTTTGCGTGCCTGTCGATACGAGAGTTGTGACCGCGCCTGTCACGGGGGGAACGAACGTAATCACAGTTGTTGTTCCAGAGGGATCCGTCTGAGGTAAAGTTGTAACGCCTGTTCGAGTACCCGTCGATACGAGGGTTGTGATGGCTCCCGTCACAGGGACAAAAGTGATGACGGTTGTTGTGCCAGTGGGGTCCGTCTGGGGCAAAGTGGTGACGCCCGTCTGGGTTGCCGTTGACACGAGTGTCGTGACGAATCCGGTCGCTGGCGGGACGAATGTGATGACACTAGTAGTGCCGGCCGGATCCGTGGGAATAATGGTTGTGGCTCCAGTTCGGGTACCAGTCGAAGTGACAGTAGTCAGAGCACCAGTAGGCACCGTGACGAAGGTGATGACGGTAGTCGTGCCGAAGGGATCGGAGTTTGATAAAGTCGTGACGCCGGTCTGGCTGGCGGTCTGAGTAAAAGTCCGAATGATACCGATGCGAGGTACGATGGTGATCACGGTAGGAGGACCACCGCTTGGGCCGGGGGGAATCGTGACCAGACCGGTGGTTGTGCCAGTGGATGTGAGGGTGACTGGAGGGGTAGTGGTCACGAGCGTCACCACAGTGGGAGGTCCGCCTGCGGTTCCAGGAGGGATTGTAGTCAGGCCGGTGTTGGTGCCGGTTGATGTGATTGTGACTGGGGGGGTGGTGGTCACGAAGGTGATCACAGTAGGAGGTCCTCCATTAGGCCCCGGGGGCAAAGTTGTGAGGCCAGTTGTAGTGGCGGTGGAGGTCAAAGTAACTGGGGGAGGGCTCGTCACGAAGGTGATCACGGTGGTGGGACCCCCATTGGGACCGGGCGGAACGGTTGTCAAGCCGGTAGTGCTGGCGGTTTGAGTCACGGTAACGGGAGGAGTGCCAGTAACGAAAGTGACCACGGTAGTCGGTCCTCCGTTGGAGCCGGGAGGCAACGTGGTGAGACCAGTAGTGCTGGCAGTCTGGGTCACAGTGACAGGGGGAGTGCCGGTGACGAAGGTCACTACAGTAGTCGGTCCGCCATTGGGCCCCGGAGGCAAAGTAGTGAGGCCGGTCGTGCTGGCTGTCTGAGTGACGGTAACTGGGGGAGTGCCGGTGACAAAGGTCACTACAGTAGTCGGTCCGCCATTGGGCCCCGGAGGCAAAGTAGTGAGGCCGGTCGTGCTGGCTGTCTGAGTGACGGTAACTGGGGGAGTGCCGGTGACAAAGGTAATAATGGTATTAGGGCCGCCGGGTCCTCCGGGCACAGTTGTAAGGCCGGTAGTTGTGGCGGTCTGAGTGAGAGTTACCGGGGGCGGGGTCGTTACGAAGGTGATGACCGTGTTGGGACCACCGGGACCGCCAGGAACGGTAGTCAAACCAGTAGTGCTTGCGGTCTGAGTGAGAGTTACCGGGGGCGGGGTCGTTACGAAGGTGATGACTGTGTTGGGACCACCGGGACCGCCAGGAACGGTAGTCAAACCAGTAGTGCTTGCAGTCTGAGTGAGAGTCACTGGGGACGGGCCTGGGACGATAGTGATGACCGTCGGGGGGCCACCGTTAGGTCCAGGAGGCACAGTCGTAAGACCTGTGGTAGTACCAGTTGAAGTGATAGTCACTGGAGTCAGCGGCGGAAGGGTTACAAAAGTGATGACAGTAGGAACGCCGCCGTTCGGGCCAGGGGGAATAGTGGTGAGACCAGTTGTGCTGGCAGTTCGAGTAATAGTAATGGGGGGAGGGCCCGTTGCGAATGTAATGACTGTTGGTGGCCCTCCGTTGGGTCCAGGAGGTATTGTCGTGAGACCAGTGGTGGTCGCAGTCTGAGTGAGGGTGACAGGGGTCAATGGAGGAAGGGTTACGAAAGTAATGACTGTGGGGACACCGCCGTTGGGGCCAGGGGGAATCGTTGTCAGGCCGGTTGTGCTAGCAGTCTGGGTGAGAGTCACAGGAGGAGGTCCCGTTGCAAAAGTGATGACTGTGGGAGGTCCACCGTTGGGTCCTGGAGGAACGGTTGTGAGCCCAGTAGTAGTGCCAGTCTGAGTAATTGTGACCGGCACTGGCGGGGTGGTGGTTGCGAAGGTGACAATTGTAGGCGGGCCTCCGTTGGGACCCGGAGGTAAAGTGGTCAATCCGGTGGTGCTTCCGAAGGACGTTACCGTAACTAGCGGAGGACCGGTGACCAAGGTAACGATCGTAGTGGGGCCACCGTTCGGCCCGGGCGGGATTGTGATGAGGCCGGTGGTACTTCCGGTCGAAGTCACTGTGACGGGAGGAGTGACACCCGGAGGGACGGTAGCAAAGGTAATGACTGTCGGCGGGCCGCCGTTAGGGCCCGGGGGAAGAGTAGTCAAGCCGGTGGTTGATGCCGTCTGGGTGATGGTCACGGGGGTCTGAGGAGGAGGCGTGACGAATGTGACAACGGTGGGAGGTCCGCCGTTGGGTCCAACTGGGAGGGTGGTCAAGCCAGTTATCGACGCAGTGGATGTGAGGGTGACTGGTGGGGGACCGGTAATGAATGTAATGACGGTAGTAGGACCGCCATTTGGACCAGGCGGGACCGTGGTCAGGCCGGTCGTTGATCCTGTCGATGTGATCGTCACGGGAGGCAGAGGTCCCGTGGCAAAAGTGATGACCGTCGGCGGGCCGCCGTTCGGACCAGGAGGGACTGTTGTCAAGCCGGTCGTGGAGGCCGTCTGGGTGATAGTCACAGGGGTTAGGGGTGTGGTAGCAAAAGTGATGACAGTCGTCGGACCGCCATTAGGACCGGGCGGAAGGGTGCTTAGGCCCGTAGTTGACGCAAAAGACGTAATCGTTACCGTGCCCGGAGGCCCAGTAGCAAAGGTAATGACAGTAAAGGGACCGTTGGGGCCGGGAGGAACGGTCGTCAAGCCAGTAGTCGATGCGGTAGAAGTGATCGTTACTGTACTAGGCGGTATAGTAGCGAACGTGATGATAGTTGGGGGGCCGCCGTTCGGACCAGGAGGGACTGTTGTTAAGCCGGTCGTGGATGCCGTCTGGGTGATAGTTACAGGGGTTAGGGGTGTAGTAGCAAAAGTGATGACAGTCGTCGGGCCGCCATTAGGACCGGGCGGAAAGGTGCTTAGGCCCGTAGTTGACGCAAAAGACGTGACCGTTACCGTGCCTGGAGGCCCAGTTGCAAAGGTAATGACAGTTGGGGGGCCACCGTTCGGGCTAGGAGGCAGAGTTGTTAAGCCGGTCGTGGAGGCATAAGAGGTGATCGTGACTGCAGCAGGGGGTGTCACGAAGGTTACTATAGTGGGCGAGCCTCCGTTCGGTCCGGGAGGAATAGTTGTCAACCCGGTGACTGAAGCGGTCGAAGTTACGGTCACTGGAACCAACGGGGTGGTGGCAAAAGTGATGACGGTAGGAGGACCTCCATTTGAACCAGGAACTGTGGTAAGGCCGGTAGTCTTTGCCGACGAGGTCACCGTGACAGGGCCTGTCGCAAAGGTGACCACGGTCGATGGGCCACCGTTTGGACCAGGCGGAACAGTAGTCAAGCCGGCGGTGCTGGCGAGGGAAGTGACGGTGGGCAGAGGTGGAACATAGGTGACGATAGTGGTCGGATCGCCGGGATTCTTTGGGGGAATAGTCGTAGCTCCCGTCTGAGTGCCGGTCGAAGTGACGGTAATAATATCAGGAGGATTAGAAGTGGTGTAAACTATCGTTGCCTTTGACGTGGTCCCACCCTGGACAACATCGGTGGTGGTCACCCACTCAGTGTAGGTCCTGCAAGATGTTAAGGAATGTTGTTCTCTTCGACCCAAGAGTCTGAGATAGATGACATACCTAGTCCTGGTCGAGAGGGAGATGCTCCCGGAACATTGAATCTCGAACGGTTGCTGTTCGATGATTACTTTGGCATCTGTTGGACATGGTGGGTTACTGGAGAGTGCGGCGGCGTTGGCAATCCCCGTCCAGTGGACGACGAGAGACAGTGGGATTTTCCACCTCATCTTGTCGTGTAACTGGCGAATCCGACTGTTGCGATACTTACCTTGAGCTTCTGATGATGCAGTAGAGGAAGCTTGATGTCGTTGATGCTCTGGCTGAGTAAAGGCTCCTACGAGAGAGATTACGGTCGTCTTTTAATCTCAAGTTGTTGCTCGTCGTTGTGTAGAACAAATTGGAGATGTTTCCATGCGATACGCCATCCTCGCAGAATTCCGCAAACGTTCAACATGATTATCGTTCTTTTGCCTTGCGAACAAACTAATTAGCCAACCCAGCTAGACGTTGCCACCAGGAACAGCAGACATGCTGTGTTTCTCGGCCGGAGAAGGTCCTTCCCGGTCTTCCTAGACATCTCTTGGACGCTGAGGCCTTCGGTCGCTTCAGAAGATGTTGTCTGTTTGCGTCATGGAACTGTATGCTGTCTGGCATTGGTGATCAGCCTGTCCCAAGACTCTAATTGGGTGTCACTCAGTTACACTGACGAAGCAAAAGTCCATGGTTGAGAGGCAAAGTTCGTATCCCTATGCAGGTTTGGTTGTCAGGTAGCTAATACTTCTTGCTCCAAAAGCACGTTAGTTCCCATAAGCGTGGTAACGTTATTATCTTGAACAAGACTGGATCAGACTGTGACTGTGATTGACTAGACTGTCATGGTACCTGGTGCAAAAGACAACGAGAGATATTGAGGGTGTACGGTTGAATAGTAGTGGAGTGTACAGTGTCCGGGATCTAATAACGCTAGTTCGCACGCTTGAAGGCTTGACTATAGAAAAACTTAGCGTTTCGCTAGCCTGTCAGCATTCTTCTTCGAAAGACTAGGTCAAAATAGGCAAGCCCTTTGACGCCTCGGAAGCACCGGCGAGATGACTAAATGACCAAAACAAGTTGGTGTTGATGCTGCATGCCGATATGGCAACTCTATTCAGCAGAGTTATAGGAAGCCGGTTGTTACAAAATGAGATATGTAGAAAACAGCCTTTGACAATTGTTAGAGCGTTGTACCTGCATGAATCAAGCACGCTTCATAATCTGTTGGTCATACTTTAATCCAAGAACATTTCGTTCCTTATCTAATATCTTAACACCTAGAATTATTTGTACATACACTCAAAAGAAGTACATGAAACTCGGCTCAGTCGAGACCGAACTCGGAAAATTTTTGCGCGGCGTGAATCCTTTGGAATCAGTTAATGTCTTGAGCCCGAAACAAGGGTTGAAGGGAGCCCGTTCAACATGACGCGGGAGTTGAGTGCCAAGGGCCTGGCTGACGGTGCTGAGCAAAGTTTATGAACCACCATGTACTTGATTGCAATGTACAGACGAGATACAAGGCTTGCTAGTTGGATCAATGTCTTTGTGATCGAGTGGTCGTGCGGGGGGCGTGTGGGGTGCCGTCGCTCTTCGGAATAGGAGCAGGCTCCGAAGTAGCAGCCAAGGGACCGTCAATGTCGCTAATCTCGTGCCCGGATTAGGTGTTTTTGATCGCCCACAACACATGCCGTGCCCTATTTGTTAGATCCCAGATCCGGAGCATGCCAAACCTCCCCCTTAGCACAAATGAAGCATGGGGGAAAGATGGCTTGATACCCGCTCTCTGGTGGATTGACTGGATCGTCTAGCGGCTCCAGCGAGGACGGGACGCACCGCTCGCATACAGACTAGTCTCGTGAGGGTCCACTATGTGTAAAACTTCGCTACATGCAGATGAGGAATTCGGTCCTTGGACCTGTGTTGAACATGCTGATTTTATGATTTCGGATTTTAGCCATGTATGCTGACTATGAGACAATACCGATAATCCCGCCGACGCAATTGGTCATGTTGATGTGATCAGGGATATTGTGAGACTGCGGTCCACTTGAGCAGTAAAGTTCGCGAAGCTTTTGTAAAAGATTGATTGGGCCTTATTGCTGACAATCACAGCCTCTTGCGGGCCGACTTATGTGTAAGTTGTGGATTGATCAAGCGGTTCCGGCCCCAGTCAGTACTTAGTGATAGGACGCTCGCCACATTCTTCTTCTGACATCACGACAAGATGATCTCACTAAGATGGCTGCTTGCCTTTAGTAACTTTAATGGAAAGCAGCAAGCCCTGTGCTTTCCATCATTCCTCAATATCTGCATCCTCCCAAGGCTGAGTGGATTACGTCCGAGAATCCGGTCATTCAGGCATCCGACTGGTGGTTGCACTGCCCGGCACACGTAGCAGCCGTGCCGCTGGGAACACTAGAGCCGAGAAAAAAGGTAATGCCGAAGTCCCAGAAAGGGCACCATGACGAGATTTTCAGGTATACCCATTATCGGCAAACAGAACGCTGTCGTCCAAATGGGGAAAGCTGACTGGCCTCCTTGGAAGATAAACTTCGGCAATTAAGCCATCTCCAGAAGTTAGCTCGACCCAGAGCAGAAATAGCGTCAGTAGCGCGAACACTGTGCGGAGACTCAACTGAGACAATGTGCCGCGACGTTGAGTGCCAACAATCGGCGGGCGTTCTGTGTGGGCGATCACCCAGATCCAGTCTCAGGCACGGGGATTCTTAGTTCCATTGCGTCGGCCAGAAGCGTTGTGCTGTTAGCCGTTTGGTAGCCAGAGTAAGTGTGAGGTTTCGCCGCCACATTTCAGTTTGTGTCAGCTAACTCAGTAAAATCATCTGGATTTGCTGGAATTTACCAAATTTGCCGCCGCATATACCATCCGTTACCTATGGGAACAACTTCGGATTTTAGTAATTATCTTATAGCAGAGGATATTTCGGAATCTTTAAAGTGAAGGAATAAAGACACTAGACTTGGCATTCCTGTTTAGGCTGTTTCTAGATGTTGCATTTTTAAATACGTTAACTAACTCATCGGTCGTGGAATCAGGATCCCGAAATCTTCTCACACCGGCCTAACCCTTGGATCTATTCGGAAATTTCAACCTCTCCTATTGACGCTTGCGGTCAAATCCAAGCAACTAACAACGTAGCATCGCGTTCAAAGAATAAGCTACTTTGTCTAAATCCTCGAGCTCAGCTAGCAGAACATAGTTCGCAGAAGCTTCTCTCACTCCAATACGAGGTTTGGTGTCTCGTGCTGGGCTTTGACCCCACAGGAGGGCAAAAGCTTCGGGAAGAATACCTAGCAGCGAACGACCTTATGGCTTGTAGCCTAAAAAGGCTTACAAGAGTGACAGTTCAGCTTTACCTCTATGGTGTCGACCTGCAATACGCTCAAGCTTCGAGCCAGGAACTCTACGTCCGTTCATAATCTGCAAGCAGCTCCTAGAAGACCGGGGTGCATGAGCTTAGCATGATGGAGGAATCAGATCGGCGTGGGGTACCAGGCAGGGATCACAAGTCTTTGATCCAGCTCGTGCTTAGCTAGTAGTATCCCGAACGAATATTTCCAGACTAACAGTCATGCCAAGCGCGAGGGCCGGCATCCTTTCGACCCTGCATAGTCTTGTGGCTATACCTCCTTGCCAGGCTCAGGACGGCATCTTATCCGAATACGAAGTATCCATGGATGACGCTTGAGTTAAGCTTACACCCTCGTCGTTTGCTAGGCCATGAACGGACTTTCACCGAGTTCGTGGCATGGTCTGCAAGAACAGGTACAGGATACTTCATTACCAAGTACATCTCCATCACTAAACCTTGACGACCCATTCACCTTGAGATTTCATAATCAGTCAAAGACGCAAGCGGATAACCTCGCGGATCCTCAATGGCGCGATAAAGAAACCAGAGCGCAGACTCGGAATGGCTAAGTCTGCAAAGGCTGAAGCCACCTGACACTGGATCTATTCCCACGCGATGTCCTCTCAACAGCAACGCCACCGATTACCCCGGTAGTTAACTCTTTAATCTTCTTCCGGAATATTTGAATGATGAGCAAGAACTTAGCTGTCTTGCGGCTTTCTACAAGACTGACATCATCTGCACGGATCCGATGTGGTTAATCTTCCAACTGCTTACCTTCCCACGGCATATAAACTCAACACACATCGGCCCTCTAGTCCGGTTCGTTTTCACTGGGCTCTGAACAACCACATTCAAGTTCCTCTGAATGAGCTACCGCCGAAATGAAGACCCACATGGTGCTAGGCGTTGCGCTATACGCATGTTCGACGGCGGCAGTCACTACTGAGATCAGGGTCATGTCCCTGACGTCGACGGTTGATTGCTCCGTGAGTTTGACCTGTTCCCAAGATGTGTTAATAGCAATCTCTGATATTATTAAGGGCGCTGTCATACCTACAGGCCTGCCAACAGTACCTATGGGCGTTCCTGGGGCCAATCCCACTGGTGGTGAGTAACATATTCCAATCTCGAGGCTCGCGTTCAACCACTGACCACAATCTTTCAGGCATGGTGCCGGGTGCGACTGTACCTGGCGGAGCTGGCAACCCCCCTGCGTCCACTGGAACCGTCGGTGGCGGTGGAAGTGGTGGCAGTGGAGGTAGCGGCGGTAGTGGGGGAGGTAGCGGAGGTGGAAGCGGTGGTAATGGAGGAGACGGTGGTGGCAATGGAGGAGGTAGCGGAGGTGGCACCGGGGGTGGTGCTACCGGCGGCGGTGCCTCTGGTGGCTCTGGCGGCGGTAACGGCGGCTCAGGGCAGACCGCGACGACTAGAAGTCCGGCTTCAGGCACAGGAGTCGTGGTCGTTCCGACAGCCGGCTCGCAAGCCCTACAACCTGGCAGTTGGCTGTCGGTGGCCATCGGTATCCTGGCTGTGCTGTACTAGAATTCTGGCATTCAAGTAATTGGGGTTTGTCCACGTTGAGTATCGCCATTGTTATTGGTATCTTGAACAACAATGAATAATATCTTCAGTACCATGTCAATAGCACTTCCTGGGGAGATGAATCAAGACTTAAAGGAAAGGAACATATTTATAGATCACTGTCCGCAGATTACTCCAAGTCTGCTAATGAATTCAGAAACTCAAAGTTACTTAAGTTCTGAAAGCTGGAGCATCGAATGAGTCATCTCTCGGGGACAGATAAACTGTACGTGTGATCACTCTTTCCTGTCGAGTTGTTTGATTATGTATCTATGTACCCAGGTCTTATCACTACCTTACTACACCCGACTAACTGCGGATTGATGTCGATTCAAATATCCAAATGAGCTCTCCCGTATTGAAATATTTCCACCGAAAATCGAATCTACCCGATTGTCACCTCCATTGACTCTATGACGTGGGCATATGCCTATTTGTTACCCGCGACCGACAGGATTTCGTTGCTGTTGCTGCTCTACAAACGTTTTCCAAGACGAACAGAACGCCGACAAGCACAATGGCGGCCAATTGCTATAAAGTAAGGCGTAGTAAAACGCCCTCAGCTTCTCATCTCTGCTAAGCTAGACGAAGGGCTACGTACAGGCTGCATATGCATTGACATAATGTCATCTACTTGAGTCCTCCAGCCTTTCTGTTTAAACGTCCATGTCACTTCAATATAGCTCGATGCTATGCTGTGACTTGAACACCGCTCATCGAGCCACCTGCCCGCCAGTCCTCCAGGAATTTTACATAGGCATTGATACCATGTGGAAACGGCGCTCCTCTGGCCAACTTCATTTGTGCCTCCAGTGGGGCCTTTTCGCCCTCATTGTTCATGTAGCTTGGTGTGCATATAGACAAACTAGAGAACCAAGCCGCATGCTGCATAATGAAACCGACATATGCTTCTTCCCCCGCCAATGAGCTCTCTATAGTCACCTTATTAGTGCTTTTCCCCGCGCGCTTCATAGCTTCAACTACCATGTATGCGCAATGTTGAGAAAGGACGTCCTGGGCATAAGCAAAGTTTGCCGCGGCGCCGATCTGCAAAGGGCCGGTCAGGAACAGGTTTGGAAAACCGTTGGTGAGGACGCCGTGGAAGGTAGACGGGCCTTTTCCCGACCACTTATCCGATAGGAGCTCGCCGTTCCGGCCCTTGATGGTCATGTTGGATCTGCTTGATGGCTCGGCCATGTCTGCTGCAGGCGGCCTGTATCCCGTGCTCAGCACAATGACATCGAGGGGATAGTCTGTACCGTCGACGACTAGTGAATTCTTGGTGGCGTGGTCAACTCCCTTGCCGTTTGTATCAACAAGATGTACGTTGGGTAGGTTGAACGCCGGGAGGTAGTCGTCATGGAAGGTCGGTCGCTTGCACCATGATGGGTACCATGGCTTCAAAGCCTCAGCAACTGACTTATTCTTCACAATTTCCTCAACTCGACGTCGAATCCTCTCTGATCTCGGGGCATCCAGGGCGAGAAGACTGCCGATATGGCTGGGAATATCCTCCAATCCAAGAGGTTTCTCGTGTGGTGCGCCGACAAGGCCTTTGTAAGTCTGAATCTTCGTCCAGCCATCATCTACCAAGTCCTCTTCTACCTCGCCGCCAGAAACGAGTGAATTGAAGTTGTCAAGGCGACGCCTCTGCCAGCCAGGGCCGTCGGCAATCTTCTTCCACTCTTCTGGATCAGTAGGCCTCTGGCCTCTCTCTTCCACAGATGACGGCGTTCTTTGGAAGACGTAGAGCTCCTTCGCCCACTTGGCGAGCTGTGGAACGAGCTGGATGGCGGTTGCGCCAGTACCAATGATGCCAACACGTTTTCCCTCAAGGCCAGTAAGCTGGACATTTTCGAGGTCCTCCGCGTTCCCACCAGTGACTTCGTAGTTCCACCGCGCAGTATGGAACATATCGCCCTCAAATGCCTCGAGATTCTTGGCCGCTTTAGGATGGTTCAGAACACCGTTGGCCAGAACGACGAACTGTGATCGAACCGTCATCGTGATGGGCGACTCATTCGGGCCGCGAACCTGCTCGATAACCACGATCCATCGCTTAGCGTCCTCGTCCCACTCATAACTCTTGATCTGCGAGCGGAACACACCCTTGTCTGTCAAGTCCCATGTCTCTGCCATTCGGTCCGCATGGGCCCGCAACTCGTGGCCATACGAGTATCGGTGCTTGGGAACATAGCCCGTCTCCTCGAGGAGCGGCATGTAGGTGTAGGATTCGACGTCACACATTAGACCCGGGTAACGATTCCAATACCACGTGCCGCCAAATCCACCAGCGGCGTCGACCAGGCGAATATCCTCGGGCTTGAAACCAGCTTGGATGAATCGAATTGCGAACAGCAGTCCTCCGTAGCCGGCGCCGAGGATGATGAACTTCACCTCGTCGCCATCCTTGAGGCTCGGCGTCTGGGCGTTGAGCTTCTCATGATCGACCCATGGATCTTGGGCCAGCTTGCTGAACTTCGCGTTTGTCTCCATCTCGATGTACTGCGCGTTGCCGTCAGACCGCTGGCGCTTCTCTTTCTCCTCTGTGTACTTCTTGTTGAGAGCCATGAAGTCGGCCGCGGCAGCCCCGGCCGCGGTGTCTGTCGTGATCTGTGGAGGTGCAGCCATGTTGACGTTTGACTTGCAGGTTGAATAGAGGTGTAGTTGAGGTAAGTGATTCTGCTTGGTGACCTCTGTATCATATCTACGAGGAGGCGAATCGTCTAGTTTTGAGTCGCCAAAATATGCGGGTAATACATGTCCGTTGAGGACAGTCCAAGCGGTGTCCTCAAACAGCTCCATTGACATACTCCATGCTCGCACTTGTCATCTGGTCTCCATTGGGGTTCCCTAGAAGAGGGCCAAGCGTCCCCGCCTACCACGATATTTCTGAGCCGGGGCGTGTTTGCGGGTCATCGTACTGGAGCATAATTCTATGGCTAGTCGGGGAGTACTATGAGCCCGACGAGCCATTACTGGAGGGACCAGTGCGTCCAGATCGACACAAACGTATTCGTATTCGTTCGTCGCATTTCTAGTGCAACGTAGCAACGTCGCTTAAAGAATAATGCGGTAGTTGATGGTGGATCTTGTCCTTTGCCAGACTAAAACGATCTCAGGATCTACATAGACCCGCCAAGCTTCTAAGGGTCCGGCTCCTGCTCCGCTACATGGGTAACCGTTGCGGAGAAGCTGTCGTCCAAAGACAGCCAGATGCAACAAACTCCGTGTGTCTGGCCTCAAACACCACCTGCATGTCTTGGTGGATTATCGTGGCTAAGAGTACTATTATAGGTCGACACTTCAAGAAGTTTGGAGATGAACATGCGTGTCTCGCTTGGGGCCTGGCGAGTGGCGCATCTGCTGCATCATGTATCCATGGTGTCATTGTCTAACGACTCGATGCGCATTGCTCCGTGCAGCACGCTCGGTTTCGAGACTCCAACGCGACTGGCCCACCGCTACGAGACCGAAACCGATCAGACGACTCCACGAACGGGTACTTCCCGCTAGACTGCGCGGGAGCGACCGCCGTGTGCCACAACCAGCTCGCCTGGTGTCATAATTGACCTGCAACAGCATAGATAAAGTGAGTACGGACGGGCGACGTTGATGTTTATGCGCTTCTCGTCTTCAGACTCAAGTCTCATAGTGATGTGGTATTAAAGCTAGGGATAAGCTTGCATCAACTCAAATTTGATGCAGCGGGGTATGGGATGGCCGAGCTTATGTTGACCACATGCTGGCGACAGATGTAAGTTAGTCTGTGCATGAGCTTGAGTCCGGTACCTAAAGCACCGATTGACCAGGTTTTCATCCATTCTTGCAACCATATGGCGCGGATCAGTGTAGTCATGGCTATGGACCAGGTGCTCCAACCAGTGCGGTAGAATGAAGATAAACGTTACCCCTCTCGATGTCAATTCATTGAGTGATCCGAGAGCCCATCACAAACCTGGGCGAAGTACTTAAGTAAGTAAGTAAGAATGTACGCGAAGCACTTAACTAAGGTGCCAGTCTCAGAGTGAACAGTCTCGCGCAATGTTCTGCTTGTATTCGTTGTTCAAAAATTGAAGTTCGGATCCCACGTGCATCCAAATTGGACGCAACTGAAAATCGACGGCTCGCGATCTAACCACCGACTGGCATTTCTACCCACTTTCGTACATGCCCATCGCATTACTAGTGACCCGCTGTTCACCTCAACCCCCTGACTTTACCCCTCAAGCGAAACGGAGGGTTTATGGAGAAGCCAGGTGTTTGACACTCCAGGCGGGTGCATCATCGCCAGACCAGTTCACTCTTGTGCTTGCTCCAGTGAACGATTGCATCGAACGAAACCTCACGTATTCAGCCAAAAATATCCGTAAGTGAGTTCAAGGTATCCCCTACACACCCATTCGTCACAGCTGACCTCAAGTTCAAGCACCCTGAGATCATGGCTTCCGTCACAATGGATGGCTTGCATCTTCCTGACTACGATGACCTTCCGCCTGTCGAGGGCATGCCCAAGGGCTGTGCCTCGGGAGTTTTCGACAAGGATGGAAAGAAAGACCTCTTCGGGACCTTAAATCTGCTCACCCCTTCAGTTGTGAAGGCAGCAGGCGCTGAAATACGAGATGGCGTGTCCATCTCGTTGAAGTGAGATGCCCATGTTACCAAGTTACTTAGAGCCAACGCCCCATGGCTAACACAACGCTATATAGCTGGCCTCTAGACAGCATGAACAAGCTGGCTATCCCTGGACGCAAGCAATCGGTTCATAAGGTGTACACGCTGCAGACTGCCGGCCTCAGTCAAGGGATTGGCTGGGACGACGAGCTAGAGTTCAACACACAAGGCAGCAGTCAGTGGGACAGTCTTGTCCACTGGCAGCATCAGCCGACGGGACTCGCCTACAATGGCTTCAAGCCAACTCAAGAAGAACTTTCGGCGACGTCCACAGCGACAAACAAGATGCCCACCATCGATCACTGGCATGAGCGGGGTGGCGTGGTGGGACGCGGGGTTTTGATCGACTACAAGGCATATACCGACGCGAAGGGGATAGACTACCATCCCATGGAGGGCTACCGCATCACTATCGAAGATATCGAGGCTGTAGCCAAGCATCAAGACGTAGAGTTCAAGCAGGGCGATATTTTCTTGCTTAGAACAGGCATCACTGAGATCCTAGATAAGCCTACGCCGGAGGATTTTGCAAAGCTGGGGCAGTATAAGTTATCCGGCGTGCATGGCTCAGAAGAGACGGCCAAGTGGTTCTGGAACAAGCACTTTGCCGCTGTTGCTGGCGACTCCAGTGCCTTTGAGGCATTTCCACCTGTCAAGCCAGACGGAACTTTGGCAAATATGACCGATCTTGGTACGTCATTGTGATGAGCTGGAAGGAAACAATGGCAGAACGAGCCCGGCTAACTCTTGCTGCAGTTCTTCATCCCTACTTCTTGAGTCTTTTCGGCATGCCCATCGGCGAGCTATGGGATCTCAGTCGCCTGTCGACATACTGCCAAAAGACAGGAAGGTACTCGTTCTTCTTGACCTCTGCGCCTATGAACGTCTCCTGTCTTGTAGGATCGCCGCCAAATGCCCTGGCCATATTCTAGAAGCTTGGCAGAAATTTCGGAAGCGCCGTGGATCTCACAGAAAATCAAGGACTGTATGAATGTTGAACTCTAAATGGTTACGCACTATCATTATAGAACACAGTGACAAGACGAAGAATATGACGAGAAACAACTATTATATTAAAAAGCTTATTGGTATCAAACATCATTGACGCATCATGAAGCGCAGGCCTTCCATACACTGTGTGTATTCTAGCAGGCGAAGTTCCAAGTGTTGTATCCCGGCAATTCCCAACACCAAACACCAAGGGCATCGCGGATATTCAGACCATGACAACATTCACCAACAGTATCGAGCTCTCGTTACTGCATAGCAGCATAGACGAAGCCGGCAGCAGCGGCAGCAGCAACAGCCATTCCAGTCTCTCTCGGTGCGGCGCCCTTGCTGGTGGCAGTCGCCCCCGCCCCACCCTCGCTGGTGAGCGCTGCCAGCTTGGTGCTGCAGTAGCCTCCAGAGGCCAGAAGGCTCTTGACCTCGGCCGCGATGATGGGGATGTCGGTGCACTCATGCCACACGGCTCGCATCTCCGACATATGGGCGGTCTGCCATGACTCAACGGCGCTCGACCATGAGGTGTACTGGGCGCTCATCGAGTCCGTGACGGAGATGGTGCTGCAAGGGTCGACCGTGCCGTTGGCAAGGGACGCGGTGGCGGCCCACTCTTGAAGGGCGAAGTTCGGGGTGGGGAGGGGGTCGCTGCCGGTGACGGCGCTGGCGAATGCGTAGACGGCGTTTGTACACTCGGGGGTGCCGCGGGCTTCAAGGACCTTGATGATCTTGGTCGGTTCGATTCTCTTATGGAGCTGGAGGTGGACGTCGCCGGCGGCAGCAGCAACAGTTGCGGCGAAAGCGCCGAAGATGACGGTAGCAACGCGCATGTTGATTCAGTAACAAGGACGAAGCAGGAGGATTTTTCAAGGTGGGTTGAGCTTGATAGGTGCTATTCGAAAGAGACAGAGTCCTCAAAATGGTTATTGATGCAATTACAGATCGTGGACATTCATTTGCAACCGGAACAGAGCAACTATTTATCATCGGGAGACACGCAACAGTTTCAATTCATCGTGGGCTGATGCCTACAAGCAACCAAAGGTACCCTTGCCCGATGACTCCAGCGAGGAAATGAATTTTCTAGGGCAAGCTGAAATCGAAGTCAACCAGTTTCCCTTCCAGGTTAACTCAATGGTACCCGACAACATTAGTCTGGACAAGCTTCTGACTGTGCCGCCCGGCTGCCTACAGAGCGCATCTTGGCGCTGATTGCGGGTTGAAATCTGAGCCGCTTGATAGGGCCGAAGAGCGCTGTTGGCCGTTGTCTGACCCCGTAATGAATTTCCGCTCTCGACCGAACATCCTGGTCCTGTCAGCCTAGGTCTTCGGGCGGTGAGGCAGATCACGAGGAGAACCTTGGGGGCTGAATACATGTGGCACAGCCCTATCATCTCGAGCGACGGTAAGTTGTCAGACGGCCATTGACGAGAATGCTTCGCCGCTCGTGTTGTTCACCCGTAAGCCATAGTGAAAGCGTGGGTGAGTGCCACAGGCTGTGTTACACCAAGGAAGAATGAGAAAGAAGACGGCATGAATTGGATTGGCAGCTAATTTTGGCCTGGGCCGTCAGGATTGGCCTCAATTCTTGCCAGGGATTGGACTTGAAGCGGAGCTGTGTCCGTACCTGCATAAGCTACGGTACCGAGGCCCTCAAGCCAAATCCGCCATTTTCTGACCTACTTCCAAAGATGAGGGACTTTGGTAAACACCCATGCGCGTAGGTGAACTCTTCCCAGAACCAATCAAGCCGAATGCCAGGCACAATCTTTAGGCAATAATTGGGCCTGGAGGAACAATTGGCCATGTGGCGGATGCTGATGTCTGGTGGCTTCGATTGAGATATGGTAGATGGGTATGACGATGGTGGGACGCCGACCTGAGCCATCCTGGCAAAGCCCACGAGCTCCCATGGGTCAAATTCAACGATCGTACAGACGAGGTGCCCCAAGAATCCTCACGAGTATGCTTATGCATGTGAACGCATGCAAGTCAGCAGAAAGCCTGGAGGGTTCTTTATCACAAGACGGCTCCCGAGGGTGTCGGCTTTTTTTTTTTTTTTTTGAATCGAGTGGAAATTGCATGTCACCAGAAGTATTGTGGGTAGTGTTAAAATCGCAGTACCCCTTCGCGCAGTGAAGTCAATGCAAGGAATCTTGAAGTCGAAAATTGCATTTTTCCGCGGGATTGAGTTACAACGAGGCACGACTCTGGTGACTTCTAGAGTAGTAACCTCCTCATCCCACCGACTTCTACCTGGATTCCTCGGGCACTTTGAGCGACAGTCTCCTCAAAATCATGCTGCGACAAAGCACCTCTGTAACGAGAGAGATATCGGACGAGTGTAAGATTGCCATTTTGCAGGCCCAGTCGTTCATGAAATGGCGGATGACGATGGGAGAATTTGATAGGTTGTTCCAAGGGTAGAAGTTGCAGGAACAAGCGTAGATTCCCAAGCGCCTGCGTAGTCCGTGTTCGACTGCCATGATGAATGCATTTACCTAACAAGGGCACCTAATTTGGTTAAATTGGATAGCCGGTTCAAGAAGAAACTCGGTCCCTTCACGTTTGTTCTACCTTGGGAGTAATACGGTAGTGGCTATCGAGTGTTGGACCTCAGAGACTTGGCGGTTCAACATCTTAGCACCCCAGAAAGGACCATTGACAGGATGCGCCGCGATAAGTCACAATGCCAGGGACGAGTACTCCTCTTGGAACATTGCTCGGGAGGATACCTTGGGCTTGTCTCCATGGCCCATCAAGTGGTTGTGTTTGGGAGTGACATTATCAGTATTGGGGGGAAAAAACAATGAATCCTGTCAACCTCCCATCACGTTAACTCTAGTATCTAGGATATCCCGGTGACACTGACGTCGCTGAGGATGGTGGGGTATGAGTGGGCAGCATGACGCAGGCAAAGTCCGTGGAAATGCCAAACCATTGGGCGAATTGACTAGTTTCTGAGTTTTTCGGTGGGAACAACGGCGGAGGTGGCATGCGTAAATTTTGTCATGCAGATCGAACCCTAAAGCTTGCTCGGAACAACTGCACACAGAACTTGATCTAAGTTCACGGCCTCGTTGGCTCCGGCACCTCTAGTTTTTCCGTCTCTGTACGACCAAGAGCATAGCCGCCTCTATCTAGCAGCTTTTTTCACGGTGTCGCCTAGCAGTTGTCAAAATCTCATTAACGCGAAGACCGTGCACCACCAGCAGTACTCCAAAATGGCGCATCAGAACGGCGGGAACACTGTCTTACTGACCGAAGAAGAGGCCCAGCGGATTCGGACCACTGTACAGGAGACACAGAAGAAATGCTCAACACAAAAGGGCAACGCCAGAGAGTTTCGAGATGCTCACGCTACTGTTAGCCAGGCGACTGGTACATCACTCATGATGGACATGGGTCAAATGAGTGGACAGGGTCAGAAGGACACAATCCCAGCTCTTGGTGTTGGGCAGTCATATCCACCAAGCACCGTATCCCTGGATGAACTCAAGCCTATGAAATTTTCGGAACTCACACTAGAGACTCATCACCGTGGGCGTTCTTTGACAGTGCAGCGTGCGAGGCGCTGTCCGGTGGTGGCTCTTGCCGCCCGGTCATGGACTGTTGTCCAAGATGAGGAAGAGAAGGAGACGGAACGTTTGGAGATGGTCCTGCATAAGACAACAGATGGCGAAGATACCCTTGAGTCGGCACGGCGATTCATCATCAAGGAGCCGTACTTCACGCTGACGGAAGAGGGTGAGGCTACCCTGCGGATCGACCACCCCTCCGATCTCGTCATCATTAGAGAGGAGATCGTGAAAGGCAGCTTGAGCGAGGTCGAGGATGGAACCAAGGGGGACGAGATTGCAAAGAAGTGCAAAGACAAGGGTAACGCGGCACTGCAAAAGAAGGACCTCCCTCTTACTCGGACAAGTTACAGCCAAGGACTCAAGGTTGCCAGGCAAGAGCCCGTCCAAAAGACGAACCCGGACATCGCAAGAGACATTGCACGGAACCGAGCTCACGTGCATCTGCTTATGGACCGACAAGACGAAGCCATCGCCGACGCTAAGGCCTCTCTCATTGGCGCCGACGATCAGAAGTCTAAGGAACTCGACAGCAAAGCCTACTTCCGCGCCGGCAGCGGCGCTTACAACCTGGGCCAATTTGAAGAGGCCAAGCAGTACTTCGAAAAGGCTCACGAACTCGCACCCGCGGAAAGAGGTGCGGCAGTGTATCTGCGCAAGGTGGAGATGCGGCTTCGCGAACAGGAAAAGGGGTCGTATGACCTGCAGAAGATCAGGGCTAATCTCACGAGAGTCTCACCACGGGCCGACGCGGCAACCTTCACTGCAAAGACTGAGGTCAAGGATAGCAAAGGGCGAGGCCGAGGCTTGTTCGCAACTTGCGATATTGCCGCTGGAGAGATAGTCATGGTTGAGAAGGCTTTCTGTGTGGTCTGGGGTCATGAGAGCGAGGTTCTGACCGCAATGACCTACGATGTCCGCGACGACAATATTAGGGTGGCACCCGTCGGCCTAACTAAGGCCATCTCTCAGAAGCTCCTTAGGAATCCTTCGCAAATCGCCAAGGTGCTGGATCTTTACGGAGATTACCAGGGTGAGGGTAAGGCCACGTCAGAGACCTCAGAGGGCCCGGTGGTCGACGTCTTCCGGATCCACGATATCGTCTCTCGTAACGCTTTTGGGCCCGGCGGCCAGTACGGAGAGGAGGGCGCGAGGAACGCAAGCACCGGTCTCTGGGTCTGGGCGGCTTACATCAATCATTCCTGCATTGCCAACGCCAAGAAGGACTACGTCGGCGATCTAATGGTCCTCCGCGCGTTACGACCAATTGCCAAGGGCGAGGAAATCTTCCACAGCTACGATGAGTCGAGCAACTACGAGGCGAGACAGCAGGCTCTTATGACGACGTGGGGCTTCGAGTGCAACTGCGCTCTTTGCGCTGGTGAGAAGACCGACGACGCCAAGTTGCGCCAAAAGCGCCAAATGCTGGTAAACGACGCGGATGACTTTGTTTCGACGACGCACTGGACCAACGCGAAGAGGATTACCATTGCCAAGGCGCAGCGCCTGGCGAAAGATATCGACGCGACATATGAAGACAAGAAGTACGATGGTGTTCCTCGTCTGGCATCAGAGAGGGTTCGGGAATGGCTCACAAAGGCAGCTCCCCGCAAGTGAAGATGAAGACCCAGACTCCTGGTATGCTGGATAGACTCATCGGCCTTGTTGTGGACTAGAATAGCAGAACGATCATTCCACCTGCATTAGATATAGACCTCCACACACGAAAGACGGTATCAGACCAAATTATCTGGCTCATGCTAAGCGGATGTCCACACTAGCCATAGCGATACTACGGCCTCTCCTCGATATTGACGAGTGATGGTTTCACAACTCCAGAAGTATAAGTCAATCTATGATGGACCGCGCTAGCAATTGACTTGCTTGCGTGATGCCACAGGACCTGCCGGAATCACGGCGTCTAAACAATGAAACAGCTATTGAAGGTGTCTCAACGCCGCGTGCCTCAAATATCTCTCTTCAGGTTGCCTTCATTAATGAGAAGCCCGAGATTCGGGCCTCTTTGTTCGACATTCTATACTGTGATGCGCTGATCACGTTCAAATATTTGGAAGCTACACCTTTTGGGAAATGACAGGGCAATGACTCGTCCAGAGCGGAACCGCATGGACTCTGCGGAACCGCAACTCCTGATGTTGTACCTTGTCCCCAACGCAACAACAAGGGAACATCGTCCCCCATGATCAGCGAAGATGTCCAGTTAGCCGATTGCGGGGGAATACTCTTGCGTTTAACAGGCTTTCCGTGAAGTTGGTCCTGGTTCCCGTGCTTGCCGAGACGAACCACAGACCTAGAATCAGGTGCTTCCCCTCTTCTGCAGGCAATATCCCCACATCAACCCCAGACGTCACGGAACGTCAGCCCATAAGCTCACAGCCTGCTTGTCACTCATATGATCTGACGATTCCCAGTCCAGAGCCTCGGGACCGTTTGCCAATGATATTTACCGACCTGACATCCAACTCCGTCATTGTATGATTGCCTTATACTTGTTTGTCCTGGAATGTTATATAATTCACTACTATCATTCTGAATCGCCAGTAATTGAAGAATACCTTGCATTATGGCTGCAACTTCACGAGCTGCCAGATCCTTTTTGTTTCGAGCTTCAAGATCAATATTGCCTGCACTGGCAGCTTCGAGCCGAGCGACTTGCATTTCCCCAGCCTTCACTCGCACAAACTTAAGCCCTGCCGGCTCGCTGTTGATGAGGCATTTGTCAACGATGAAGGCCCTCGTCTACGACGGTTCAAACTCAGTGTCATTGAAGGATAAACCTCTCCCTACCATCTCGAAGCCAACCGATGTCATAGTCAAAGTCACAAAGACAACCATTTGCGGCACTGATCTCCACATTCGCAAGGGCGACGTAGCGACATGCCAGCCAGGCACCACGTTGGGTCACGAAGGCGTAGGTATCATCCACTCAGCGGGAGCTTCGGTCACAAGATTCAAGGAAGGAGACCGAGTCCTCATCTCATGCATCTCCAGCTGCGCTACGTGTGAGTACTGCCGCCGGGGCATGTACAGTCATTGCACGTCCGGTGGGTGGATCCTCGGGAATACCATTGACGGCACCCAGGCCGAATATGTCCGCATTCCCCACGCCGAATCCAGTCTCCACCCGATCCCGGACGGCGCCGATGACTCCTCACTGGTGATGTTAAGCGACATCTTCCCGACGGGACTCGAATGTGGTGTGCTGAATGGGAAGGTACAGCCGGGCGGTACCGTCGCTATTGTCGGCTCAGGTCCGATCGGTCTGGCGGCTATTATCACGGCTCAGATGTACTCCCCGTCTCAAATCATTGCCATCGATATGGATCCTAAGCGACTTGATGTTGCAAGGCAATTTGGCGCAACCGAGACTATTGACAGCTCCAAGGCAGATGCTGCAGCCAAAGTCAAAGAGTTGACGGAGGGCAAGGGCGCTGACTCGGTCATTGAAGCGGTGGGAATTCCCGCCACCTTTGATCTCTGTCAGAGCCTGCTCGCACCTGGTGGTGTTCTAGCGAATGTGGGAGTTCATGGAACCAAGGTTGACCTTCACCTCCAAAATCTTTGGGACAAGAATATCTGTGAGTTCAAAATATCGAGCTGTTGGGTGATCGAAAACATCGACGCCAATTCTAATTCATCATACAGCAATCACCACTAGACTTGTGGACACAACAACGACACCAATGCTTTTGAAGCTTGTACAGTCTGGCAAATTGCAACCCTCACAACTTATCACTCACCGTAAGAATCTCTATTTAAGATCGTGCAACATTCCATGAGAACATGACTGACAGGAGCTTCAGACTTCAAGCTTGGTGACATGGAGAAGGCATATGATACCTTCGGAGAAGCGTCTAAACATGGTGCTTTGAAGGTTGTGATTGATGTGGATTGAGACTTCGGATACCACACGTTTCGCTCAACGTTGATCCCGCGGATAAGCCTACCTTTTGACAGATTGAGAGCCTCAGAGAAGATAGGGAGGTTTCAATGTTGATAACGGTTATTTCACAAGAACAGGGCTGTCTTACATGATTACTTGTAATGATATGGGGAAGAAGATTCTCCTCACAAATAGACCGCTGCTGGAGTTATGCCCTGATTGAAGTTGCCAAGTCTTTCAAATATCAAAATATCAAAGTTTACTATCTGCATCGATACCGTTTATGAGTGTGACTGTCAATCAAGGAGACTGAAGACTCATATCAAAGTGGTTGTCTCTTCGTTCTTCGCAGATTTCAATCATTGGTGATACATTCCCATGTTGACTGCCACGTAAGTATGTATCGGAACTTCATGTTGTACTCATACGTATCACCGGCATGAATGTTTGATTTCAATATTTACATCGCACCAATGGCCTCGCACCTGGGTCGTATCAAATGTCACGCGCATTTCGAAGCCGCAATAATCCATGCCATGCCCGTATAACAATCGCGTGATGCACGTTTTCCCGTCCAACTACATCATACCTAACGTAGAGATTGCAGACATTGATTCCCTGTCCATGGGGATATCTCGTCTTATCAAACCAGCGACTCTGCTAGATAGGCATGGCCAAATTCGGAAACATGTTGGACCACTTCTTTGGCATCCAGATCTGCAACCTCATTCAGTGCACGTCGAGTCCACCAAAGGACCTGCATTATCTAAGGATGCACGTCTTACCGCGTCTCCGGGTTCAAGTGGAGGCATTTCCCCCACGGCCAAACGCCCGGAAGTGAATCATCGCGGGGCCGGCTTGTGTCTTCACGTTGCATCGGACGCAGAAATCCTCGCGCGTGCACGGCCTCGTTGGGCAGTAAATCTCCAGAACTTAGATACCGCATTGATAAGACTGCCTAGAAAGGTGGCATTCGCAGCCAACTAATTTACGCCTAACACATGCTTCGAGGAGTTGGCTTAGCAGTGCTGGACCATCTCCTACCCTCGTACGGTTTAGCGCCGGCATGGATGAGGCCTCAGAGTTTGGAAAAGGGCCCGATGGTCCATGCAGCAGTTTAATGGTCTACCAGTCCGCCTCGTTGGCGTTGAATCGGCAGAAAAGGAGGTGGTAGTGTAGAATTTTTAGTCGATGGAAGAAGAGCAGAATTTTGGTCGGTTGGTATATCATTGTCGAGCCACCGCTGGGGCTCTTGATGGTCTCCCGTATGGGCCGTGCCAGCAACCATCATGACAAACACAACTATCACGTTCGATATTCCGGGCACGGTGCAGCTAGTCGACACACAAGGCGTCCTCGACGTGAAGCATGGCTCGGAGCACACCAACATCGTTCTTGTTCCACAACCGAGCAGCGACCCGAACGATCCGCTATCATGGACGCGAAAGCGCAAGACGTTCAACATCTCCTGGGTCATGACATGGTGCTTCTTCGGCGCTGCAATCATATCCGGCCTGTCTCCCGCCTACCTGCAAATCGAAGCAGACACCGGCATTTCTGTAGCAGACCTTAGCACTGGCAATGGCCTCATGTTCCTCTTTCTCGGTTGGGGCACTCTGCTCACCCAGAACTTCGCGCTCAACTACGGAAGGCGCCCGACTCTCGTTTATTCGATGGTCGCGATGACCTTTGTCAGTCTCTGGACTGCCTACGTCAAGTCTCGAGCCGAATTCTTTCTTAATCGCATCATCATTGGCATTGTCTCTTCGCCAATGGAGACTCTGATCGAAGTCATAATTGACGACCTGTATTTCGTCCACCAACGAGGCTTCTACATGGGTATCTACAGTTGGATGTTGTGGTGTGGTGCCTTCCTCTGCCCGGTCGCTACAGGATTCATCGCCGAAGACCTGGGTTGGCGTTGGATCCAGTACATCCTATCCATTACAGGTGGCGTAATAACCATTCTGACATTTCTCTTCTTCGAAGAGACCATGTTCTGCAGACCTAGTTCACAAGCCGATGTTGGTGGCATCACCGATCAGCAGCGGGGGCTCTTTGATAGCGACAAGAGCGCAATCGATACCGAGCGGACCGAAGACCAGAAGCCTCAGCCTGCGGAAGGTGCAGCCAGTGTCAATTCTGAAATCGAGACACGCACTATACCGAACCGCGTCAATGTAGCACCCGAAAAAGCTTTCTGGTCGAAATTCAAGCTATGGGGATATCAAGACGACAGAAAACCAAGACAGCTGAAGCAGTCTCTGTTGCCTTTTTACCTCCTTCGATTCCCTTCCGTCATTTTCGCCGGTATTCTGGTTGGAGGTATCCTCTCGTGGTACAACGTAGTTGGCGGGTCTCTGGCTCTCATCCTTGGCAACCCACCATACAACTTTGGCTCCAACGTTATCGGCCTCTTTTACCTTGCTTCGGTGATTGGAGTATCGATCGGATGTCTGATATCAAGCTTGGCGAGCGATTCTTTGTCAGTGTGGATGGCCCGCCGACATGGAGGAGTAATGGAACCAGAGCATCGTCTTTGGTTATGCTTCCTGGCTATTGTGGCCCACCCTGTCGGTTGCATCCTATACGGCGTGGGGGCTTCATACCAAATCCACTGGGTCGGTATTGCTTTCGGGCTGGCCTTGATCTCTGTCACTCTCCCTCTGGGAACCAGCATGGCGTTCACATATATCCTCGACAGCTTCAAGGACCTCGCTGGCGAGGGCTTCGTGTCAGCTATCCTTATTCGCAACACGATGGGTAAGTTGACGCCGTCATTCCTCTTGGCGTCAGATTCAAAGCTGACCATACCCAGGCTTCGCTTTCAGCTATGCTGTAGTGCCGATGATCAATAGCATTGGTCTTCGCGATGCCTTCATCGTCACAGCTGTTCTTGGAGTGACATTCTGGGCACTGTGTCTGGTCATGATGTACTTAGGGAAACCGTTGCGACGCATGGCGGCGCCTCATTACTGGGACATGGTAGAAAAGCATAGCCTTTCAGGACACTGAGTCTTTACATAAAAATTAGCTACGTCTTACAGAGAGTTTAATGCAATAATTCTCGCTCATTCCACACGTGCAAAGGAGGTCTTTTAACCACACTGCGTTTGTGTTATGAAAACCTACATGCAGTTACACCTAGGCTTAAGCTTATTCTATACATGTGATACTTGTCAGCGCTAAATACCGCGCAGCTGAATCCTTGTAGGGCACCCAGTACACCTGGATTGCCCGCATACATTTTTGTCTTTGACATTTCTACCCTACACCCAAGCATTTTGAAAGTCACGGCGACCAAGTCTCATAGAGGATCCCTTCGTTCTAGTGCTACTCATGAGGCAAGCCTAGGACATAATCTTGGTTCTCCGATTTGGCGAGACACGAATACGAGTGCAAGCCATCGCATTTCGGGCAGTAGTTCAGCCGAGTTGTGTGAGGGCTTCTAAGGTAGATGAGAAGAATTGATTCATTATCACGTTAAACTGGAAATCTAGCCGTCCCCTCTATCTTACGAGCAACATCCTTCCCAAAGGGGTAACAAGATGGACCAACTTGAGACTTACGTTGTGGAACACCACTCAAGCCAGCCCTCATCGTTGATTCACTTGCTTTCTCGATTAAGGAGTAAGACAGGTCATCTGAAAGCGGCAAGCCGAGAGCATATCCTGCAATACTAGAGCGGTACGAGCTTGGCATTACTTCACCATACAGACCCCCCGCACTAGCTGCATGCAAACTACTTGAGCCTCTTGGCTGCCCTTCTCAACTGCCTTTCGCGTAGATAATTAGCTTAACTATGGTACTGTTGCCCGTCTGACGAATCTTATGCATCAATACTGCTTCTAGATTCTTTCAAGCACACCAGGTTGAGCCTACCACGATCCTCTACAGTCCCAAATATGGCTCCTGCCCAATTTTTCAACTATCCAGGGACTGAGTCCAACGCAGAGCAATACCACTACTCCCAAGCTGTAAAGACCGGAAACGTCGTTCGCACATCAGGTCAGGGTGGCTGGGACGAGCAAGGGAATATCACAACCGACCTCGAAAAGCAGATCGCTATTGCGTTCGAGAATGCTCTCAAAGCTCTTCAAGCCGTTCACCCACGCCTCAACTTCAAAGACATTTACGCGATTCGCTCCTATCATCTTGATATGGACTCGAGTTTCGACGTCATGACGACGACGTTCAAGAAACTGTTCCCGAATCATAGACCTATCTGGACGTGCATCCAAATTGGCAAGCTTGGATTGGAAGGGATGCAGGTTGAAATCGAAGTTGAAGCGTTGATCCCCGTCTAAGGAACATGGATGTAGGATGCAAGAGAAACTTTCCCAATCTTGTGGGTTAGACACGATCAACATCGGCGCGGTGTCTTGGGTACTTTATGTACCATATCGGCTATCTGTCTTCAGAGCATCATCAGTCACCAAGTGCAACATCGTATAGCCTTTCGCCGTGAATCATTTGTTTTGACAAACTGAGCGAAATTTTGCAAAATCACTCAACTCTGATACTTTCAAGTACATGCAACTATGTGACTGCAGACAGCCCTTTGACCACCTTGTGGACTTCAAGGGACCATGGCTAGGCTGTAGAATTCCGAGAGTGTAAAAAGGTTAGTTTTCGACTTCACCTTAATTAACTACCAATAATACTCCGACGTATCATTGCGAGCTTGCGACGATACCGCTAGTTTCCATACTTTTGGTAGAAGGTCCAAGCCAAGACGCAAGTTCATCCTGACACAAAGTCGGCTGCAAATGCAGCGGTGGCGCAACCCGCAAGTAAGCTCACTGTTGGCAAAATTCTGATTGGCGGCACCGAAGTAAGTTTAAGTAACTTGAGCTTGGTTGCTCCAGTTGAGAAACCTTCTCAGGGTAGTGATGGACCGCCGTGGCCAAAGTTGAGGCCTATGCGACCAACCTGCAACTTGAGCGTCACTACATGTAGTGGTGTGTTGCCTGTCTCGGATATCCAGTTCCGACTTGGGACTGGGCAAAATGTCTCATGCTTCGTACCCGCAACTTGGAATCATGTCAAGCAATCACCGAGTTGAGCTTCCACTTCCCGGCCCTCTAATTCAAGCTATCCGACCACCCTGTGCTGCTGTACCTCAACAGCCCCGCGCCAATGGTCAAAAAAGTTGCCTAATTCGGACAGCTCCTGCGGGAAACCCCGCACCCCTCTCATTGGCGTTGGGATGGTTGAAATTGACGCTGCACAGCTTGGAGTAACTAAGGTGGGGAGAAGTATCCGGACACATGTAAACCTGGTGGGCACTTACGACTAGGAGACGGGATCTTGTCCATCTTTTGTCTGCTTCAGGATCTCCGAGCCGCCAGTGTGGCCCCGTCTGATAGCTAGCCGCTGACGATCTGCAGAATTTCACAGATCCGCTTCCCCACTTGTCTGGGACACTTTGATGGCGGAGACACAATGATCCCATTTATTGCCTAGTCTGTCCGACATGCATTGACAGTTTGCGTGGATAATAAGAGGGCGGGCTGCCTCACGTCTTCGACTTGAAGCAAGACACCCTGCCCTGATTTGCTCAACTACGGCAGTTGTGTCTTGGTTTCTTTCCCCTTACCCACACACTCCGGAGTTCGCACCAAGATGTCAGCTGCTACCTTGAGCCTCACAGCGCCGAATGGCACGAAGATCTCCCTGCCTACAGGGCTCTTCATCAACAATGAGTTCGTGAAGGCTAGCTCAGGATCCAAGATCACTGCCATCAACCCAAGGTGCGATAAGAATTTGAAGTTACTCGTCGAATATCACGAGACTGACGACATCATAGTGATGAATCTGAGATCGCTGCAGTGGAAGCCGCATCACCTGAAGATGTTGATAAAGCTGTAAAAGCAGCACGGGCAGCACTAAATGCCCCAGGCTGGGGTGACATCTCTGCTACGGATCGGGGCAGATTGATGTTCAAGCTCGCCGACCTCGTCGAGGCAAACCAAGAGACTCTGGCCACCCTTGAGACGTGGAACGGCGGTAAGCCGTATGGCGTGGCCCTCGGAGAAGATGTGGCGGAAACAATCTCAACGCTACGCTACTATGCTGGCTGGGCAGACAAGATTCACGGCGAGACCATTCCTACAACGCCTCAGAAGTTTGCGTATACAATCAAGCAGCCGATTGGAGTTTGTGGACAAATCATTCCGTGGAACTATCCAATCATGATGGCAGCATGGTTAGTGAAATTTCTTCTTCGCAGTTAAAAGGCACGAACTAATTCTAACTTCCAGGAAGCTCGGTCCGGCATTGGCATGTGGCAACACAGTGGTTTTGAAACCTGCCGAACAAACGCCACTCTCTGTCCTGTACTTTGCAACTCTGATCAAGGAAGCAGGATTTCCTCCAGGCGTTATCAACATTGTCAATGGACTTGGAAGGGAAGCCGGCAACGCCCTAGTTTCTCATACCGATGTTGATAAAATTGCTTTCACTGGCTCCACAGCAACCGGAAGACAAATTATGAAGTCTGCGAGCGTTAACCTGAAGAACATCACGCTAGAGACCGGCGGAAAGTCACCTCTCGTGGTCTTCAGCGATGCCGATCTCGACCAAGCAGCAAAATGGGGCCATGTTGGCATCATGAGCAACCAGGGCCAGATCTGCACATCCACATCCAGAATCCTGGTTCATGAAGATGTCTACCAGGACTATGTTGCAAGGTTCAAAGCGATATGTCTTGAGAACAAGGTGGGCAACCCCTTCGACGACGACACATTCCAGGGACCGCAGATCACCAAGATCCAATATGAGAAGATTCTGGGATACATCCAAGCCGGTAAGGATGAAGGTGCCAAGCTTGTGACTGGTGGAGTTCCATTCAAGAACGTCGGGGATGGCAAAGGATTCTTCATCGAGCCAACAGTCTTTTCCGACGTGAAGAAAGATATGAGGATCTTCCAAGAAGAGGTTTTCGGTCCTTTCGTCGCCATCACGCCCTTCAAGACGGAGGAAGAGGCAGTTTCTTTGGCTAACAACACTTCATACGGACTCGGCGCTGCGTTGTTCTCACGCGATATCGAGCGGTGCCATCGCGTAGCCGCCCGCCTCGAATCTGGAATGGTCTGGATCAACAGTTCGAATGACTCTGATATTCGTGTTCCATTCGGTGGCGTCAAGCAAAGTGGCATTGGTCGCGAATTGGGAGAAGCTGGTCTGGCTGCTTACTCACAGACAAAGGCAGTGCACGTCAACATGGGATTCAAGCTGTGAACTGGTCAAGTAGAGAAATCTTGAAAGCCCAAAGCCACACGATCTATTGCCAGCCCCAAACTTCCTTTTTGAATTAATTATAGCACGACGGCATCTGACGCCAAGTCGGAGTACATTTCCGACCACGTTACGTCCTCTCGAGCGGCCTTCCATACACCGCACAAAACCTCAGAGACAGTATGTAAGCTAGCAAACCGCATCTCATCACGAATAATATGAAGGATACCCAGAACTGCTTTTCTGTGTCTCGGGGACTGAACATGCGCACCAGCAACGAGCAAAGGGAAAATGACACAATTTAGCACCTTTGACGGCTGTTTCATATCGATGATGCACTCTAGACACGGCAGAACGTGCTGCTGTACGAGAGAATGAGAGACTGGTAGGCCGCAAATGGCTCGATACATGTAGATGAGAGCCGTATGCTGAAAGGCACGAATTAACGTGAAATCGTTGTTTGCCTCCGAGTCCGGATCGACATCTCCAGTATCTGAACATGTGTCCGTGATCTTGGCATACATGGGAGACAAGGCCGTCTCGAACTTGCGGATAGTTTCCATTGAGAGTTGCTCGGTGCCGTTGTTCAGAGCATCTCGGAACTCTGTTAGCCGAGATATTTGCTGGAAAACTGAGGCCAGGGATGAGCGTCCAAGGATGTCTCTTCCCCACCATACGGATCTCTTCTCAATCGAATCCCATATTTCGTGAGGGAACGAGGGTTTCCCTCCCTTGAGCATGATAGTTGTGAGATCCGTTGACGCAAATTCGGAGAGGAGCATGTGGATCGACTCATGACTCGTCTCCAGGACCGGGAGAATGCCCCCGAGACTGTCGATGATTGCCTTCACGCCCCCATGATGACTGGACGTTGACGCAGACGCCTGAGCGCATTCAAGGTATCCGTCGTGGAAATAGAGTAAGAGCACAGCAAGCAACAGGGTCATGAGTGAACTCTTATCGACCATGTGAGCGCCGCCGACCTCACCACGTACGGCCGCAAGACACTCGAGTCGCTTCATACGAAGAAGACTGCGGCTGTTCCTCCCGTCCTGGAGAACCCGGTGCGCATCCGCAATGACGCACGCCGCGAGAAGTACGACCCGATGCTCAAGAGCCTGTAAGATTGGGGCCGCGCAAGGTTCCGGGGCCGTCGTGAGAAGCGGCCACAGGCGGTGGTGGAAGTAGTCCAGGGCGCGCCGTTCGTCTGAAGCCAGACAGGACGCGAGCTGCGCGTCTCTGGTGGCGATCTGGTAGATGGCCGGAGCCTTGATCGTGGGCCGGGTGCTCCATTTCAGGCGGCGAGCGTTGAAGTCGCAATCCGCCCCAATCTTGGCGCAACGATTGCACCGCGGCTTTGTCAGGTCGCACTTGATGCGGCGCTTCTTGCAGGGCCAACAAGATCCCTCGACTACCCTGACTCTGTTTGTGGGCATCTTTGGGGCTCCAACGGTCAAGAGACGGCTAGCTGGATGTTTTATAAGGCTGCGTCAGTGTCGAATTGGGTACTAGTAAGCTCTCGGCGACGTTCGCGATAGCAGATAGTGACGAGTGAGTGGAGATCCAAGCCTGATGTTGTGGTTTGCTATCAGCAGGGTTCGGATTCCCGTCTGGTATCAAGGCCCCTCCTCCCAAGTGCTCGAGAAGGATTCGGTAGATGGGGAAGCTGTGCGGGGGAAAAGGGGGATGAGCACGGATGGGATCCGGGCTGGATTGACTCGACGAAGCTCCAAAGTTTGCGAGATTTGGTCCATCTAGTTTCCCCAAGGGGTTTAGCGGCAGTTAAAATGACCCGGTCTACTGTTTTGTGTGACAGCTGTAACTGGTATCCGGGATCAAACCTTGTTTTGCAGATCAGAGAACGCGTCGGAAGCCCATCCGGTGGGCGGTCATAATCCGCCTTGAACCCAATGGCTGCAAAATTTCGAGTAGACAAACAACCGACCCCGATAAAGAGTAAGCTCTTCACGACAAGTCAACAATGGACCCTGCAACGAATGAGACATGGGCTGAAGTCCAGATGACGCCTAACCCTTTGACAACTATGAGCACTGCCGTCGCACTGGTAGCTTGCTCGATCATAGCTCTCATTTTGGGCATCCGGCTAGCCCGGTCACCGCAACCAGCGAGTGAACCCTTAGAAATCACACAAGTACAACTTGGCCTCCCAGTGTGCAAAATAGCCGATTTGAATGATTCTGATTAAAGTTTCATAGCTATACATCTATCCTATCAAAGGGCTAGGAGGATGCGCTGTGCAACGAGCACATTTGGGCAAGTACGGCTTAGTCGGAGATAGGACGTTTTCCCTGCAAAAGGTCATTCGGGATAAGACCGACCCATCCAAGAAGACATATGAGACCATGTTCATCGGCTACTATCTCTATATGGCACTATTCCGGGCTTCAATTGAGCATGATGGAAGGCAAGAAAACGCGACCGATGGAGAAGTCATAGTAAAATGGCACGGCCGGGGAACGGAGCATGGCAAATCTATCAACGAAGCGAACATCACCACCACTGACGAAATCCGATTCGCCCTATCGCCAAGTACAGAGGGGCTAGAAGTGATCGACACAAGCCTTCACGTGAGTCAGGCCAAAGCCTACGACATGGGCGACGAACTTGCGACGTGGTTCTCGGAGCGCCTCGGTGTTGAGGCGAGACTCGCCTATATTGGTGACGGCTCGCGACCTGTCCTGGGGTCTTTGGCACCAAACAGCAAAGCAGGTCTGCAAAAGGCTAGACTCGCCAGACGTCTCAGGTCATTTGTCCCATTTGCCCGGTTTCCCGAGGAGCGTCTTGTCTTCAACGACCTTGCACACTACCTCGTCGTCACTGAAGAGTCCACCGCGGAGGTTTCTTCTCGCCTAGAAGGCGACTTGACGATGGACGTTCGAAAGTTCCGCCCGAACCTTGTCGTGAAAGGCGCAAGCGGTCCCTTTGCAGAGGACTTTTGGGGCGAGTTGACGTTCGACGGCGGTGTCCAGATGCCTGTGACGGCCAATTGTTATCGTTGCCAGAGCATTACTGTTGACTATGAAACTGGCAAGACTGCGAGTGACGATCGTGGATTGGTGTGGAAGAAGCTGAATAAAGATCGCCGAGTTGACAAGGGCGCCAAGTATAGTCCTGTCTTTGGACGTTATGGGTACTGCTTTGGATCAGCTGTTGGAGAGATACTAAGCGTGGGACAGAAAGCGCGAATCTCCCGCGTTAATTCGGACAGAACGACTTTCGGTAAGCTTTCAACCTTACTTCACTGGTAATGATCGAGTCCTTTGCTAATGAGGCTTTCTAGATTGGCCGCATCTCACAACGTTCGGCATCAACCAGAAGAAAAACTAGATCGAGGAATTAATACTTGCTTGGAAGATTTCTGGAAACACAACGGCTTCTACCAGGTTAGAAGATTATTATAGAAACCGGCATAGAACACAAAATCAACCAAAGTCATACCTCCGACGAGAGGGAAGCACTTTGGTTTCCGTGGACGCCCTATCAAGTCAGTGGGCGAATTGGATAGTCGGGTAGATCTTATTTATTACGGGGGCGCGAAAGTCTCCGAAAACTAGAATGCTAATCAAAAGCAGCCTTTCGCCCGGATCGGAGCCCTTAGGCCTCCCGGAGGAGGATGTTCCTAAAGGATAACGTTGAATCGTGATCGTGACCCGGGTCAGTGGCATGGGGGAGCTGACTACCCGCTCCGCTAAGGTGTGCCGGCGCTAACCTCCGCAAACTCCATATCCCACCCAGTTCGTCCGAGTGTTGGACCGGCCGGCTCAGCACCTGACATAATCCACCATGGTTAAGACTGAGGAGAACCGTAGTGCTGAACGAGTGGCCAACCAACTCACGGCCCGAGTGACATGTCTCGAGTATTGCCCAGGTGGCGATTGAACACAGCCTTAGTGGTCCATGCCGAGACAAAATTCTCAAAATTCTTCCAAAGGTCTTCAGGATCCAAGCTGACATGGCCTATGGCGCATATTTCTAATGTCAAGTGAATTCGGCCCGGGTGTTATGCAACGTTGTCACTCCGCCGAACCGATGTGCAGTTCACATCGAATCATCAGTGAGCATGGATACGAGAAGCTGTACTGCAATTTTTTAACAGATGAACTAGGACTAGCCAAGTCCGCATGAATTCCGCAAGTAACTCCACTAGGAACACCTCTTTCCAGTGACGAAGCAGCCAGCGCTCAAAGTCTTGTTTGACACACAAGTGAACAGAGGCGCAGATGACATGGCTTACTGCATAGCAAGAATTGAAAGTGGGGAGATCTGAATGTGTGTAGATCAGTGTTGTGCAAAACTCGTCCAATTTTTGGGAGAGTGTAGAATGGACGAAAGCATTCTTTCCCACCAAGTGCGAAGTACAGCGCCGTTACACCGTCCCTAGACAGCATGTTTGCTGGCTCTGTATGAATTATTCATCCATGTCATTGTATCTATACTCTTGAATCGGAATAATGCTTATTGCCATATCAGTGAATGAGAAATACCCTGGCGATCAACATTACGCTTGCGGACTTGGCGGTCGGTCTACAGCTCGGACGTTTGAGATACCCCGGATCCATACTTTGCGGTCCGCCATGCTCGAACGAAGATGACAAACCTACTTATGCATCGGTGATATCACCGTCTGAAATTTAAAACCGCTCGTACTCGCGAACATTGTTCGAACGTACTATTTATGAAGACTGTCGGACCCTACAGTCTAGGTACAGGTAGTAAACCCAACGATCTCTTCCAACATCATTCACGTCCCATATAAGCCATCCACCAACGATCAAACTCATCCCATCAGAACACATCGTCAACAAGTCTGAAATGTCTAGCACAACTTCTCCAGCTGAGCCGTGGTCCTTGAAGGGCAAAACTGCCATCGTCACCGGAGGCTCCCGCGGAATCGGCAGTGGAATTGCCGTACACTTTGCCCGCAAGGGCGTGGAAAACCTCGCCATCACGTACGTGGCAAACAAGGCCGCTGCCGATAATACTCTCGCACAATGTCGCGAATTGGGTGTCAGAAATGCTGTTGCAATCAAAGCGGATTCAACCGATCCCACAATCGCTCCAAAGATCATTAAGGATGCCTTGAACGGACTGAAAGTTACGACTATTGATATTCTGGTCAACAATGCGATTCTCGCTGATATTACCCACACCTCAGACGTCAAGACGCTGCAGGCCAAGGACTTCAACGACATCATGGTCGCAAACGTCTACACCCCGGTCAGCCTGACAACGGCTTTCATGGAGCATGCGCCCAAGTACGGTGGTCGCGTCATCAACATCTCCAGTATTGCCGGTAGAGTAGGCAATCCGAGCCCGATTATGACGTACGGAGCCACGAAAGCCGCGCTCGATAGCTTCACGAGGTCTTTTGCAGACACCTTTGCCGCAGAGAAGGGAATGACTTTCAACAGCGTGGCGGTTGGGCCCACGGAGACCGATGCGCTCGCTAAGGCGAGGGAACTGCATGCGGAGTTCATCGACAAGCAGATCGAGTACATGACTGTTGGTCCACGTCTTGGGAACACTGATGATATCGCCTATATCGTGGGATTTCTTGCGAGTGAAGAGGGACGTTGGGTCAACGGAGCTGCTGTCAGCGCAAACGGTGGACATCGTCAAACCCTTGCTCATTTTGGCTGATTTTATGGCTCAACATATTGGATCACCTATATGGACGTTTTCAGATAGAGTACATGAATCAACCACGGTAACTTACGAACAATACTCACTTGACCTCCACACCTCCTCCCATGTCCCATCATACTCGCCACGTTCATAACATTCCATCGTTCTCTGTCAGTCAGATATCATGATTCTGCCATCAGTTCAATCATGGAAGGGGTCGCCGCGACCGACAATCTGACGGCAACAGCCATTCATAAATTGAAGTATTACAAGAAGCCACAAGGCTGTTCAAGTCGTAGCTCATGTCTTCATGCCCGACTTGCGGAATACTGCGTAACGTATTCATGAGAAAGACGAGTCCTCACACTATTACAGTGGCACAGTGGTTAATCACATGCAATTGGAAGGCTAACCTACATGCCCCTCAGCGCTATTTCCACTCCGCAATGTACCTAGCTTATTTTAGCTCACTCCACCTTCGCATCGTGCAGCGCACCAAATACGGCGACTTCCGGGCTGCTCCGGCTCCCGACATCCGAAACGGCAGCCCGGGTATCCGGGTAGCTCTCCGTATACCTCTCAGCTCTCGTTTGAGGAGTTCACTCCATATTTCGATTTCGATAGTTTCTCTATTCATCATTTTTGAGATCGTTTATTATACTGGTTGTTGGTGTTGAACATGGTGTCTCACGACAACGAGTTGATTTCATCCAACATGCAACCGCCTCCAAGAAAGCTTGTCAACGTTGATCAGATCATCGAAAATGCCACACTCGCAGAGAAGGTCTCGCTACTTGCCGGTGAGAATCCCCCAAGAAAGGAAAATCATCAAGCTGAGTCCCTAGTACTGACAGCTTATGGGTAAAGGCTCCGACTTTTGGCACTCCACCCCTCTTCCCCAGCACAACGTCCCGGCCATCAAATGCACCGATGGACCCAATGGCGTCAGAGGCTCACGATTCTTCAACCCAGTGCCCGCGCTTTGCATCCCTTGTGGGAGCGGCCTGGGAGCAACATGGAACCCTGAGTTGATCGAGCAAGCTGGCCAGCTGCTTTCCAAAGAATGCGACGCCAAAGGTGCCCATGTCTGGCTCGGCCCAACGGTCAATATCATTCGCTCCCCGCTGAATGGTCGTGGGTTCGAGTCCTTCTCTGAGGACCCGCACTTGAGTGGAATGCTTGCAGCTGCTATCATCAGGGGGGTTCAATCCCGAGGGACTCTGGCAGCTCTGAAGCACTTTGTGGCTAATGATCAAGAGACCGAAAAGATGTCTCTCGACGTGCGCATGTCTGACAGAGCACTGCGAGAAGTCTATCTCTTACCTTTCCAAATCGCTTTGAGAGATAGCAACCCCAGAGTAGTGATGTCTTCTTACAACAAAATTGGCGGCCTACATGTTTCTGAGAACCCCATGATTCTTCAAGACATCCTGCGGAAAGAGTGGGGGTTTGATGGTCTCATTATGAGTGACTGGCAGGTCTCATGCTCCATTCGTTCAACAGTGTATCGGCTAACACGTGCAGGTACGGCACCTACTCTTGTGAGGGAGCGCTCAACGCTGGCGTTGACATTGAGATGCCCGGCCCTAGTCGTTACAGAGAGAAAGAAGCCCTTGCCGCAGTCTTCTCCGGCAAAGTACACCAACACACCATAGACGAGCGAGCGCGAAAAGTTTTACAGTTTGTCAATGACGCGGCTTCAGCTCGCGTCGAGAAGGAAGAGAGTATGCGGGATGTTCTTGAAGACAGGGCCCTGAATCGCCGTTTGGCAGCCGAGAGTATCGTGCTGTTGAAGAATTCTGCCAATCTATTGCCAATATCAACCGAAGACTGCAGTGAAGTGGCCATCATCGGGCCAAATGCTGAGCTCGCAGCTGCCTGTGGAGGAGGCAGCGCGAGTCTTCGACCATACTACACCAGTTCCGTACTCAAGGGCATACGGGACTCACTGCCTCCTACAGCTGAAGTACACCATGAGCCGGGTGTGTATGGATATATCTTGTTACCGCCTTTCACAGAAGACAACGTGTGCAATGATGAAGGTCAGCGAGGTGTGACGATCGAATTCTTCAACGAGCCGCATATCATCAAACAGCGAATGGCGTTTGATCGTGTTACGATACCGGACACCACCTATCAACTGATGGACTACGAGCATCCCCAGAAGGGAGAAACTTTCTTCATGTCTATGCGTGCGAATTTCGTTCCAGAACACACCGGCACGTACGAATTCGGTTTGGCGACTTACGGCATTGGTGACCTATTCATCAATGATGAGCTCGTCATTGACAACTCGACAGAACAGACACCGGGAGGCATGTTCTTCGGCAAGGGCTCAGCCGAAAGGCGAGCAACGTATGAGATGACAGCTGGGAAGCGGTACCACCTTCGCGTTGAGGCCGGCAGTGCTGCAACATCAAAGGTGAAGGGTGGATCACTGTTAGCGATCCCAGGTGGCGCGTGCCGGTTAGGTGGTTGCCGTAAAATTGATCCTGAAGAGGGCATCCAGAGAGCCGTCGAGCTAGCGAAGAGATGCAAGTACACTTTTGTGGTTGCCGGACTAAACGTAAGAAACTCTCAACGACTGTTGCATCCCAGAAAGCTGACGATAGTTACTCTAGGCGGACTTGGAAAAGGAGGGCAAAGATAGAGACACGATGAACATGCCGCCACAAGTAGATAACCTTATCGCAGCGGTTCTAGATGCGCAACCGAACACTATCGTGATTACTCAAGCCGGAAATCCAATCAGCCTACCTTGGAGGCATAGCGCCAGGACGATGGTCCACAGCTGGTACGGCGGCAATGAGGCGGGCAACGCCGTAGCGGACGTTATATTTGGACGCATCAACCCCAGCGGCAAATTGCCTATGACCTTCCCTGCTCGGCTAGAAGACAATCCTGCGTACCTTGCATTCGGCAGCGACAATGGCAAGGTCTACTACTCTGAAGACATCTTTGTTGGGTACCGCTGGTACGAAGCGAGAAAGATGGAGGTTGCATTCCCATTTGGGTAAGTTGACTTGCTTGTACTTTTGCAGAAGCCTGCAAGCTGACGTTCTCCCAGCCATGGTCTGAGTTACACTACCTTCCAAATCTCGGAGATGCAGGTATCGTCCTCCAGAGTTCACATCAGCATAGAAAATACCGGGCGGATGGCAGGCGCAGAAGTTGTTCGCCTGTACATCAACTACTCGACTACATCTCCCAAGTCAAGATTTTCGCGTCCCGTTCGCTCGCTTATGGGATTCGAGAAAGTCTTCTTGCAGCCAGGGGAGAGAAGAAGAGTCTCAATTCCTATCGATAGATATAGCACCGCTGTCTGGGATGAGAAGAGGAACAGTTGGTGTTGTGAAAGAGGCCGATATACTGCTTCAATCGTTGCAGGAGGCGCGATCTTAGATGGCTCCTTTGAGCTTGAGAAGGACGTGTTCTGGACTGGCCTTTGAGTAAAGGCCCCCATATGCGTGGTCGGGCTTGACCAGATGTTACATGTACATATACCTACGCACTAAGTATTTGTTCTATATAGAGACTTCAGACAAAGACCTTGCGTAATGCCTCGAAGCTTAGGGCTTGAGGATCTCATCGACAGCTCCATGAAGCCTGCTACAAAGTCATTGAAAACCGTTGCAAGATGACAATAGTGCCAAGAGCGTTGTGAATTTGGGGTTCCAGATCTCGAGATCGGTGCTACCAACGATCAAAAGCAACCAGAATCAGCCATATTCCAGTCGTTTTGGAGTGGCATGAAGGTATCTAGAAATAAGTCTGGCTGACATTCCCCGTAACTCGGCTCAAATCCCAGAGTCATTGATACATCGTATGGTGCCGCACTTGTACCGAAGCCAGCTTCTGAAAAGCCAAAGCCATTGGCTGTCAAATCTTGAGGCATCGGCATGTATGGCTGCGGGCCATGCTCCTTTGACATATCGGTCATCAGGAACTGCTGAGGTGTGACGCCATCTGCGCCCACCCCTATTGCCGGCGCATTTGACTGGTACTCATCCCTGTCCTCTTCACCGTCTTGTTGGAATTTCAGTTTCCGAATCTCATCTGTGACGCTGTATTTTGAATAGACCTCCGTTACCGACCCTTGCGTACCTCTCTCCACACCAGGTTGTTGAGCCCCGGTCGCCTCGTTGTCGGATCCTGGCTGTTCGGCCTCCCAATTGGATCTGAGCGGGCTGGAGTCCCCAGAGTCACGCTCCACATCGTGTATGAGATCTGCAATTCCACCTCGCAAAAGCTTGGTGGTGGGGTATATCTCAGCTGGCGTCTCCAGAATATCTGAGCACGCCTTCAGTTTAGATATCAAGACATCCTTGGGCAAGTTGGCGAACTGGCTTGATCCAAGCCGTGATATGACACGGGCAGAGTGGAAAGTACACATCACCAAGGCCGGATCTGTGATAAAAATGTCTCTCCCCATTTCATTCACTGTTGCCATGATATTCGCAACAGCAAGCGCATGCTGGAGACACTTGTCTCTGCAGAAAGAGACCAAGTCCTGAGGCAGAGTTTGCAACTCTTCCACGGGGAGACCTTCCCGAAAGCCCGGTATTGTAAACCTGTACATATCGCATTGGCACTGATGCCACCATGTATGGAACATGACGAAAGGGGTGCGTTGTGGGGTGTAGGCTCGGAGAAAGAGGTTCTTTTTGTCGAATGCAAATTGCGGCGGTAGCGAACGGCGCAGCGCATCGAGTTCGTCCACAAGTCCTTTGAGGAGCGAAACACATTCAACTAAGGGCTTCCGATGATGTGTGATTGTGTGCGATAACCTAGATATACTGGTTAGCTTGGGGCCGACAGACCGTCAAGGCAGCAATAAAATCTTGATACTGTACCTTTGTATTCGATCTCGAATGTCGAGGACTCGGATATTGTATGCCATCAGACCTAGCTCCAGAGAACATTGATTTTCCGGGGGCTTCAGAGGTTCTGTCATTACAGGAATATCCAGAGTAAAAGATCGCTCGTGGCAGGGAAGTTGGAGGTGTATTGTTTCCTTCGGACACCCGGTGAATTCTGTTCTTCCGCTGGAGTAAAGCGTCTCCATGGTGTAGATCCCCCACATGAGACGCCGGCGACGCTCTTGAGTAAGGAAGCTTAGGCGGCCATCTTCATAGTTGAGTCGCATCATGAATGCTAGTCTTGCTGCGAGGCAAGCAGATACTAGCATTTTACTAAATCGACGAGCGATGATGTGGTCCAGTGTAGTGAGCATAAGTGCCTCGATATCCGACATGGAAGGCTCACTGAGCCGCATAAAGAGCTGCATCTCCGACTCTTGGATCCATCTAGTCGCTTGTTGCAGACGGTTACTGTCCCCTGATGCAATATAGCGCGTTGTCAGACCACACATTGCCTTCAGAAGGCGCGGGTTGTATGTGTCCTGTGCCCAGCTTTGACAGAAGGTTGCCTTGTGGATGAAGCCATAGCAGGGTATTGGATAGACAAAGTCGAAGAAAGCATCGATGTGTTGCTTGATGATTGTCTTGTTCGAGTTCAACTCACTACATAACAGAACATATTTCAGTAAACTTCAGCACACAGGGAATTGCCAAGTAGACTTGCAAGGGACTCAACTTACAACCCAAGTGACGAGGCTGGGGAATGCGCAACGGAGGAATCTCGATTCATAGATGAAGTTCTATTTTCCATGCTGTTTTCCGAACCACCACGCACTGTAGCAGGTGGTTGGTGTCGGAGATCCGAATTTGGGTTTCTGGTTGATGAAGACTTAGACACATCTGGGTACTGGCAGTCCACACCCCGATGAGAGCATCGCCGACATGAGGGCTGCGTGCCACAGCACTTTGTCTTCTTGTCACGACATTGTATGCAAGCAGTACGCACGCGACGCTTCTCCAGCCTCAGATGGCTTGGGTCACTGCTGCTAGGAGTGGAAGAATTTGCAGCATCCGGCAACTGATCAGGTGCTGCAAAGGAGCAATGAAACTTGAGCCGACGACAATTTTCGCAACCTCCAGGTGCGCCGTCACATCGGACCTATCGGCTACGGGTTAGGGGACCCTCTTCCCGAAGGACCGCGGCAGGGAGACTCCGGGTGCAAGTTGACCGCGACTTACCTTGCGGTTCCGGCACTGGAAACATATCTGCAACCCTTTTCGGGGCCGACCCGAAGCGCGATATGGATTAGGCGTCTCCATGTTCGAGTCTTACCCGCAGTATTTTCTGATCAAAAGAGTGAAGATGCATAAGGTCGGGGGACGGGGTGGGAAGTCGGGGGAAGAAGAGATGACATGTCTTCCGCCCGAGTTCCGCGTTGATTTTGTCTTTCTCGCATCCGCCCGAGTTCCGGGCCCCGGGGGCCACCCTAGTTGGACGCCAAAATCCCAAGCGGGCGGTCACCGGGTTCCTCACCCGCAAAAGATTTTCGTTCTGGACTCTCTGCTGGTACGCTGGGTCGCTCCGTCGCAGCGTGGCTTTCTCCATTCCTCCACTCACCTCCAGGAATTCGTCCCTAGCGCCGTGAACGGCTTGCTTCCCCAGTGGGTTCCCCAAGTTGGGGAAACCTCCTCGGCCATGTGTTGGTTCGTCTCGTGCGTCTGATCGGACGACTCTATTGCCAGTGAAAGGGGTGATTAGCTCAGATCAACGGGGAGTCCTGGCTCCACTTGACAGGGAACGACGTAGTAACGTAATAACCACGAGGCGTAGAGTTTGATTCCTTCAACGCGTCTGAATACATAAAGACCGGGCAAAGAATGCATCGCCAATTTCAGCCCGAGCACCCTGTCACCTGAGGCAAGGAGCTGAGGTTATTCGAACAGTCGCACAAAGATCTACGAGGTCTCACTTTCGCGATGGCGCCCAACCGAATCCTCAAACATTTCAACGGCACCCTGGCTGCGGCCTTTACCGTAATTGCCGTCTCGACCTTCAACTATGGCTTCGATAACGCCGGCTACTCAACAACACAGGCGATGGACGCGTTCCAGCGCCAGTTTGGCGACCAGAACCCCACAACTGGCAAGTGGAAGCTTCCCACCGGCTGGCTCGCCTTGTTCAACAGTCTCAACTACATCGGCTTCGCGGCCGGGGTCATCATCGGTAGCCTCGTCAGTGCTCGCTGGGGTCGCCGGTGGTGCATGTTTGGAATGAGTGCGTGGGCCGTTATTCCTGCAACAATCGCGATTACTTCAAGTACCCGAGAGCAGATCATGGCTGCACGCATTCTGAACTGTAAGCGGTTTCTCCCTCGTCCTGCATCAGAGTTGCTGACTGGAGCATGCAGACATCTACGTTGGCATGGAACTCGCTGTGGTCCCAGTGTATCAGTCTGAGATTGTCCCCTCGGAGATTCGTGGTTTTGCAGTCGGCTCCTACCAATTCAGTCTCATGGTAAGCTTTTTGTCTCCAGTCAGTGGAGTAGTTAAGGTAACAGGCCTGCTCAACTAACAATTTTTTGTCCAGTTTGGCACTCTGATTGTCAACTCTATCTGCAGAGGAACCAGCACCCTGGATGGCAATGCATCTTGGCGGATTCCGATGGGCTTATTCTATGTCATTCCTGTCATCGTCATGGGCCTGATCTTCTTCATCCCCGAGGTAAGCATATGTCGACCACAACCCCCCATGCGATAGACTGCACCTACTGACTTTCATTCAAGTCACCTCGCTGGTTGTTGACCCAGGACAGAGTCGAAGAAGCCCAAATTTCCTTAAGGAAACTCCGAGCCGGCACTATCCCTGACTCCGAGATCGATGAACAGTTCGCCGCCCTCCAGTACGCTTTGAAACAGGAAGTCGAACAAGGAAACTATATGGAACTCTTCAAGGGTGTCAACTTGAAGAGAACTGGTATCGTGATGGCCATGAACTTTTTCCAGCAAGCGACCGGGCAGGCTTTCGCCTCTACCTACGGTGCAATCTTCATCAAGGACATTGGCACCGTTAACCCCTTTACCATGACCATCATCAACGCCGTCGTGAACCTTTGCATGGTCTTCGTCGGACTCTACCTGAATGATCGTGTGGGACGTCGGTATGTAAATCTGTACCACAGACCGTCTCTGTCGTGCCTTCTGGGCCATAAGTGTACTAATCTCATTAATCCATAGACCTCTCCTCCTGATCGGTGCAGTTTGGCAATTTGCCGCTATTGTAACCATGGGCTCTCTGGGTACAGTGGCCGAACCATCATTCGCCGTCAAGACGAGCATCGTGGCCATGCTAACGATCTTTGCCGCCGGCTACGTCTTTGCATGGGCGCCTCTGAACTACGTCGTTACGACCGAGATTCCGGCCCTCCGACTGCGCGACGCCTCTCAACGAACGGCGTCAATGGTCAACGTCTTGGCCAACTTCCTCGTCAACTTCAGCATCCCATACCTGCTCTACACTCCTGGCGCAGGATTAGGTTCGAAAGTCGGTTTCATCTTTGCGGGAATCCTGGTGCTGGCGCTTGTCTTTACGTGGTTCTGCATCCCTGAATGCAAGGGCAAGTCTCTCGAACAGATCGACCGGATGTTCAACGAAGAGGTCCCGCTGCGCAAATTCGGCAAGTACAAGGCGGAGGACATGTTTCAGGCTACGCCAGAAGACGGCGAAAAGGCCGGGATTGTTGTGACCGCAAGACACACGGAGAAGGCGTAACACGGAAGGAAGTCTGTGGTGGTGCTATATTCGGCGGTCACTAGATGATCTATCTTAATTCCTGAACCAAGAGCAAAACTCAGGGGCAAAAATCTCACGTTGCCAAATCTCAATGTTTCCCAAAGCTGTGCTGTGCCCGCCCCTTCATCAACTGATGAGAGGCTCAGCCCTTATGTAGGGGCTATTCTCTCTTACTAGTCGAGAAATAATTCTGGCCAGAATCCAAATTTGGTAGCAGAATGTGGTTGAATGTGGCCACGGAAAGGCTAGGTTGTTTCATGATGTGGTCTCATTAACCTCTTTGAGAATTGTTTCGATATGTTTATCCTCGAGGGTAACAGCGGAGTTCACTCCAGAGTCCTGTTGGTTCGGTCCACGCGGAGTAACCTGCCCGTTGCGGTCCAGCCCGAGGCGGCCCGGCACGGCGGTAAGAACCCATTTCTATTGACTGCATTCAAAACGTGGTTACATCGGCGTGGCCGGTTCCAGGATCGCGCTCATCTCGTTTCGCGACCACTGTCTTGGGTCTCTTGGGGTAGATAAGCATTCTTTCGTTGACGAACTAGATTGGGTCGTTCCTTGCCTCCTGAAAGGCCCCTGGTCCAACCTGCTACCAACAATATGGTGCTATTCGACTTCAAACAACCCCTGCATTCAGAATCGGCCGCTACATCTCAATTGAGTTGGTGATTCAATCAACGTCCACTTCGATTGCTCACCATTGCTTCACAATGCCAAGATCACAGCCTTCACACCACGTACCTGCGATGAATCTGCCTCGTCGGGTCAGCTCCCCTGGCGCAGAATTCCAAGTGTTATTGATGAAACCTTATCCCTATGCCAACTAACAATGGCAGTCACAGGGAAATGGGCATTGAAATTCTCTTCCTCTTTCTGAGTATAAAGATGTCTTAACTCGTCTTAAGTCTCGTTCCCGTGTTTTGTATTGATGAACACACACAGCAAGTCTTCACAGCACACCGAAATCGTCATATCTCTTTCTTATCTTTCCCTCTCATCAACCCGCAATTTATCACTCCCTTTAACTTTACAATAACTATTCGATTGAGAATGGCTCAACCAACAACCCTCTCAATCCCGTCTAGCTTGTTCGAGTTCGAACGCAAGTCGCCAGGTTTGCCCATATCTCCAGTCGGTACCTACCCCGAGTCACAGGGTACCGAGTCGCAGGTCGACTATGCCGCCGGCTCTGGAGCCACCTCTCCATGCTACGACAACGGTCACTATCAAGACAAATCTGATTTAATACCCGAAAATCCATTCGACAGTGAGAGCAGCAGGGTTCTATTCGATGCCATTGACAAGCTTCAATCTTGTGGAATCAGCCAAGAGCTGGCCATTCCTCAGGTAAGATTAGCATATCTCCTAGCACCTTATCAAAATTTGCAAGTTGATCCATATCTCAGCTTGTCATTGTCGGTGGTCAATCCACAGGGAAGTCGTCATTACTCCAGAGCTTGACCGATATTCCCTTTCCAGTCGGTTCAGGCTGCTGCACTCGCTTCGCGACAAGGATCGTGTCTCGGAGAACCGCGCCTGGAAGTCGTAGCTCCGTCAAGGTGACAATAGTAGAACCTGATGTTACTGACAAATTTGGCTATCCACCGGATGATACGTACAAAGAATTTCCGCCTTATGTAACTGATCATCTGGGCGTCGAAGAGTTTACGCAGCTGATGGAAAGTGTAAGCCCTGTCCAACCCTTCATGTTCCTTACACAGCGCCATCTCTTACAGACACTGCAGATCACCACCAATTACATGGGAATCAAGAGAGGCAAAGGACATTCGACGAAAAACTTTGCCTCTCAAGTACTTCGGATAGAACTGTCAGGTCCTTCCCGATCACATTTCAGCATTCTTGACGTACCTGGCATCTTCTCTTACGCTCATGATGTCAACGAGGCCGAAGAGCATGGTGTGAGACAGATGGTCGAGGAGTACATGAGACAAACAGCGAACATTGTCATGTCAGTTGAACCTCGCGGTTTGGCCATTCGTAAAGCTGATGAGTAGCAGTTGCGTGGCCGCCGCTACGGCTGATTTGTCTACGCAAGAGATCTTCAAGATGGCCGCCAATTTTGTCGACAAAAGTCGTCTTGTTGGAGTCTTCACTAAGTGTGACAGGTTGGAGAATCCAAACGAGGTCAGCTGCGACTGAGACTTCATGTTGCTAGATGTCTGCTAATCCTCGTCAGGTCATTGACATCGCAAGTGGATATGGCAAAGACTCTACAAGATCTATTAAGGATGGCTGGTTTGTAGTGAGAAATCGATCCGATGCCGACGATGAAGAGTTTGACTTCAAAGAAGCTGAACGCAAACTCTTCAGTCGCTCGCCTTGGGACAGGATCCCGGAGAATCGACGAGGCTCCGTACAGCTTCAGAAATATCTCGGCAATCTTCTCTGCGCTCAAATTCGAGGAAACTTTCCCGCGATTCAAGAGTCAGTCCGGAAGTTGCTCTCAGACGCCAAGGACAGCAGGAAGAGCCTCGGAGAGCCTCGCCCAAGCCATAGTCTCCGTCAGCAATATATCAGGGATGTGGTCGAGAAGTACCACACAGTGGCGACAAAGGCTCTCAAGAGCCCCGGATCGTTGGCCAAGGACAGTCTACGGGTCAGAGGATTAGTTCGTCGCGCAAACGAGAGCTTCACCGCTCAAATGCTTGCACGCGGGCATACGCACGCCTTTGAAGACCATGGAGTTGACCCTTTGACCCAGCTCTCTGACACGATCTCCGTCTTGTCAAATCCACAACCGGCCACAGCTCCGACACCAACCGGGCATGAGCAAGTTACTACGCCACCGACAACACCGCCAAAGAAGCGACATGCACCGCCACCTCAACAACCTACCAAGTCTCAGTCCCATCGCGGCGCGTCGTTCGTAGATGAAATCCGTGAGCAGCTTCACATCTGGCAGACAACAGAACTCCCCGGGATGGTGAACACAGAGGTCATTCAGATCCTCTACAAAACGCAGTCAGAGCAGTGGCAACGGATTGCTGAACAGCACATTGAGAACATTGCGGACGATGTAGAAAGGGCTTCTAATTCGATTCTCGAGGATGTCTGTTCGCCTGACAATTGTTCAAAAATTCTGTGCGAGGAGCTAGCTCGAGCCCTCACCCACTTTCAGCATGAAGCCAAGCAGAAAGCTTTACGAGAGCTCAAAGAGCACTGCCGGCGCGAGAGAGAAACTCACCTCCAGACGACAGACGCAAGGTTTCACGAAAGGCTGCAGGCTCTACGGACTGTTCGACTTCTCAAAGCGATTGGCAACAGCTTTTCTTCGTTCAAAGGTCTGGACCTGAGCAGCTCCAAGGTTCTCTTCCACCAGTTACATCACTCAATCGAGGGCAACATGGTTAACGATGTGCATGACGTTGTTAAAGTTTACTACGAAGTAAGACGAGCCCCTTGCAATGCCACACCTTGAGAAGTTTCTAACACACCGTCTAGCTTTCTCTCGAGGCCTTCATCAGATACATCACCAACGATATTGTCGAAGATTTCGTATCTTTCTCCAAGGGGCCCCTTTTGGGATTGTCCACGGACTGGGTCTTCACGTTGACTGATGAAGAAGTTCACAGGCTCGCTCGCGAGGATGACGAGACAATGGAGAGACGTTCGCACTATGACGGAGTCATTGAGAAGCTGCAAACTGCGCATGAAATAGCCGAGAAGGCTAGAATTCAGACTCGGAATCTTGGGGACATGTGAGCTTACCTCACTGGGTGCTCGAGAGACTCGAAAGCCGTGATCATGGTGTATGATAGAAGTTGGCTTCCAGGTGTTAGGAGATTGATAGTTCAGATCCATCGATTTCTCCCGTTTTCTATACACTTCTCAAGCATACATATCAAGCCTGATTGTCCGTAACAATTTGGTGTATCTCACTTAAAGAACACGAATCAACAGTCTGGGATGGTATTACTAGCGAAGACGCACCTAAAGCAGGAATGGCTTCTCTTGCATAAGTCTAGAACGAACACCCTGTGCGGATCCTGACTCACTTGCCCAGAAGTACGGTCCGTAGATTCGCCAACCGTCGCGAACCCTGTTTCTGGATGGCCCCGAGTCAACGTGGTTCCCCATGGGGTTCGTCACGATCCATGATGAAAAGGCCCAGATAGAGTTTTCCGGTGGCGTGTTACCCGGGCCGGAGAGTCAAGTGAAGAGTTGCGGAAAATCGGCTAGAAATTGGACCCCTGGGAGCCGCAAAGATGCTACCAACAAAAGTAAGTAGTGCATCAGGAACGCAGCCGCTTACGGATACAGGTTGGGAGGCCGAAGCGGCGCATGAGCGGTTGCACATTCCTGTCCGGGATTTCCTCTTGGGGCAAGCCGAGACTGAGACCGTGCAAAGAAACAAAAGAGACTCTTGTCAGGACCCGGTTAGAGATGAGATGGCGTGGTTTATGGTGGTCCAGGCTGTCTAGTTGCGTCGCAATGGTGCCTTTTTTGCATTCCGGGGACAGGGACGGCAAAATCCTGGGGGACATGCGGGGTAAAGTTTACGGAGCAACCATCAAGAGGTAGTGTGTCTGAGGCTCGCGAGGCCGGACAGCACTCCGCCGGTGGCTGACTGATTGATTTGATGGTCGGATTCCTGCAGTCGGCAATACCAGTCTGCTGAACGGGTGAATTTGGATCTTGGCGACTACTGAATCCAAAGTGTAAAGTTTGGTTTTGCCTCCGAGTCAAACCCGGGAGTTGCTGTAAGCGCTACCTTAGCCTGCTGGCAACTCCGGGCAACGTCCGGGAGGCAAACTGGAACCAATGTTGTTCGAGTGGCAATGGACTAACTGACGTCGACGGCAATAGTTAATCCCGAGACACGGCAGTATCAATCAAGAGGCGTTACGAACGTTGGCCACGATCAAAGCAGACGAGACGTAGATTCATGGTATTTGGATAATTGAATCATTTGTTGTGGTATCTATGCTTGAATCTAGATAAACTAGGTAGTGGTATCTCAACAACAGTCGAAGTCCTACAGACTTCATAAGAGAATAGGAATTAATGACATCGGATATCAATCCGTGCCCAATTTGAGAAGGCCGGAAACTGCCCGGCAAAGGACATAATTCGTAGAGATGGGGTATATCGGTTTTGGGCCACCCTGGCCAAGTTCCGCATCCCGACCAGGGGGCTCAAGTGCGCAATCTTGAGGGCGGGACTGAACCGCAAATTAAGACTTCTCCTCCTTCTCAACGTTCTGGGTCTCCTCGTCCTGGCGCGCCCACAGCCCGTTAGGCTCACCACTGCTGGTGCTGCCCTCGCGACGGTTCTCGCGGGTGGTGGCGTGACCAGTCTCCTTAGCGTCGTCGTAGGTGATGAGAAGCTCGCCGTTCTTGCCGTAGCGGTGAGGTTCTTTGCGGGCGACGTCGACGACGTCGAAGGCACCCTTGAGTCCGGGGGAGGCCTTAGCAAAGATGGAGTCCATTTCTTCAAGAGAGCGGTAGGCGGTCTCGGGGAAGAAGAAGTAGGTGACAGGAACGATGATGGCGTTGATGATGGCGAAGATTGTGTAAGTGTGGTGCTTAATGGAGTCGAAGGCGACAGGAGTAATCATGACGACCTGTAGTTCCAACGTTAGTGTTGACTCGATAGTAAGTAGGCTCGGAAAGAAACGTACCATAAAGTTAAAGATCCAGTTGGCGGAAGTAGAGAGAGCGTTGGCGGGAGCACGAATACGCAGGGGAACGATCTCGGCGGGGTAGAGCCAGGTCATGCCGAGCCAGCCAACGGCGAAGAAGGTGTTGAAGACGAAGAGGAAGACAATTCCAGTGATCTGGCAGGCGTAGGTCTTCTGGGAGTTCACACCAGCAAGGATAGCCATCGTAGCAGCCTGACCAACAGCGCCGAAGAGCATGAGCTTGCGGCGGCCAACGCGCTCGACGAGGAAGACGGCGGGCCAAGAAGCAATGAAGTACTCGGTACCGTTGAGAGCAGCCAGCAAGTGAGCCATGAAGCGGGTCATGCCGAGGTTGGAGTAGATGACGGCGGCGTAGTAGGTGATCAGGTTGATACCGCAAATCTGCTGGAACATCTGGTTGACGTAGCCGAGAGCGGCGCGATGGAAGTTGCGGTTCTTGTCCATGGTGAAGAGGTCGCGGAAGCTGCCCTTGGACATCTCTTCGACCGTCTCCTTCATGACAATGTACTCATTCTTACAGTATTGATCGTCCTCTGGCAGATCGGCGATGGCGGCGATAACCTCTTTGGCCTCCTGATCACGGTTCTTGAGAATCAACCAGCGAGGAGACTCGGGCAGGTTCCAAACAAAGGCGAGGATGAAGAGACAGAAGAGAATCTGCAGAGCCAGGGGGAAACGCCATGCGACAGAGCCGGGAGCAAATGACATGCCGAGGTCGATCCAGTAAGAGATCATGATACCACCGCTGATGAGAGCACCCTCAATCATGACGAGCTTGCCGCGCTTGTGCGATGAGCAAGTCTCAGATTGCCAGGTAGGGACTGTTGATGTGTTGCCGCCGTTTCCAAGACCAGTGATGATACGTCCGATGATGAGATGCTCGATGGAGAATGCAGAAGCCTGGAGAGCAGCTCCGATGACCATGATGGAGGTACCGAGGATAATCATACGCTTGCGACCAAGGGGGTTTCCGATGAAGATGGTGATAATGGCGCCGAGGAAGCAGCCGAGGTTGTAGGAGGCGACGGCAATACCTTGGTTGGTAGAGCGCATGCTCTTGATGTGAGGAAGAAGGCCGGCCTCTTCGGGGTTGATGGAAGGGAATTGGGACTGGAAGGCAGGCAGAGTGAGAATACCACCAGTGACACCCTGGTCTGGATGAGAATGACAAGTTAGTCCATGTTGTTCGGCCGTTTCGGAGTCAAGTCCGTGATATGAGATTGAAACCTACCATATCCGAAAAGCAAGAAATCACATCCTGCGATAATACTGATGGCCCAATTAAGGCTCTTGCCTCTGAGGCCGAAGTAGTTGAGCTTGCCCATCTTGGAGACTCTTTCACAGCGGACAGTATTGGATCGACGGGTTCCAAACAATGTCGAGGGCTGTAGGTCGTAGATCGGTTGGTGAAGGGGATGAGGTTGAGTCGGGATGAGAGGTAACAACAAGAAGATCAGATGCGAATTGAGATGGCGAACGTGTCGACCTTATAGATGAAAATCCCAAACCTACCGCGACAGGGTAAAGATCGGCAATTTCAGCGCGACGCCAGGAATTACTTCTTTCTCCTCACCACTCACGCTCATACCACAAGACGCAAGTACATGCCCGAACCTGCACTGACATGGTAACATGGCTACTCGTGCCAGCCTCGGACCCTGGCGTTGGTGCTGTTTACACCGAACCCAGAAAACCCCAAGTAGCCAATCCCCAGCCGTCCCACGAAAGGCTGCCCCGATTTCCCCCAATCCCCGTACGATCCAAGATCCCTCTGGAGGGGAGGGGACATTCTCCGACCTTGAGGAGGGGGGTAACGACTCCACATCCGGTTCCACGGGGGTGGACAATGGGGCCCGAGGGGAGGACACAAAGAACGGTTGGTGACATGTCGTCAGGTCCGGCCAAGACGCCGTCATGGAACGCGCGGGGCCGCTTGTAGCCAATACGGCGCCGGGAAGGGTAAGAGTTTTGCGGGTTCGTACATTACAAGACGTTGCAATACGGTGGCTTCACCGCTCTGAGACGCGAACACTCGTGGAGTTTCCGTCCTATCGCGCGGCAGAATTCGGAGAGACACCGACGCGAGAATGGTACCTTTGCCATCACGCCCGTGCTTGACCAAAGGATAAGGCAGCACCAGTGCGAAAGCGGAGCAAAGAGTACCCAAAAGAGCCGCAATTGTGTCCATAATCGTACATTGTCGGTGGAGTTTAGATGGAGAAGTACTGGAGACTACGACGTCATACCTTGAAGACTTTGATAGCAGACTGATAAGTAATGCAAGGGAAAAAGTACCTCGAGACTCGAGAGTGCCCTTTGTGCATCTCACATCTAAACTTGGGCCAATACCGTTGGCTCAGTCAGACTTGGGTTGGAACTATTCCTGTCCGAGCGGCGCCGTCTGCGAGTCAGGGGGCCCTGTGCGAACCCTGCGGCAACCTTGAGCCGACCACCGCCGCCCTCCCTCTCGAGAAGCGCCGAGGACACGGGACTTGGCCAGAGGAAGAACTGAGAAGGCAGGGTAGCATCGTAACCGCTGAGAGCGCTTGCAGCTGCGGATTCTGACTCTCAATTATCTGCTCGCCCGGCCATTGTCATCTCTCTCTTTGGCTGCTTTGGCAGATTAAGTTGGACCTGCGGTCGTGGGGACGACGGGCGACAGAACCAGGTTTCAAGTTGAAAATACTCGCACGCGATTTGTCAATGTCGGCAGTTGTTGGTAGCAAGGTGCGTCGAGATTGGTGGACCACATGACGTACTGGTTCAGGCTATATTGATTTCTGGAGGTTAGACTTTAGGTTTTGTTTTGTCTTTTTCTCCGACTCGTGATTCCCATGTCGCTTTGGAGTAATTAAGCAGATGCTGAACCGAGCACATGTCGTTAGGATGCTAAAAGCTTGACTAGATGCTAAGAATAAGCACTACAAGCACAAGCCTTGACAAGACGAACCGCGGGCATTGGCAGCTATGCCAATGTTCTTGTCCATTGCTTGTTCAATGTTTATCCCTTGGTATTGTGAATCCTCATTTCTTATGGCTTCCAGTCTCCAAGACCAATGGCGGCTAACTGTGGAGGCTGTTGGAGCTAAAGGTTGAAATCTCAACTCCGATCTACACTATCCAAGTATCTCGGGATGACGTCGACACTGTAGGAGTTTTCTCTCTTCTCGGCATTACCCATTTGGGCAATCCGAAGAGGCGCGCCAGGCGCATCAGCAGACGAGCCAAGCCCACAGCGAGCCGACTGAAGTTTCGCACCAACACCAATGAAATGCGACAAAAAACTTCCAAGGCCCGGCGAGAACGAACGGAAAAACTGACGGGCCTTTGTATCCTCGTGTCAAGTCCGTTTTTCACCCGCATTCCCGCATGAACTGAACTGGAGAAATGGGCCTGTGTGGACAAAAACTGTGTGGTTTGAACGTCCAGTCAAATTTCACCCAAACCCAAAATGAACTGACTCGGGGGCCCACAAACATACAGTCTGTTGGTTGACGTTTGCGCAAAATGGGCAATGAGGCCGATGTTGGACCTACTTGGCGCAACAATCTTCTGCATCTTGTGTCAGGCATCTCTATGTACACTGACGTATTGCAGTGGATGATCACTTTTCAGGCTCTCTCTATGAGTCGCGAATGTCATTTGGAGGCCTTTAACCTTGGTGATAGCCTCAACGATGGGCCAAAGTTCTGCCGATCTCATTACCAACTACTCGGTTTGACAAAGCTGTCAACTGTCGAGGTCCCTGGCAGAACGTGGTTTCCATGTTATGTTTCAGGCCCCTTTGTTGACGTACAACGCACACGCAGCGTCTATCACTGCAATTTTGCAGAGATCTTCATAACAGCACATGCTTTTAGGACATCGAAACGTCAACCGAAGAAGGCAGGACCCTGACTGTGCATTCTCTTTGGCGTCTTGGAAGGATTGTCTGTACCGCTTGTCTCCACACATCGGACGAGTGATGCCTGGCGCATGGGAAAACCGGGTCCTCGTATGCGCGTTTGCGATGTATCTCGAATGGTAGAAATATTGGTTCGCTGACCTGAAATCCATCGGGGGAATCCAACGCCGGAGTTAAAGTCTCACACATCGGGTAGACTCGTGTGAGTTTTGGACGGGAGATTAAGACTCATAATGGAAACTCCACCCCAGGACAGATTGGATTTGTTTGAGACTGCCCATATCCCGGGACAATAAGGAGATCTTCTTTTGCCATCAAGTAAGTAGTACTCGATTCAATCGATTCAATCGAGCATCAATCTTTCAGTTTTTTTTTTGGTGTTGTTGTGACAGAGCACGGGAGGCGGAAGTGCCAAGCCGATTGCATCGCCGATTGACCGGGCCGGAAAATTCTGCAAATTCGGCCCCACACCGAGAAACCAAGTTTCTTGTACTTGGAGTGGATCGAGATCCTGGAAGCAACTGCAAAAGAACGCAGGGCCTCTCTACCCGCCTGTCAGGTGCAAGAGAAATGCTTCGTGACGGTCGGAGTCAGAGTCCGGTTTGAAGGTGAGAGAGGCAGCCTACGGTGGACTTTTGGCTGTCACTAGAGAAAAACTGGGGATGAGGGGATGATAGAGAACCTGAGGAGAAAGATGGAGGAGGGGCGTCAGTTCGGGTCACAGAACGGTGTGACATGTTGAGCGAACCTGTGGCTCTGTGGTTCTGCTCCGAGACAATGGAGCCTTTCCCGTTTTTTCCTGCAATATCTGGACCACTGGCAATTCAAAGCACACAAGAATCATTATGTGACCCTGCGGTGAGGTGTCTAAATTGACCTCAAAATTCACGTCAGCCGCGCGAGCGCACGTCGGCCCTTCGTCGCTACAAAACGTGAGGCAGGATTGGTCTGCAGTAGTTTCCGCGATAGGGGACTGAGATGGGTCGCTTAACGTGAGCCGCGAGCGCCACACCTACGGTGAACGGTTCTTGCTTTTGGGCCCTGGCCGTTTGGTCAGGGTCTTCAGATCTTGAAAATGACGTCGTTTCTGAGAGATGGGTTCCACTCTGCCTGTTGTTCTCCTAGCCTGATGCAGATGGACTTTGATATGAAACTTCTTCCAATAACGCGATAGTGGCGCCGCTACACCGGAAAGCTGCCGAGCTACTGGTGAAAAGTCATGTACAATACGTCCTTGACGCGAATGCTTGGCCATGCATTCGTAATCAAGAAGTCCCTTGCGAGATGTATCCAACTCTTGTTCTCATCAACCAGGATAATCGGGTGCCGCCTGTGACGACGACGATTTGATGCGAGATTCAAGACCTTCTAGTCTTTGATCGTTCAGTAAAACCTTCGGTCGGATAGGGCTTAGAGACGCATCTTCTGGTTCCAAGATTTAACTTTCAAAAAGCGCGACACATTCCGTACACCCTTGGGTTACGTGCTTATGGAAGTCGGCCGATTGCTTGAATAATGACTCGAGACAGCGATTGCACGCACAATGAGCTTAACGAGAATAGGTTCCCATGCTCTCTAGATACCTCAAGCAATCTTTAGACTAACAATAGATCGGCATGATTTGCAACAGCCCCTTTTTGAATGCTCGAAGGTTCGGCCAAGACTGCTTGTGATCCTGCCCAATCCATAATCTGCCGTTGAATCAAACTCCATAGAGGGCAAGTACGGGCCAAGATCCCGTTGTATAAGGCTGCTGCGGGGTCTCCACGCCGAAGCTTCCGGCGAAGTACGTATTATGCCTCCGGGGAAGGTGGGTCCGTCTATGACTTCAGGCCGGTGGGGAAGCCGGACGCCATCCCATCCGACCGACTCATCAAATTTTTGTCTAATAGTACTTGAGTGTGATCTATAAATGTGAGATCTAAAGACTGAAAACACTGCTTCTCTCAAAAAATGCCCACAGCAAGCTTGGTACAGGTCTCGCAGATTTGGAGACCTTCTGCTTCAACTCCCTACTACTTCTCAGCGCTCCTCTCAACACAACATTATCAATCAACTCAACAATCAAAACAACTAGCTCCTATAAATCGACGCTCAATCAATCCAAGTCTGATGTTATGAACGCGTTGATTGCGTTGAGTGAAGCGCAGCTACTACCTGGCTTAGGATACCTTCGTAGACTACCTTACCTAGCATAACATATTACCGAGTATTACGGAAGCAGCAAATAAACCAATATGAGATCCGAGGTAAGCTTGACAACCTCGTACACCTTCACGAATCAAACAGACGAACAATCAAGAATTTTCATGGAGATCGTTATGAGTGCGTACATGTACTTCTCTTCTCATTTCATCTTAGACCTCATTGATGATGGGAGCGACTGGCTGGTGTTTCAGCGAGAAAGGTCGCTCACTGCTCATACATTGACCTGAATCAGTAAAGCATAATTCAATGGTCACTTCTTTCATTGCAATCAAGAGCGCATAAATATGTGTTCTGTCGTTTACGCTTGTATTTCTCTACCCAATTATTGTTCTGGGTGGATCCTGTATAGAGGTAAAACAACCTGAAGTTTGATTGAAATTAGGATAGCTGTCTTTCCAGGAGTTCTTTCGGATAGAACTATGTACGTAACAAGCTCCAAACCATAGTGTGTCAGTCTCGCACTTGACTCATCCCTTGTGTTACGGTAAGTGTGCTCTTGCATGTATACACATTGATCGTTGCCAAAGCACTGGCTATTTCGTCCTTTGGCCTTCAGTTAGACTCTCAACCCTAGTCTTAGGCTCCTTTACTCTGGCTACAGAGCGAAACGATCTCCAGTTTGAACCTGAATCAAGGCACTATTCTGACCACCCATACTCGAGAATGACAGCCTGTAATGTAATGGATTAAGACATTGGCATAGCGGAGTTGAGGATAGCAATTGAGTGAACAGCTTGAGTCATGGAAACTATTATTGTTTCTTGCTGGTACTGGCGCTTCACTTGGGCCACAGAAAGATCCAGCTTTAGTCTCCTGTCTTTGTGAAAGTTACTGGCGCTTCTGCCATTGTAGGGATAATTGATTATCCTTTCGATCGACCTGTAAAATCGAGTCTAGAACCATCTACGGCTTCACCGCAGCCCGCAGCCCGCAGTCGTACGAAGTTGACTTTCACTCATAGCCCGGAGAACCAGACAAGTAAACTATCTGGTTACAATCTTGAGCTTCACTGCATGCGAGCATGGCCTAGAACTCCATGGTGTACCCTGCTACTATTGGCGCTCGAGTTTCCCAAGAAATACCTCATACTTCTGGGGTCTCCTTTTTCTCTCTTTCAGGATAAGCTGGGGATCTGCCAGTGCATGAATCTCATCATGTAAGAAGTCAATGCAGCACGTAGTGCAACCTGAAGGCCGAAGAGCAGATGGTGATCGTTAGTCCACATCTAAGTGAAGCTGCGAGCTCGTGTATTCGATCTGCGAATGTCCACTTCCTCGGCCCGAGGCCCCGAATGCGTTATTTTGATCAATGAGTATGTGCTGAATGCTTGCGTTGACTTGCCTTACTAGCTTGAAGAGACCGCTTACATGTAATTACTACATTGGGAAAGGCTGAGCGTTGGAAAGACAGCGCTATGCGCATCTCGCTATGCGATGTCCGAGTCCGACGACCCTAGTAACTACCCCTATGGACTGCAGGTAACAACTCGCTGCAGACTATCGGCAATGCCGTTTCATGCAATACCAACCACTCAGTGAGGCTCTCTTGCATCCACATTCGATCACCACGGTACTTGACATTAGCGGCAAACCTTAACATCAGCCCTTTGATGTCGTAACCAATCATCCAAATATTGAGGCCGCGAACAGACTTTTCATAGGATGGAACCGCGTCAAAAAAGTGTTAACGATCGTATGATCATTGATGCAAGAGAAGGCCCGAAAAACCCTCGAGGATTAAACCCTGACTTGAACAGTTTACTCAAATTTTGACGCGGATCACAATGCTGGACGCAACGCTAAGGTCTGTTCTTCTTTCCCTGCAATCGAAGCCCCTAGAGCGCCAGTAGAACCCACTAGAGTCCTTAATCGTTTTAGTCGCGACTTCAGTTTAGCAGCCTAAAGTGCCGATGGTAACCTTCCTTTGCAGAATCTTAGATGGCGGCAATCTTGAGGAACCATGTGTAGCATCAACGCCTTTGCGATCAAAGTCGTGAAGTCCCAATCGCTGGAAGAAAGAAATGAATCAATTTGCCAAGCCGTGGGATGTCTTATGAAAAGAGACGAAACTAGTCAGAGTCACGATGTGAAGTTCTCCGGTACCTTTTGGCCCGACGCACTGGGGTCTGACATGTCAAACGTCCTCATCCCAACATGGTCTTGACATACCTTAGTGTACCGGACTGATATGACAGCCTTGAAGACAGGCGGAGAAGCTGATTCTATGTGGCATCTGCGTCGGGTCTCAGTTCCGAGCGTGTGTCAGTAAGGTGAGGTTGCTCGAGCGCCTCAAAGTCAGCCCAAACCCAGAGATTAACTGCGTGGGGTATTACACATGCACCTACCATGTTGTGGTGTCTGAAAGACCCGGAAGCCTATTTTGTGATTAATATGAGCATATACCACATACAGGCTCGAAGGCACGACATCAGAAGTCGTGCATATCAAGTCAACACTAATGTGGCTCGGCCGAGTGCACGTCTTAAACCATCCGGTAGCTGTAGACCGAGTCACATGTAGTTGCGCGGTCGGAGAGGCCTCCTTACGAAGCGGATCACCCGGCACAGAAAGAGACAGCAGATCGGGGGCGGAGTCCTTACTTCAATGATACCCCATATTCGGCGGCGGGGGAGCTCGAAGCCCGGCGGCCTATCGGTTGAATACAGCAGCATTCGGGCGCTGTGCCCGAACGAATACCGCGCTCCCCTTTCAACGCCATCCCAAGTCCGCGAGTGAGCATGTTTTAGCTACTCGTCGAGACGACAATGGAGTGTGCGACACTACAAGTGGAATGGGCAATATACCAAAAACCGGATCACATCGGAATTTCTCCCCCCAAAACGCCGACGGAGAAGACATTAGTAGACAGCTCACAGAGCCCCTGGTCGATAGCCGGGAGCTCCCAGACCGATCGCCGCGTTCCTGTCTCAGGTTTATGAATCTGGTCATGGACCTTCCATGCTCCCAACCTGCAACAAGCTTATTTGATCCTTCGGGACCAATACTCTTTTTCTGCCAAGCGTCTCGTGAATCGATACGCCGGAGCTGCCACGAGTTTAGGATGACAGCTGACAGGAAACCCTTCTCTTCGTAATAAGCGGAAACAACCGACTGCTTCCAACTCTTGGGCGGGCCAAGATTCGTTGCGAGTAGCATGAGGTTGCACGCGCCCAAGGTGGTGTTAGAATACGGGAACTGAAACTGGGTGCCTCTGCCCCGATGTGGTTTGTGCTCGGATTCAATAACACTGTCAGTTAAGACCTTTTGTTGATCTCTAAGCCTCAGTCCGTAGGGTTGGGTCGTGATCTACAAGTGAAATAACCTTTTTAGGAGATCCACAGATGCCCAAAGCTCGCTTGTCGGAATGGAATCATGGTTGAAGATCAGGTCATGTTGAATTGTTGAGAAGACTTCACGCAGGCAGCAATTTACCAAAGTCATGGCCAAAGACCAAAGAGTCGACTCGCAATCGGTCCGGATGTGATGCATTTTGTCTAAGCAACAGCAGTGCCCTTATTTACTACTAACCTAGGTGGGTAATTTCGGCACATCATCTTACTAACAACTATCTCTGAATGGTTACCAGTTCGACATGGACTTCGCTTGAGCCCCGCATACGACGAGGCGTTGCAACATTATCTACCGTGAAACTATCGAATGGCAGGTTGCCCACCCGCGCGGTGTCAACTTTGACTTCTTTAGCGATCGATTGTTATGATCTGCTCACATGCGGAGAAGAACTGCTGGGCACAACCGAGGAATGATGTGCACTAACCGCGTTCACGGTGACGCGGCAATCAACGGGATGGTAGATACCAGGGCATCGCTGGTTCCCAAAAGACGCAAATCGTGAAAAAGAGTACCTCATCATCATTCCGTGGATGGACTAGGCACCTTACACTCGTCTCAGTCTGCTTCATCTGAAGTTGATGTATTGACACTTAGCCACTTGTCACAAGACGTCAGTCGTCACAGATGGCAGACATGTCTGTGCCATCCCAGCGGTTAGCGACGCAAGCCCCTCTGAAGTTCTGAACACAACACTACTGCATACAAGGTAACGTTTGATTCTGGAGCTCTTCTAGGGGGCTACTTCATCTGGCCCAACCTTTGAACAGCGGTGCTGGGCGGTCCCTGGCCCTAGCGAACATGTTTGTTTTCCCAAGCCCACCCCCACCAGGCCGCGGTGTGAAGACAGTTTCAACGAGGAAAGCTCAGGGGAGAGGATAAGCTCATCTGAAGTTTCCCCATGTGCAATTGGTATCACAGCGAGGGGGTTGAGTAACTACTTGGAGAAAATACCGCGAAGACAATACATGACTTCATAAAACAAGCGTCCCACCCGGGAATGTTGGTGCCGGAACACGACCCATGGATTTCATCGCCCTCGATTCAGCCTGGATGTGATGTTTTGGACCAGCCTAGAAGCCAAACATCAGCCACACTTATTATCGACCATGCCGGCACGTTCTTGAACTTGATTGGAATGACGGTTGGCACTTTTTCGGCTCTCGAGATCACTTCATTGCACAACGGACATTATCCTGTGCAAACATGTCGGGCACAAAACAATCGCAGAGTCCTCAGGACAGCCCAGCTACCAAGACATCACGGGGTGTGATGAATTGCAAGCCATGTCAAGTCCGCAAGGTATCTTGTTTCCACTGCCGCAGATAAGATTGTTTTCTGATCGGCTTCCCGCCCTCGTGCAGATCAAATGCGACAGAGCGTTACCAGCGTGTGGAGTCTGTCAACTCTATCAGAGGTCATGTTTCTATGGTAAACTCCGTCGTCCATCATCACCGTCGTTGTGCATCAGAACAACTAATCTTTAATCCAGAGGGTGTCCCAAAAAAGAGAGGTCCCAAGAAAGAGTCGCTGAGTGCTTTGATCAAACGAATCGATGGCCTCGAAGAGCTCCTCAAATCCGACAAGACCCCAACCCCGCCTGGTTCCGATGCTATTCCAGCCGATTTCAACGAACTGTATGTCTACAGCAGCAACAACAGTGCCGACCCTTGTGGCTCTGCATCATCAGATGTTTCTCCCTACAGTGCTTTTCACGAGGGAAGCTTTGGGGCCAATAAGTATGTAGAACGATCTCACATCCATCGACTTTTCCAAGGACCTACCCGACTGACAAAGAGCTAGTGAGTTCCCATTCATCATCAACGCAGAAGGCTTAGTGGACACCTATTTTACGCACTTCCACCGCAATCCGTACCGTATCCTTGACGAGGAGGTCACTAGACAGAAGCTGAGAAACAACAAGATGCCAAAGTCGTTACTGTACGCTATTTGTGCAGTGTCAACTAGGTAGATTTGCAACCATCAGGATACTAAAACCATATGAACCTGACATGAAAGTAGATTTTCAGAACAGCCCGGTAGAGGGCCAAGCAGCCATGTTTCCGCAGAAACGTACGCCTCTTGGGCTCTCAAGGACATAGACTTAGGAGACACTACAATCGAAAACTGTCAGGCTTTGCTGTTGCTAGTGACAGCTTTTGCGGCAATGGGGAACGGCCGTAAAGCCTACAGCGTACTTTGTGAGTGTTGAGAGAGTGTGATCGTTTTTCTTTACACTGAACTAACGGAAAAACCGAAGCTCAAGCTGTGGGCGTAGTCCTGGCGCTCGAGTTGTACCAAGGATCAGAACAACACGACGATTACAACCATACGCAGGGCAAGATGAGGAGGAGGTTGTTCTGCACCTGCTACGTGATGAATGTTTTCGTATCAACATGGCTCGAGAGACCCTCACTCATTGACGATGCCCTCGTCAAGACGACTATCCAGTCGTCCAGACAAGCCTCACCGGCTGGCTGGCCACCAAACAACGAGTGCTCTTTGACGGTCGAATGCGAGCCTCCAAGCGAACGCGCAGACAACCCAGACAACGGGCTACAGAAGATGGTATGGGTCGCCCACATCCTTTCCGACGCCAACAGATACCTGCTCGTGACGGACCCAACAACACAAGCAGCATTCGCACATCGCCACAAGATCCGGCATGATCTCGATCAATGGGCGGCAGAAATCAGCCGCAACCCGGACTACCTCTACCAAGACCCGAGAGGAGCAGAAGCAAACACCATGCTCGAGTGCCAAATCATCTACCACCTGGTGCACTGCCTCATCTACCGCCCGCTTCTCCCCTTGCACCTTAGCGAGCCGGCCGGGGCCATGATGATACAACACTGGGTGATCGAGGCAACGGAAGTCGCCTTCCGACACGCCACGGCAATCATTGAGCTGATCGACCACGCCATGCAGACAAAGTTGCTGGAACTTCCGGCGTTCATTTCCTTTTGCATCTTCACGGCCGGAACGATTCACGTCCACGGGATGCACTATACCAACGACCGCCAAGACCAAGGCGCTGGAATCGGACTTCCTTCGTTCGCCAGCTCTCCGATGGCAGCAGAGACCTTTTCGTCTTCTTCCGAACTCGTTAGCAAGTGCCTATACCAGCTGTCGGCAATCGGCAACGAGGCCGAATCTTCTCGATCGTCTAGAGCGTACCTCGAAGAGCTCACGAAAGAGCATGCAAAGTTGTTAGGGAAGGGTACAGCTGGCTACATCCCCTCGCAAACGAACAAGTTCTTCAACAGATACCCTGTCGAAGTACGCCAGCGAATCCAAGGCTTCCATTTCGGTCCATTGCCATCGAGCATACTCTCACAGTCATATCCGCCAGAAACCTCCGATAGTGGTCCCAGAAAGATAGGAGGAATACCACCGGGACCGTGGGGCCCGAACCCGAGCCACGCCGGCGTCAAGATACCTGTCATGGCGACAAGCACCAGTATGGGGCAGCGAATGGGATCGACCCAAGGTCATTCACGGTCCTACTCAGATAGTACTCCCATGACGCAAACATACTCATTCGCAACAAACGCACCCGTCTCTCAGAGGCCATTGCCAGCTTGGCCGGGGTTTCAGGACGGGACACCGAGGCAAATCATTACCCATAGCACACCGATGCTTGGCCCCCCAACTTCATCCCAGCTCACTTCACCAATATCCCAACAAGGGGCAACCTCTACCGTAGAGCGGAGCAACTGGAGTGGCGTGGAAGGGTTCGGAGGAAGAGGAGCAGATGAGCCACTGACTTATGACATTGTCCCCAGCGCTGTCACTACGGCAGGTCCGATATATCAGGCAGAAGGCACATTTGTACAATATCAAAACTTCTCTGTATTATAGTTTTAAAGCAAGCCAACATACCCAACTATCGTTCTATCTGTTTCATTTGAGAAATCCATTGAGAATTAGCCTGACCATCTCAATGTTTGGTCACACTACAGATGAGACATCTAAGATATCAAGTTATTGAGAGCAAGGAAGCATTGTTCCTTGATCAGAAGGAATGGAGCCGAACTGTGACGGAACACCGGTTCGAACAGTAGCCCTCACAACGAAAATCATACCTTTAGGCCATCACCACTATGACTTCGGAAGGATTGCGGGAGTTTGGCGGCGCACGGAGGGGCATAAACAACAAGGAGGCACCTTTCATCCCAAGGTAAATGGTAAGGACACCCAGGTGAAGTTCAGTACTTGCCAACCTTGCCTGATTTTCCAGGTTAGCGGGGCACCATCTTGCGTATGTTTCAAGAAGCCGGAAGACCGTGGTATCCTATCGAGTACTACAAGGCGACAGTACAATGGTCTCCAGCTTTTCTCTAAATTCTCTAAGATATAAATTTTTTGATTTGCGGATATAGTGAAAATAAATCGGAATAACGCCTGATTAGTTCTTCCCCCGCACTCAGATATACTATCGCCTTGTAGCACTCGATGGGATACTCACTTACTAATGGAACGAATATTCTAAAAGGGGATACCTGCTCTATCACACATAGGTAACCATATTCTCCATTCTTTACGCTGACGTAAACTTCATACTTCACACGAAGAAGCCGTGGGTAGATCTTAACATCATCGTATTGTGAGTAGTCTCTTGAGTACCAAAAGTAGTACCAATGATTGCTACATTCAGTATCATTTGCTTCCTCTCTATATCACTCAGAAGTATCTAAGCTGACAGAGTAACCGTGGCATGGGTCTGCTCATCCACAACCTCCCGGAAGATCTGGTTCTTCTTCGCCACGTCGTCAAGTCCAGTACGGTCACCAAACACCTCGTCCATCTGCTCAAGAGTCTTTCCGTTCGTCTCCGGCACACAGAACCAAACCCAAACGAAGGCCAGGAGGCAGAAAGCAGCGAAGAAGACGTATGCGCCGAAACCGGTGCCCTGGACCAGGGGAGGAGTAACGAGACCGATGATGAAGTTGTTGATCCAGTCTGGAACATAAGTGTCAGCAATTGAAATAGGACTGAATGGCAAGAGGCCGTTATCAACTTACTGGAGCAAGTAGAAATGGCAACGCCCTTGGCTCTGAGCGATGAAGGGAACACCTCGGAAGGCAAAGCCCAGGGCACAGGTCCCCATGTTGCGCCAAAGACAAACATGTACATCAGCAAGAAAGCCACACTGACCCATCCCTGAGTAGTATGGCTGGGCCAGTCGTTCGAGTACAGCCCGACAAGAATAGCGATGACGGCCTGCGAGATCGTCATGCCCACGGCACCCGTCAACAGCAGCGATCTACGTCCGAACCGATCCATGGTCCACAGACTGGGGATAACACCGACCAGCTGAACACAGTTAAGAACTCCGGACATGATCAGCTGCATGTTGTGGTCGAGTCCCATCGTCGCAAACAGAGTTGGTGAGTAGTAAATCAAGGCGTTAATTCCGACAAATCTATCGAAATATTAGTCAAACCTTCAAACATCGACTCTTTGTCACTGTAACATGAACTTACTGCTGGAAGAACATGAGACCAGCACCAACGTGCGTACGTCTCAAACATCCCTTCTTGAAGCAATCTCCCCAAGCAACAAACTCGAGCTTGATAGTGCTGGCAATGCTACCGCCTCCAACGAGTGTAGGGTGGCGTTCAGCGAGAATCGAGGACTGGAAGCGAGCCTCGGAGACGATTTCCATCCATTCACGGCGAACGCGCGGGTCGGTATCGGGAAGAACGCGGAGCTTGGCCAGGTTGAAGAGGGCCTCTTCTTCGCGGCCCTTGGATGCCAGCCAGCGAGGGGAGTAGGGAAGGAAGACGGCGCCGAATCCGAGCAAGAGACCAGGGAGAATCTGAATGAGGAAGGGAAGCTGCCAGGACCAGTGGTTGGGAATGTCCTTGGTGCCGTAGGTGATCCAGAAGGCTACGACAATGCCGAAGACGATGGAAAGTTGCTCGAACACGAGGAGAGAACCGCGGATTTCGGGAGGTGAGATTTCGGAGATGTAGAGGGGGACGACCATGGAAAGCCTAGAATTGTCAGTATTCGATATGTTCCGAAAGGGGAAATTGACAAAACTTACATGCCGATGCCCAAACCTCCGATGAAACGACCTCCAACGAGCATATCGTAGTTGACAGCCGCAGCCTGGATAGAGGAGCCAATGGTGAAGATGACAACAGCAACCATAATGGATCGCTTTCGGGAGATCATGTCGGCAAGCCAACCCTGGTTCATGGCACCAATAAAGGCACCCAAAGTGATCATGGCAGTCATGAGACCCTTCTTGAAGCCAGAGCCAGCAGCGTGGTCAGATACCTCTGGGAAACGCTCGAGGAACTGGTCCATGACCAGGGTAACTGAAATAACACCCTGATCGTAACCGAAGAGGAGACCACCGATTGCCGAGAAGGCAGCGCAGAGAGCTACATAGTGGGATGCGAAGATTCCCCTGAAGCCAGAGGGTCCGTATGGCTCGAGGGAGGCATCGGAGAGGACGGTCTCTTGTTGCTCGGTAGAGACGCCTGGGTAGTTGGTTGAGGACTTCTCCACCTCGGAGGCGGAGGTTGATCGTGCACCCATCTTTGAGCTGTTATTGTGGAAACGTCAGTATGAGGGGAGTTCGACAAAGTTTTCATAATTCGCTGTATGGATGTGGTGTAGTGAAACAGGTTTGTGACTAAGCTGGTGTATAGGGGTCCTTGGGATGAACTCACTCGGACTGAGCCGTGAGGTTGAGGTTCTGGAGTTGCACTGGATGAGCCAGGGACGAGGTTTAGGTTACACGAATCCGACAGACCGGTTCAGTCTGATGAAACTGGAATAGAAGAAATCGGGAGGGGTATCTCTGAAGAAGAAGGAAGAAGCTTTGGTCGAACCCGCCTGAGTCGCAGGAGAGGGAGTCGAGATCAACGTCAAGCATGGCACGCAACGTCGTCTTTATAGAACTCTGAGACTTTCGGGGCCACCGCCTGGCCCATGGCCAAGCCATCCCGACTACGCCCGTCAAGTAGATTCATTGACGGCCTAGGGGGCACGGTTGGGGGGATCCACATCTTTGGAAAGCCGTAGATACTTGTTTACGCCGAGCCTTGATGAGTGACGAGGGTGGGCACCGGGGGGGAGAGGACAGGACGGGATGGGGAAGAGGAACGCTACGGATACGCTTGTGCACAATAGCCGCCACGAGTACCACGACCAATGGCCGGATGCTAGTTGGTCAAGAATGGACGTGGAGGAGCCGCTAAATCGCGGGGTGTGCTTCAAAGATGGGTTTTCTGGGGATATTGGGGAAACCGTGTCAGGCTTCCAGCGTTCCTTGCGCGGAGACGCCAATCACGACTCACGCTACACCAAATACGGGGGTGGGAAGAAGAGAGACAGACACGGACAGCATGGGGCACCCCTCGGCCATCCGTCCGGCAGAGAGGACGAATTCAGGCACTGACGACGAACCAGCGAGAGACAGAATACGGCCGGGGTTATGCCCGCCCTCGTCAGCCCCACGGTATTTGGAGAACTTGGCAGTTGGAGTTTTGGGGGTGTTTGCGAAGAATTGAAGACGCGTTCGAGATCAAGTTCGATGACAAAACTCAACAGACGATGTGCGCCCTTCCAGGCACCGTTCGACCATCGACCACGGAGTGCCTGGGTGGGACTATAGAAGGACGTCGAAGAGGACAAGATACTGGCTGCACATGATTAGAGTCTTCTGCGTGCTTCTGGCAATTCCAAGCTGATAAGAACGCGGTTTCCACGCAGTACAGGGGCCGTCTGTCAGAAGATTCTCGCACATGAGTTGCCCGTGGGGAATTGACGGGTTAGGTGGGGTTTCTGTACGCTATGTCTCGAAATACCAGAATACTCCGGAATCTGGCCGTGGATTTGCAGTGCCGAGCCTCCATGGATTTGGATGGGGGCTGGCCGACCAGGGGGTGGCCTCTCCCCAACACGAGTCAGGGGCCATTTCCAACCTGCATTAACACTTTCGTCATAGGCTAGGAGGAGGAGGCCAGGACATGGTTGGCGTGGAAATTTGAACCGAAGGAGCCTCACCGACGGCTGTAGGGCCTAGGGTGAGAGACTAGGAGCTTTCTTCCTCTTTTACACTAACAAGCAGCTTGCCCCGATGCATAGATTTCCTGATTTCACCAAGGAGGAAATGCTTTTATCCCCCAACTTCCCTACATCGTCGTGATCGTCTCAATTTCACGAAACTGCGACAAGGCAGGACGAAAAGAGACTGAAAGAGGTGGGAGTCAAATCATGTCGACGACATGTCTGGTAAGTCGGCCCTATTCGCTTTGGCTCTTCACCCCATTTCCCCAGAGTTTGTCGCCCACGCCCGACCCTCCGTGATCCGTGTTCTACCCCGGATTTCGCCTAAGCAATCAGAAGTTGTGGAATTGCTGCTGACTGAGATATCTGGGGTTGGCGATGTGGAATCTGTGGGATGAGATGACCAAACTGGACTGCCTGCCGGTCGGACTTTGCATCCCATTCCGACTCCCACCGTACCTACGTTGGCGGACATACTCAACTCCAAAGCTAATAAACATGAACAATAGACTTGCAAAAAGCAACATCTCAAATGCGCGTGGAGCACAGATGACGATGCGTCTCCGTCTTCTGCTCGGCCCGACGTCTACTTGAAATCATGTATTCGATGCAGAGCAACTGGCAAGGACTGTATTCCGGCCCCCGCAATTCGATTCAAGCATGCCACTGAGTAAGTGACGGCCAAATTCCTCTCATTCCCTATCATCAACTCTGGCAAACTTGTACTTGGCTCTGTGGCACCCCAGTCGCTCCCCGCTCAATTGCGAATTATCCTACACAATGTGCGAGTTGCGACATTGGTGAAGCAAGAGTCAAGATTTGCGCAAAGCGGAACCGAGATAATGGTCTCGCCCGCCCCGTTTACCACTACAATACGTTGTACCCCCATTTCGTTTTCGTCACGGGAACGAATCTGCAACTCTAGACTCCGTAATGCGCCATATTGTACTGCTTTTTTTGCGGGAACGCTGATCGCTTACTATGGGTTTTGTCTCGCTGATTTAGGACGCCGAGCGCTACGGAGCAGACGTGGGTGCCCTATCCGCGGCGATGTAAGTTTACCAGTCCCACCTCCAAGACCTTGCAAGTTGGAGAAGTTGGGGAAAATGAGGAGGAGATCTACGAGCAAAAACGGCGAGAAATGCCTTGTTTGGAATCATCTTGGAACGAAGCTTATCCCGACATCGTTTATTTCCTGTCAAAATTGCCTAACTCGGTCACATAGTACACTTTGTCGATGAAACCCAGGAACTTGAGGCTCTTTATTGGTCTGAACACGGCAGCCCGCCGCCGCAACCACAAGCGCAACTGCAACTCCATCCACCGGCAGCACTACAGCCGCAGCTTGCACCGGCGGAGGGTCGGCGGGTACCACTGCCAGCGACACATCCTGATCCTGGTTCATCATTATCATCATCCGCGCTGTTAGTGGATCTAGAACAACAACGACGCCGAGAACAACGGCAACCCGATGACGCCGCATCCGCATCCCCGGCTCTCATCATCGACTCGCATAGCCGAGATCATCGTGATGCCCGGCTTCTAGTCCCGAGTCCTCACAGCCAACCCGCCTCTACGCCGGCTGCGAGTTGGAGAGAGGTGCAGGTGCAGACACCAACAACTTTGCCATCTGTTTACAGCGCTATTCCATCCGGGTCAACTCTCGGGTTGGCCAACTTTGAGCATCATGACGATGTCGTGTTTCCTTTTACGCAGCCTCATGAGGTGAGGTTGATGAAGTACTATCTAGAGTACATGTGCACCTGGGTGAGTGGTCATACGCTTTTTACCTTCGGAGGGAGTATGATCTGGCAACTCCACGGCTGTTCTAACCCCCTTTTCAGTTCGATCTATGCGACGCAAGACGGCACTTTGCAATCGTCGTTCCCCGAAGAGCAACAACATGTCCAACCCTCCTCAACGCAATCTTCGCCCTCTCCTCCCGCCACCTCAGCCTCCATGAACAGTATGACCCCTACGCCTCGGACCGCTACCATCAAGAATGCCTCAAACACCTCACTACCATCTCAAACGACTCGTCGGCCCTTACGAACGATGACCTCCTCGCGGCGACAATCCTCCTCCGCACCCTTGAAGAGCTCGATGTCCCGCTCATCGGAACAGACCACGAGGGCCATCTTCTCGGCATCCAGCTCTTCATGAACACGCAAAACGCATCCGCCCTCGACCCGCCGAGCTCCCTCCGACAGGCTTCGTTCTGGGTAGGCCTCCGGCAGGAAATTACCATGGCGTTTGCGACGCAGCGGCCGATCAAGGTCAAGCTCGACCACCTCTTCATTGACCGGTCCTTTTCGCCGACTGATGACGATTGCTGGGCGAATCGCATCGTCGTGCACTGCGCCGAGGTGGTGCAGTTCTGTTTTGGCGAGGTGGAGAACCGCAAGAGCGAGTATCAGCGGCTGGTTGAGTATGACTATAACTGGCTACGCGCGAGGCCGCTTTCTTGGCTGCCTATCGCGTACTCTGAGCCGGACCTTGCTTCAGGCTTGGTGTTTCCGCAAATCTTTTACATTAATCATGCAGTCGGTTAGTTTTCTCCCTTCCCTGAAGCTAGGACTTATTTTCCAGTTTTTGCTCGTGGCGACATAGTGAACGAGCCCACTAACATAGGCCAGTAATCGGAAATGTGCATGGGGCGTTAGCACGAGCGCTCTTGATGTGCCACGACGAGAGCATTCCCAAGATAGGACCTAGTCGAATCCGAGCTCGAAAAAAGCTAGATGTAAGCGGCTCCAATCATTCTACCAATCTCGACCTGAGATCTAGCTAACATGGGAAACTTAAGAACGACATTCGTATGCAAGTCCGAGAACTATGTGGCGCCGCGCTATCAAACAAGCAGACGATACCAGCCATGTTCACGGCCTGTATGGGTGTCACGGCGTGCGGGGACAGGTTCGTCGAATATGCCGAGCAAAAAGCACTATTGGATATTTTAGTCAAGACGGATGTTGAGCACATGTGGCCCACTGCTTCGGCACAGTCACACTTGAAGAGGGCGTGGGGGTGGGAGGACGATTCATGACTGAATATGTCTTTGAGTACTGAACATAATTGCCTACTGTACCTTGCAGTAATACCACGTTGATGTTTTTTGTGTCTTTAGTCACAGCACGTTACATGAAAAGTTCGGGATTAGGATTCCGAAAATTGCCCGTAGGTGTGCCTACATGTCTTATTATGGACGGCCAATAATCACGGAGACGATTCCGTAACAAACATGGGGATAAGGGCACGTACAGACAGGACTAAACGACTTCATTTCCAGTCATCTGATCCCCCTTGTTACCCCGTACCCCAGGAAACCGGCACCAAGGATAGGGAAAAGGGAGGGGGTGAAGTACGGGGATGGAATTTGGTGATCCCGACAAAGCGGATCTAGGTAATGCGGAGGATCAGATAGACTCATTGAACACGGACATTACCCCGTATCCGTAATGCGGGTTAATACATGTTACCTCTAAGATTGTGACACATGCAGGGCATGACCAGTTCTGGAACGCACACTTGTCGGCTACCCCAGGTTCCTAAACAAACCCAACAAGTTTTTCTTAGTTTCTTCTTTAGCTTTGGGATATTGGGGTATATTCGTAGTGTACCATACTTAGTCGTGTGGTGGCGAGCTTATACGCAGAGCTTGGTCTCGTTCACGTAATCTGCCCGTAAGACATAAAGACCGGACAAAATTACCGCAGACGCCAATTCGAGATTCGGGGAAACTTGCCCCGATAAGCTGAGCAACCAATGCGAAGCTCTTTTTTGTTCATTTCTAACCCCCCACCTGCCTCATTCGCAAAAAGGGGAAAGTGGGCTGTCTTACACCGGTTGCAAGCCAAGTTTCGAGATGCCTCAAAGCTTTCTTACAGCTCAGCATTGCTGCAAGTTCACGTGGGCTCCTCGACGCGTCTTGACTCCTGAGCGCGCTTTTGTGGGATTCCGACATGCGCTTCCACTTTCCCACTGGTCAATTGGCATGAGATGGTCCCCTCAACGGCGTCAGAGGTGCCCCGCGATGGAGCTCTTTATTCGTGTCGGGAAATGGTTTCCGATAGAGCTCCGAGGACGGTGAGGTTCCGTATGAAAGGCTGTGAAATATAAGACACCAGAGGTCCCTGATTGTTTGTAGAGCTATGTTAAGCCGTCCTCGGTACCTTTCGACTCCTCCCAGGTCGTACATTTGCGCCAATGGTCTTAGACTAGAGAGGAGAAGCATCCCACCGGTCCTCGTCACCGCCATTATTCGTAGATTCTTTCATCTTTAGTACCCTTACGACCGTCAAGCTCCCGTTCGATTTGCGCACCAGAGAAGATAGACATAGACATAGACCGCAATCCACCCTCCTCACGATCACAAGTCAAACCCTGAACACCGGACTACACTACGACCACCTCAGTAATCACCACACGAAACGTCACCAGAACCGCAAAGAAAGCAAAATGTCAACCAAGAAGCTCTCAGTAGGCGTCGCAGGCCTCGGCCGCATGGGCAAGCGCCACGCTCTCAACTTTCACCAAAACGTGCCCCGCGCGACTCTCGTGGCCGTCAGCTCCCCCGACGCTAGTGAGCGCCAATGGGCCGCCGAGAACCTCGCCCCCCACGGCGTCACCGTCTACGAGTCCTACGACGACATGCTCGCCCACAAAGGCCTAGAGGCCATCTGCGTGGCGTCCGCGACCTCTGTCCACGCCGAGCAGGCCAACAAGGCCATTGAGAAGGGCAAGCACGTCTTGTGCGAGAAGCCATTGGGCACTACTGTTGAAGTTGTAAGTGTCTTGTCCTTCCCACCTGAACATGTGCGGCGAGAGGGAACTAACAACACGGCCACAGTCACAAACCGTCGTCGACACAGCCGCAAAACGCCCAGATCTCAAAGTAATGTGCGGTTTCTCCCGCCGCTTCGACGCCTCCTACCGCGACGCCCACGCAAAGATGCAACAAGGCCTCATCGGCCGCCCCGCCATCCTCCGCAGCCAGACCTGCGACGTCCTCGACCCCTCAGGCTTCTTCGTCGCCTACGCCCAGTTCTCGGGCGGCATCTTTGTCGACTGCAGTATCCACGACATTGACCTCGCGCTCTGGTTTTTTGACGAGGAGACCACCAAGGTCAAGTCCGTCCACGCCGTGGGCATCACAGCCGTCGAACCGGACTTGCGGAAGCACAACGATCGCGACAACGCTGTTGGCACGGTCGAGTTTTACGATGGGCGCATCGCGTATCTGTATGCTTCGCGCATGATGGCCGCGGGCCAGGAGGATTCAACGGAGATTATTGGTACCAAGGGCAAGTTGTCCGTCAACCTGTTGCCGGCGGAGAACCATGTAAAGATTTACACACCGGGAGGCATCCGGCAAGAGCTGCCGCAAACGTACTGGGATCGGTTCAGGGCTGCTTTCACGACCGAGGCGATTGAGTTTACCGAGAGTGTGTTGGAGGATAAGCCTGTGCCGATCAAGTTGACTTCAGCAGTGGCTGCTGTCAAGATCGGTGCGGCATTGCAGGAGTCAATGATCAAGGGAACCAAGATCTGGTTTGACGAGCAGGGCAACCGGACGGAGAAGGCCCAATTGTAGGCAGTAAATTGCATTCGGTCTTCTTGGCCTTGATCTATCTACGAGGCTACCCTGACATTGGGAAGTCTGTATCATGCCATGCCTTCCGTGATGGCCGCTACTACATTCACTTGCTTCTTCCATCATCATCCCCTCTGAGACTCCAATACCTTCAGACCATCATGGTCAGGGATACATGATCCACAAGGGTTTGTTTCTTGGGTGGAAACCTTCAGCACTGAGGTGATGTCAGTCATACTCTGCGATGTTCTGTAGGGATCTCCATACCTTGTACCGATAAACACGTGTTGGATGCCTCTGTCCTCGAATGCATCCTCTCCTAACATTCCTGTCGCTCATCCAGTACTCATACAGTATCTTTGGATACTGAATCCCGGCCAAAAACTCGCATGATGCTGCGTCACTGAGTTCCCTGATGAACTTCGGGAGATCTGTCAACTTCAAGAAGGTTTGCAGCATTCCTCCAAGTTGTCCCCTTCGAGGTTGAAGTTTGTTCGTGAGCTGGAGGAGATTTCTGTGGTGATGGTGAGAAGAAGGCCTTTGGATAACAGAGCAGCCAGTGGCAAGGCAGAACCCCGCACCACCAAAAGTTGAACGGCTTTGGCAACTCACCAGGAGGCTCGACTATCAGCCGTCCTTTTCTCATTTGCTTCGCCGTTGCCTTGTCGGCTTTCCAAGGGCTCGGCTTCACTCTGGTGTGGGAAGACGAAGAGGTACTCTGCTGAGCGCAGCTGGTGGAGGCTTTGGTGTTAGGTGTCTTACTGCCTGATGCTTTGACACTCGGCTCTTTGGAGTGCTCTCCTTGGGCCCCCTCAGAGAATTTGAAGCTTCGTGGTAGGTCTGCGCTATGGAAGCCGTACGGGCGACTTGGCCGCTCCGGAATGGCGGGAGCAGATGTCCCCTCGGTCTGTGTGACTTCAGACCCGCGCAACACGTATTCTCTTCGCTGTCTTTCGACGACTCCCGTAACAGCTGTCTTATTTTCCTGAGAGTGACTAGAAGCAGCCTTGCAAGTAGAGACATCGCATTGCCCTGGCTGCGGTCCACTAGAGGACTGGAAGAACTGAAAGCCTCGAGGGAGGCTGTCGCGTTTGAAAGCGTATGAGCGACTTGACCGCTCATAACTGGCTGGAACTGCAGTCTGCTCGGGCTGACGGGCACCGGAGTCTTCGGGCAGCGAAATTGGTAGGCATACCCCCTGAATATGGCTAGAGAAATTCAACGATAAATTCCCCAAAATCGTGTCTTTCTTGGTTCCGGAGCCAACTTGTGCCTTCTCATCTTTGGATTGAGACTCTGGCGCTACACCAATGTGCGATGAAAGCTCGACAGAGGCAGACGTAGCGATTGATTTGCTCATCTCGGTGACCGGGACGGCTCTCTCACCACCCTCGCTGCAAGACTCCCAGTGAGTAGATGCATGTGATGATGATGATGATTGAGGGCGAACATTCGGAACAGCCCCGTTTCCAGTGACCACTTTCGGCGTCGCCGAAAGACTGCATACCTGGCTCTGGTTGATACCTGTTGAGATACTCTTGACCTCGGGGCTCTTTGCCTGAAAGTCGAACTTGAAGTCTTGCGGAATTTGGCTCACTATCGCACAATCAGCCTGTGAAACGTGTGAAAAGGATCCCGAAGTGTTTCGAAAATGGATCCAGAACTCGCCGAATGGCTGGAAAAGGACTTACCTCTGGCATCTTTGGAGGTGGGATTGGGATTCTCCGCCGTTCTAGACTTGTTCGCCGGTCCAGGGATAGACTGCGAAGAGTGTTTAGCATCATCCGGTCGACTGATGAACTCCGTGCCCAAATTTACCATGGATACGCGCTTTCTGGGCCGAGGAATCGTCTCATCGTCGGAGCATGGGTGCTGGTCATCGTTACCTGTAGCCGAAGGGATGGTTTTCGGGGTGTGCGGCAGCGGAATGTCTGCTTGTGTTCCTGCTTCGACTTCTTTGTGTCAGTGAAGGCGGAGCCGATACTCGACAACCAAGTACCTACCATAACGTCTCGGAATACCACTGCCATGTTCGATCACAGCTTGAGTGCCGACGTCACTCGCGCCCTTCACACTAGTCACCTCCTTTGTAGCGTCTTCGAGTATCTCGATGCGATCAACAGCGGTGGAAAGAATCTCCAAACAGAATGCCGGGTTCTGTTTGATGAGGTCCACGAAGGTGTCCTGTTGAAGAAGCTTGAGGAGATAGGGGCTAAGTGCTCGCTGCATCTCCTCGTGCATGAAAACCCACAAGTCGTCCTGCTCCTCAATGATGACCTCGATGACGATGTAGAAATCTCCCATTCTGTCAGTGCCACTGGAGAGGATCTCGCCAAGCAAGTAGCCTGCCTGGAAAGCAATCCTCTCTTGCAACGGGAGAATGCCGAGTGTCGCGGACACCTCGTACAAGGAGAGGAGGTCTATCACTTCAGTCTTTTCCGTGATCAGGCTTTCTGCTAATGGTCAGCACACTCCGCCTTCTCAAGGCCGAAGAAATCACCCACCTCCAAAGTAGAAGTACTTCAACACTGTGTTCAGAGCTGAATGAGGGAACATGCGCTCCTTCAGTGGAATCTTTCTTATTCCTTCTTTCTGGAAACGGCCGTTAGTAGTCAAAGCCACTTTGAAGGCCATGCGAGACCTCGCGAGACGATACGCTGCATGAGGAGCTTACCATCTGAACCATCTCTAGGATGTGGTCGATCAAGCCGCTCTTTCCGCGTACCGCCTTGTCATGAAGTTCCCATTTGCTGGCACCCATTGTAAGAAGAATGTCGGCGTCGTTCTTCGTCTCCCAGAGGCTATGGGACGTCAGCAAGGTGAAGATAAATAGACCCTTGGGGGAACTCACGATGGTAGGTCGAACTCCTCCATGGCTTCTTCGCCATACTCACAAGGCGGGCTCTTCATAGCGCGCAAAAGGCCGCTGGGGCGTGGTACAATGCACAAGATATTCGAGTCCAGAGGTGAGGAATGAATTGGATGTAAAAGACAAGGCCTCAAGGCAGAGTGGGAAGTCGATCGATGAAAGAAAACCGTTGTACAGGATAGACGCGGCAAGGTGGGTGGATGGGGAGGTACCGACCGTGGAGGTTGCGATGAGGGAAAGATGCAAGGTCCGAGGGTGGTTGGTGCCTTCCGTTCGATCGGTAAACTCCCTATCCCCTGGAGGGAAGGAGCGGTGGGTGCTTCTTGCCCTTTCCAAGCCAGACTCAACACGTACCAAATTGCGAATGGCATCAATCCAAGAGCACTGGGATGATGCACCTTGCTGCTTCTATGCACAAGAAGCTCCTACCATCCATTTGAAGACCAATACAAGACTAGTTGTCCTCATGGCTCTGTGTACGCAGTCTTGGACAGACATGTCAGAAGCTCAAGCTGCTAGGAGACACCGTTTCTAATCACTGAGCGAACCAGACCTCTCGCCTTATCTTGTGTGTTCCTATGAGAAGAAGCGAACTACGATACACGTCCATCTCATGAACAACAGCCAAGTAGGTGGCCGACCCATACCTATAACACAACCTAGCAACGAAAGAACCATGTTGTTTTGAAAGTCATCTTCAGATCGCTTTTCCTCAAGTATTCCACTCAGCTGCTCCAAAGTGACTCGGCATCAACAGTGTCGAAGACGTCTTCGTCCTCGAACTCCTTATCCTCCCCGTCCATCCCGTCTCCGAGAGCCTCACTAGCGTTGCTACTGCTTTGATTGCCGCCGTTCTCGATGGCCTCCATACGCAAGACGAACTCCTCTCGGAGACGTATCAAGTAGCTTCTCATCGATGAATCATCCATTGCTGAACTTTTCACCTGTTTGAGCTGTTCGTGAAGATTAAGTATCAGCTTGCGTCGGTTGAGCATCTTCCTCGCTTGAGAAGACTGCTTATTCTGTTCCCTTCGTTGATGCAGTGATATAGCAACTTCCTCGGCAACTTCCAGGAACCGTTTGGGAAATGCCATTGCCTTCGCAAGTGTGATGCCATAGAGCAACTCCTCAGTCTTTCCCGACTCAACCTTGTACATCATAGTTAACTTGGGTACGTTATTGTCCGTCGTCGAAACCTGCGTGACGAGACGAAGATTCAGCACTCCGGGACGATCGGCTAGGACGTCGGCTAAGGCATATTGAGTTAGCTCCCGACCAGGTCCACCTGTAACGAAGTCAAGGGATTGTGCCAGGGGACCTACCAAGCTCTGTGAAGTGAGTTGCAAACCACACAATGGCACGGCTCTGTATAAGGGCTTCGGCTATGGCGATCGCAATAGCAAGTCCATCTCGAGTGCTTGTGGCTCGACCTAGTTCATCTATGATGACGATGCTCTTGTGGGTGACATTGCTTGGGCACGTCAGTACTGGAACCTCCTGCGTCAACACTACGTACCTAAGGATGAAAGCCATCTCTCTCATCTCAAGCGAGAAGCTTGACATATTGGACTCAATATTGTCGTTGGTAGTCACCCGAGCGAAGATATTGTGTACAATGGGAAAACTGGCGTATTCAGCAGGCACGAAGCAGCCAATTTGTGCCATGATCTGGAGCAGAGAGATACTCTTGATGTAAGTGCTTTTCCCGCTCATATTGCAGCCAGTCACAATCTGGAAACGGTGCTCCTCGGTAGCGTAATAATCATTCGGTACAAAGCCACCCTTCAGAGTCTGCTTACGATCAGCATGTGTTGAGGCAGCCAGTGGGTAGGCCAAACCTTGTCCATGATGGGATGCCTAGCAGCTTTCAGCGCTAGAGTATCTGATATTTCCGGTCTTCTCCAATCGAAGGTCGAACTTGCCTGTGCAAATGACGCAATCATGTCGAGCAGTGCGATTGAATCGCAGACGCGGTAGAGGGGCTGCAGTTGAGTCCGGATGCTGTCGATGAGGTCCTGAATAACCTTGTCACTCAGCATGACCACTTCCGCAACGGAGTCGGTGATTCTCTGGTTCAGTTTCTTGAGATGCATTGTGAGACATTCGATGTAACGACCCCTCATCGTCCGGTTGACAAGCACCGCAGGAATAGCCCGGTCCTCGAAATCCACTGCTCGCATTCGGAGGCTGTACTTGCGCCCGTTATCAAACCGTAGGATAGCTTCGATACTATGCTCGCCTGCAATCCTTGTCAGAATGAGGAGTGGACGGTGGGGGAGGGTCAGCTCAATTACGATTTAGCTCTTCAACATGTTTATGGACGTCATCGGTGTTTTCCTTATAGGCTTGTCTGGCAACATCGAGAAGCCCGTTGATTCCAGGCTGCTGCATTGTTAGCCAATTTTCAGCATCATTGACCGCAAAGCCACTTACTTTGACCGCAAAAGTTCTTTGATTTCGTAGGTCTAGAGCGCTTTTGACATAATGAACATCCTCATGAATATTCTGGTACACAAGCTCTCTGGCGGCTGCAGTCAACTCTGGCTGGCAGAGATCTCTGATTTTGGTGAGAAGAGGGCACGTGGCAGGGCCTAGCGCCTGGAACACTGGTGGAACGGCATCTATGAAGGTCTTGACCATCAGAACATGATTGATTGCTCTTTCTGACGCCTCAACGGACGGTTTGTTAGGGATGATGACAAGCTATCCCAGTCAGCAGGGCCTGGAAGATATCAGCAGTTATCGTGGTTCGGTACCTTGGTCAGCATGCTCTCGACATCAGGAAAAGCCTTCAAAGCTGCACAATCTTAGTCAGTCGCCGATGACAAAAAGATGGGAGAATCGAACCTGTTCGGACCTCTGCAAACATGTCTTGATTTGCAAGAAGTTCCTCCAATGCAGCAAATCTTGGCTCAAGGTATGACTCTTTTAGTGTAGACGGCTGCAGTAGATTACTTCGAAGTACCCGGCCGCCCATGGGCGTCAGTGTATGCTTGAGAACACCGTAAAGGCTGTCGCTAGACGCCGCGTGGCGTCGATTTTGCAGGATCTCGAGAGACATGATGGCAGATACGTCAATCATCATTGTATCCTCCGAGGGCTGGTAACGAATGCGAAGAGAGTGTGGAACAACACGCACGGAGAACTCGGTCTCCAAGAAACTCATAGCCTTTACATAAAGTCAGTGATTATGCTAGCGTGGATTTCCGAGGATACTTCTACCGCGGCAAATGAGCAAGTCGCATAAAAGCTGCCTTCGATAGCAACTTTTACAGCTTCTGCGTCTTCTCGGAATGCGAAGGTTTGAATACGATTGAGCCCATCCATCTCTGACCAGTACTTTCTATCAAGAGATGTGATCTTTGTATCTGGCATATGTTCCTCGATATGGCTGTAAAGCCTCGACTTGGGATTCGGGGGGCAGCACGAGCTGACGATCAGGAGATGGGTTGGCTCCATGATCTGAAGTTTGTGGAGAGTGCGAACGAAGAACCTGTTGTCGGAGATTTGGCTGAGGATGGCTTCTCCGGTATCAACGTTGAAGAATACAATTCCAACAGCAGGCGTGATTCCGCGAGCCTCGCTCAGGGCACACACAATGGTGTGTTTGGCGCTGTTGGGCAGAAAAGGGGTTCGCGACGTGCGACTAGTGTGGGAAGTGCTCGGCCGGGTCGTACGAGGTCTCGATATAGTACCACCAGTATCAGTACCGTAGTCGTAGCTTGGGGTGTAGTAAGAACTAGACACAGGATCTTCCGCTGAAGATGGTATCGGCGTTGCCGTGTAGGAGCCTTCTTCTCTCGGATTTGCTGAGCTTGTGCCCGTTCTTGAGGTTGTTTGGGGGAAGTAAGGAGACGCCCTTCCGTATGGTGCTGGTGTCTGAGAAGGAGTGGTCATGTAACCCGTCGAAGGTCTCGGCGGCCGCAAGTATCGAGCATCCATCTTGTGGCGATGTGGACTACACCAGCCGAGATAGTGGCGGTCTCGCAGTTCAGGATATATTTGGTAGACTACAGTGGTGGGAGGTGAGGCTTCAACTAGCAGAACAGATCGGGGTTACCCTTACTCGGAAGAAATAGATGGGGCGTCGTTGAGAAGAATCGAAGAACCTCATACCAAGATCGCAGCAACGGGCAACAGCTCCTGCCTGACTTACACGGCCGAGCCGGGGTTGCCCCGGTCTTGTCAGGAGTGGAGCCACAAGCACTAGCCACATAACTATCGGATGCACAGCCACTAAAGTAATGAGATGTCGGCTGGTGGAGTCAAGTCGTCATCCCCACGGCCCTGACACGCCAGGAAGAGTTTGCGACAGGCTTGGAAAACCAATCCGCACAGGAAGCCAAACCGCGTCGCGCCGCGACACCACGACTCGAACTGCCCATCTCGACCGACACCGATCCGGGACCAGGCTTTTGAAGCCATCGCGACATTGGTGTTTAGTCGCCCCGCCCCGCCGTCAACATGTTCGGCATCCTGGGCGCCCGCGACCGCAGCGACGGCACTGAGGAATATGCCTCGTTCGACGAGCTCTTCGCGGCGCTGAAGACGCGCATGCAAAAAGATGGGTACAAGGTCGTCAAGTCACGTACCCATCGAAACAAGGTCGGCGGCACCTACGAGAAAGGAAGCGAGGTCGTCAGATGTGATCTCGTCTGCGATCGTGGTGGCCAGCCTTACAAATGCACAGCGACGCAGCTGAAGACATCCACCAAGAAGACCAATTGCCCTTGGAAGGCCAAAGCCGTCAATCGTAAGACGCTGGGGAAATGGATCTTGACCATCATATGCAGCGAACACAACCATGAAGCGCGTACGCCCGACCCGCCGACCGATGAGGAGGATGCTGATGCGGAGGGAGATGCCGACGTCGTTCAGGACGTATCAATTGGTATGCCTCCTACCCCGGTGCAATCCGTTGTTCCTTGCTAACCTTCCTAGTTCCGGAAGTGCAAAACTCTGGTCCGGCGCCAGATCCTACAACAGCTGCCCTCCTTCTCATGGTGGGAGCCGCTCCCAACACGATGCGACTTACCGGCGAGACCTTTCACAACTTCAAGTCCGAGTACCGCAAGATGTCGAAACCTGAACGCCTGGGTATACTAGCCCAGATGCAACTGCGCATCGCAGCCATATATGCCGTCGAGAACGAGGATATGCAGAGACAAGAAAGGCAGGCTAGGCAGGAGAAGAAGCATCAAGAGATCGAAGAAAGTCGACGCAAATCGCAAAGCACACAACAGCCGCAGCAGCAACAGCAGCAACAGCAGCAGCAGGTACCACAGCAACAACTACCACAACCACCGCCCCAGCAACAGCAACAGCACCAACAACAGCAACCCCCTCAACCGCAACAACAGCAGCAGCATCAGCAAGTGCAACATCAACAATATCAACAACATCCCCAACAGCACCAGCAGCAACAAGTACAGAATCATAATCTTGGCCACAATCATGGCCATAACCACAATCGGGTTCAGCAGCAGATGAACCAGATGTCCCGGGATGGCATGGCTGGTATGCCTAAGCACCCGTTTGAGCAGACAACCCACGACGAGCACGCGCAGTATAGAGATCGGCAAGCTGAGATCGAGGAGCGCAACCAGAGGACGATGCAGATGCGCGGGCAGCACCTTAACAACACCTTCCAGCAGCAGAATGCTGTCCAACAGACGCCTATTCCTGTGCCTCAATTCGGCATGCAGTCGGCGCAAGGTCAGCCGCAAGTGTTCCATCAGTACACTGCGACTCCTACAAATAATGCAATGTCAAAGGGAGCGTCAAGTGCCTCGCCGGCCACAAGCTCAAAGAGGCGTGGCCGGCCGAAGAAGACAGCTATGGACCAGACACTCGACCCCAGCCTTCACATGGGAAGATAGTCGCCGCTTGTGCCGTTGGTCATTGGAAGAAGAGGAGGAGGGGAGATTGTGTATGATGAGCTTGAGAGGGCTCAGTGTGTGTAATGTGTAAGAGGGTTACAGATACCCTACCGGATGGAGGAACTGGGGCATGGCGTTTATAAGGATACCAGCGCAGCAAGCTGGCCCGGACATACTTAGTTTTCTTCTCGCTGAAAAAGCACAGTTCCGGGAGAGAGCTGCCAGGATGGCTCTCGGAGTTTGTTCATCGTCTGAACTGGGGGTCATTTTTATCTTGTCAATGCCCGCACTAACAGACAACATATTGTTTCTCCACTTGCAAATGCTAGCGATGACATTTTTTAGACCGTTGTAGTGGGGGCGTCGCAACCACGGGCAATTTTTGACCGATGGTCCCTGGTCCACCGTCCCGTCTGCGCATCAAAATTTCTGCCCCACCATCCCGCATCGCTGTAGTCGAAATATTTCTGACAATTTCAAAGACCAAAAAAGGACTATTTTCGAGCAGGCGGTCAACCGACGCAACAACCATGGCGACGGTACTCCCCCCGCCCTCGAAGCGTCAAAAGCGCGAGACGCTCGAGAAGACACAGACTCAGCAAGATGTCACAGCAATGGCTCCGGGCCTTGAGGGCTCTTTTAAGGCCCGCTTCGTTGATGGCGACGGACAGCAGCTGGCTGAGGTGATCGAGGTGCCCCTCGCCGACGCTTCTGAGAAGAACTTGACTCTCCTTCTCAACACCTTGCAAGGAAAGGTCAGTCATATACTTTCTGTTGGCAGTCCCGTATACGACCGTTGTCTAACCCCCAAGACAGGATAGAGAAGACTTCCTCCCGTACAAGTTCCGAATCCACATCCCCGACACAGATATCATCGTCGACCAATACCCCACCAACCTCCTCGAGCTCCTTCGCAGCCATGGCGTCGCAAACCCCTTCGAAACAACAGTCACTCTTAGTGCCGAGCCCCAGGCCGTATTCAAGGTGCAAGCCGTCACCCGCATGGCCCATCGCATCCCAGGTCACGGCGAAGCCATCCTCTCAGCCCAGTTCTCCCCCGAGACCAGCAAGAGGTTAGCAACGGGCGGTGGCGACAAGACAGCTCGTATATGGGATACCGAGACAGGCACCCCGAAGTTCACACTCTCGGGCCACTCCGGCTGGGTGCTCTGCGTTGCGTGGTCCGCCGACGGCCGCCGCCTCGCAACGGGCAGCATGGACAAGACGGTTCGCCTCTGGGATCCGGACAAAGGCGTCGCTGTCGGCCAGCCCCTATCTGGCCACGCAAAATGGGTCACTGGAATCGCCTGGGAACCCTATCACCTCTGGCGCGACGGCACTCCCCGCCTGGCATCCGCCAGCAAGGACGCGACGGTGCGCATCTGGGTCGTCAACACGGGTCGGACAGAGCACGTCCTGTCGGGCCACAAGAGCAGCGTCAGCTGCGTGAAATGGGGCGGTACTGGGCTCGTCTACACGGGTAGCCACGACAAGACAGTCAAGGTCTGGGACTCGGTCAAGGGCACTCTCGTGCACACGCTCTCCTCACACGCCCACTGGGTCAACCACCTCGCCCTATCTTCCGACTTTGCCCTAAGAACGGGCTTCTTCGACCACACTCCCACGCCGGAGACGGAGGAGGCTCGCCGCGCCAAGGCTAAGGAGCGCTTCGAGAAGGCCGCCAAGATCCAGGGCAAGGTGGCCGAACGCATCGTCTCGGCTAGCGACGACTTCACAATGTACCTCTGGGACCCGTCACAAGGCACCAAGCCCGTGGCGCGTATGCTGGGTCATCAGAAGCAGGTTAACCACGTCACTTTCTCCCCGGATGGCACTCTCATCGCCAGCGCGGGCTGGGACAACCATACTAAGCTCTGGAGCGCGAGGGATGGCAAGTTCATCAACACGCTGCGCGGACACGTCGCGCCTGTGTACCAGTGCGCCTTCTCCGCCGACTCGCGGCTGCTTGTGACGGCATCAAAAGATACCACGCTCAAGGTGTGGTCCATGGCGACGCACAAGCTGGCTGTAGACCTTCCGGGGCACCAGGATGAGGTGTATGCCGTTGACTGGAGTCCCAGAGATGGCCAGCGCGTGGGCAGTGGTGGAAAGGATAAGGCTGTGAGGTTGTGGTGTCATTAAGGGGGCAAGGTTTTGCGCGTCTCTGCTGCGCGAAGTTGGGCAACTGTTGCCATGCGTGGTCTTGCGCATATGATGGATGGGTTTTTGGCAACTAGAATACGGATACACAAAAGAGAATATACCCCATTTGTTCCCAAGCTGCCCATGCCTTATCTCACGAATTTTGCCTTGGCCTGCATTGCTAGACATCTTGAACCACTCCGCTCGACGTCGCAGGACTGTGTTGTTGGGCACTGCATATTCGCCTCAATCTGACATGAACTGTACCAGATAAACTCTACACCTAGACCAGTTGTTCATTTCGTAAGCGTTTGTCAAAAGCCAAACTACGTTCCTGGAATGGTGACACAAGTTTGCCTTTCTGCTTTGCCCAGAGCATGGGCCATTACATCCAGCATCACCCCGGATGGCCAAGACTCAATGGAAGAATCTCCTCTGCAGACTTGTTTGATCTGCACAGCGTTAAAATAAATAACCGCCGTCTATCGGCTACCTTAGAATAGGCCCTTTTAAGCCAAAAGCCTCGGTCACGAGAAGATAGGTTCCTAACCTCAACTAATGACCCTAAAGAAAACTCTTTAAGCTAAATACTTGAGACCTCCAACTACGCGATGAACAGCAAGGACGAGGGACAAAAGGCGTCGGAGGATGGGAGTAGTACGAAGCTCACGACAGCATCGTTTCTCAAGGGCATCCAAGATGTAACCTCAACCTCTTTCGCAAGTGAAGATGAGCGCATGCAAGCACTCCTCGGAACATACGCTCTAATGGCGCGCCTAGAACCTCCATGGGAGACATTGGTGAGGATCTGTATGACACAGGTAAGAGATAGACTCCATAGTCAATCAACTTCCCTCAGCTCGCTGCATTAATTCTCACACAGACACAGCCGGCCCTTGGCGCAACTCTGAAGATTCTGAAGGACTTGCAACTTTTTGAGAAATGGCAAGCTCGGAACGGCGAGCCAATGACGAGTTGCCAGCTTGCTGAGCTTCTTGGAGGCACTTGTGATCCCGCGCTACTCTGTGAGTCTTCTGTTCATGTCGTAAAGTTGATAATGTCTTACGATATAGATCGGTTCCTACGTCTAATGGCATCGAATCATCTTCTTGAAGAAACCTCCGTAGGTGTCTTCAAGCCGACGTCATTCGGAGTTTCCGTCACAGCACCATTGTTCGACAGTCTGATCCACAGCTTGTGGGAACCTTCCCTCCACCATCTTCTAGAAGAGCATCCCTGGACTGACACTCTCAAGCAATGACACGATCCTCCCAATGTACGCCAAAATGCCAGAATACTTTTCAAAAACGGACTACACCAATCCGCAAGACTCCTCCTACACCGTCTTCCAGTACGCGCACAGGTGGGACGGCGATCTATGGTCCTACTACCAAGCCCACCCCAAACAGCAAGAGCAGTTTAGTACTATTCAGCAGACAATCTCCGGACTACATCCTGCGTGGACAGAGATCTTCCCAGTCGAGAGACTGATGGAAGGAGATGATGCTCAGACGCCTTTGCTTGTAGATGTTGGTGGGAGTACCGGGCACGATGTACTCAAGTTCCACTCCATCTACCCAGAGACAGCCTCCCGACTGTATCTCGAGGATTTAGGGTCCGTGGTAGATCAAGCTGTCTTGCCGGAGGGAGTAAACAGGGTTTCATACGACTTCTTTACACCACAGCCGATAAGAGGTGAGTTGATTCACTCCGGTCTGTAGGCTAGAACTCACCACTCACACATGCGACAGGAGCGAGAGCATACCTACTACACTCCATACTCCACGACTGGTCCGACGCCCCAGCCCGCAAGATTCTAGAAATTCAGAGAGACGCCATGACGCCCGGATCCAGCAAGTTACTCATCCACGATAACATTGTCGAAACGGCTCTAGCACATCCGCAGACAACCGCCTTCGATATCCAGATGATGGCCATGGTCGCCGGTCAAGAGCGGACGGAGGATCAGTGGAGGGAGCTTATCACCTCGGTTGGATTACGTGTTGTCAATATTTGGAGGTTGAAGTCTGCTGTGCATAGCATCATTGAAGTCTCGAGATAGACGTAGTGGGTATTCCGAACCTGAATGTATGAGTATTCCGTTCTTGCCTAGTATATTCCCGTCTGAAGGTATATACCCCCCCTCAACTCCATTCCCGTCACCAGCCAGCAGGCGCCCGTCTAGGTCGACGGGTCAGGTCAAACTGGCTGGGTGGTGGAGTGGTTCATGGTCAACAATTAAAATCGCCAACCAGCCTACTCGACGACAGGCTTAGCGCATACGAGTACCCGAGTTCGAATCCCAGCATGAGCACCAAGAGATGTAGCCACACCGGTGGTGAACTCTTTTTTGCTCTTTCCTTTTTCTTCAATTGTCAAGTGCTGAGTTCTGTTTCTCGGTGTACCTTAGTAGTACTATGATTGAGAGGCAGAACCTCGGTGGTATCTCGTGGGCGATTGCCAGCCGTTGATGAGGACATGAAGGCACTGCATCTTATTTAATTCTGTGCCTGAATAGTATTTCCCCCAGAATTAAACCTATTGCAGCTTGATATTATATATAACAGTCCCTGTATGGTTGCCGTTCTCTCGTCTCCATCTTGGACTATGTACCTCGGGATAGAGCCCCTAAAGCACCTCCATGTTAGCATCATCATCTCGTGCTACAAGCGTAGGCCAGAGATAGTTTAGCTGAAGGATGACCACGACAAACAGACTGATTATGGCTGTTGATGAAATAGCGTCTAGCGAGTTCACACTTGCTGTAAATCCAAGCCAGCCTTGAATCCCACCCGCTCTCCCGAATAGCCTCAACCCACACCGAACCCAGTCCCACTCCATCCATCCGAACTGTATGTCATCGGCCCCACCTACGGACTAACGGGATCCTGAAATCGGAGCATAATCGCGGAATCTAGTCGGGAGTCGGGACAAAGGGAGCGGGGGAAAACAAGTCATGGCAATGATTTGTAGCCGAACAAGCCGGGAGATCAGATCAGGTTGTTTCCCCTTAGCCGAGGTCTTACCATGGCTACAGCGCAAGTCCACAATAGGGTGACTTCACAAGATCGAGGACACAACCAAGACAGCTCATGTTAGTCGTGAGATTCAGACGTACTGTATTGCCGATGTGTCATTGTCGTCGAATGTTGAGCAACACGAGTTTTGCCTTTGCATGCAGCCCAGGCATTAGCAATGATCACCATATACCCACCACACTGATCTACGTGTAGGATGTGCGCTGGCGGGAATTAAACCGCCATCACTCAACCGCAAGGATAGCAATGACTTGTTGCTACATCCCAACATCCCTCATACCTCGTCAATTTCGAAGTCAGGAATGGAGATAGACGTGCTATTCGCCATGTGTACCTGTGGTTGAGCGAGCCATGGGATTGGATGCCCTGCATACTGTAGTCTCTAAGCATGGCATCCCATGGCACCAACCAGCAAACACCTAAATATCTGTGTAGGCAGAAGGAGGCTGAACGAAAGCGACAGCACGAACAGGCGTACCGAAGATCCCTCCTAGAGTGAGAATGCTCTGCTGCACGTCGTCGCGGCCTGCATGCGATTGCACCTCTGCGATGGGTCCTTGGCATTAGTCCGTCAAACCCGATCGTTCCATCTTTGGCCCGTCCCTCTTCCCCAACAACAGCTTATCATGTATCCTAAAGAAAGAATATGTACTGCCTTACGTCCTTCTCCGCACCATGGGCAAACGTGACCATCTGAAATCCAGATTGGGCTAGAAATCCCGTGCCGCTGGTGTGCTGATGGGATGTGCATCTGGGCTATCCCATCGGTTCGTTCTGGCATGAGCATGATGGCATCCCATCGGCGGTGCATGGAAGTGCACACTATTTCGTAGCTACCTTACCCAGTGCTATGGCGGAACTACAGGGCCGGGCCGCCCCTAGTAAAGTATCGAGTGAGGCCAGGCAGCGCCGTCACCGAGTCGAACCGGGGCGTTTGGTGCTTTGCCTGACCAGCCGAGCGCTAATGGAGGTGCATTACTAGTGCTTGAATCTTCAATCCTCAGCTTGACCTCTGAACAGTGACAAAATCCGGACAGAGTGTCAAACGGGTGATCCTGGAACATCGGGGAGGGATTCAAATGTTCCTTGTTGGACCGACTTGACACGGAGTGACCAAGATCCGGCTGAGCTGTACTTCGAGCGCAGGGCCTGGGATGGTGGCTTCGAACGAGATGGGCGGGGAAATTCTATCATATATGATGTTTCTTTTTCTGTGTCTAGACAAGGGGGCATATGCCAAGCGGCTGGTTTGCGGTTGGCGCCTAGAGAGGAGAGGCATGATGTGGCGGACAGTCGAGCAATCGACTAGCTGTTCTCAGTCACCTCAGCGGCGCCTTGTTCGATCAAGTTGATTCTGAGACGCGCTGGGCGCCGAAGGGATGATTCTCTGCCGTCTTGCATTCAGCCTATAGAACCAAGGAGGACTGAGTGTCCACTGCACCATCGGGATATACCGGCGCGTGCTATCGAAGTGGTCGGCGATGTAGTATCAATGAGGGTGTCCAGGAAGACTTGAGAAGTTTAGATCGAAGGAATAGAACAGAAATGGGGTGCAGCGCGGCTGCGGTTGATGTGAGGGGAACATGTCGTCTGGACTGGGGTCTCATTGTGTGGGGAAGGATGGGACATCGATTTGGAGTTGAAGTGAATCAAGCTGTGGATTTCTCCTGTGGATTGTGTTGTGGGATGCCACGAGGTTGACATGAAAGCTTTGACTGGAGGGAAGACTTCATGTTCGAAAACAGTTCTTTCGCCCCGAGGTTGATTGGGCCGCTACAACTCTCAGAGTCACAGCCACTTCGGCTGAACGGCCGCTGTTGAGGCATTTCTTACTTGGTGATATTTGGTTCTGGTGCCCAACCTAAACGTTGACAAGCAAAGCGAATAGCGATAGGAGAGACTCACAGCCGAGCTTATATTGCCGTACTAGTTGCCGATCGGCGTTGCAGTGAAAGGCCTGCGAGTGCGTCGACCCTTGGCAATGGCATATTGCCCAACGCGAATGGCACTGTTGTGAATGTGTGGACTAACAACTCCAGGGACCAAGGCTCAGTAATATCGCGCTTCGGTTGTGGCTGCATCGTGAAGAATGGTAAGCAGCAACAAGGGGGCCAATGTCGCTCCTCAACCATTTCCCGAGGCCTCCAAAGAATTCGTGGAGGTAATGATGAGTCGACACACCAGTACAGGCCCCCAGGTGCGCTGCACGATAGCCCAGACTTGTAGCAACACGCGTCCTGGTTCAGGTTCGGACCTCTCGGTGCTCTAGGCTGTCGGGCCCTCGCCGTCTCCGCCTTGTTGGGGCAGACGAGGTTACGGCTTGCCTGGATATCTGCTGGCGAGTCGCTCCTTTGGGACCGTTGCAGGAAGCACATGCTTCTAAGGATGACTGTGAGAGTGGGCGATAGCCTGAACGATGATAGGGCCTGTAGAGGGTAGACATGGGTTCCTGTGGAATTTCTTCACAAGACGCATCCTGACGGAACCCGAAAACCCAGAGCGAAGTTTCCCCGCGCCGTGGTCTCTCCGAACCTCAAGATCGAAGTGGGCACCGTTGAGCCACGCCCGCTTCGGTGGATGAAGGTGGATGGGAAGCTGGGCCGAACTGGCCGGGTGATTGACTAGATCTTTGAAGATGGAGACAAAGTTGGGGCTCTCCCCGAGTCCCTTTTTAGTTTCAAGGGGGGCCTCCTGTCACATGAACAAGCTGCTCCATATCAGAATGGTCCATTAAAAGTTTTGAGCGTTGAAGAAACAGAGGGGGAGAAAGGCAGGAGAAAAGAAGAAGACAAAAAACGTGGAACGCGAGCCCAACTCCACAGGGACCGGGGACCCGGCCAGAGCCAGAGATTCCACCCAAGGTGTAGAAGCATGACATGGGAGCCAAAAAAATAATAATAAATGTTTGGGAGGTTGCTTTGGCCGCTCGGTCAAACTGCACAAGCTTCAATCAAGACTCTGCTGGTCCCAAGCTGTCTTTTGTTCAGCTTGTTGTAGAGCTCTCCCAACACTGGGCGACACCAACCAGGCATTGCTTGAGAGCCTAAAATGGTGGAATTAAGAGCTTGCATGATGGATTGAGTTTGGGGTTCCGCGTTGCACCAGGTCTAACGTGGGCAACGGAGGCCAGGGGACAAGCTCTCGGATTACCATTGCCGGGGAATATGCGATGTTAGTTCGTGGCCCGTAGTAATGTTTGTTGAAGCTCTCTGGCGGTGGTACGAGGGAGTCTTCCTTGACGGCAGATGGATCAATAACGTAATGCTCCACGACGATGACAAGATCTCAAAGTTGTCTATCGGAGGCGCTGCAGGCGACAAACAGCCGCCCGGAAAATCATTCATCTCAGCTTTGAGGATTTCGTCAGCGAGGCGTGCTTAGACGTGTGGTCAAAGGGTGGCCACGCGATGGGCGGCGAGTGGATGGGTTACCCAGGGTGGCGTATCGTCAATCCAAAGGGTTTTGTTCGTCGTAAGGCGAAGCACCAGGTTATCTCTGAATATCGGGCTGTGCTGGGGTCGCACGAGGTGCATATGCGGCGTCGATGTTGATGTGCAGGCGTGCTGTACCGTAGAACGACGCTTGTCTGCGCGCCAGGTTGGTGGGCGGCAACGCTCTCAGGGAAGGGAACGTCCTCGCTCGGTAGTATCGCCGAGCTATTGGAGGACCTGGTGATGGCCATGGTGGTGGTGATCGATGCTTCTGCCGAATCTCGTCGGGCAAAACTAAGCGGCGATGTGGTGGCTGGCTGGCAGTGATGATTTGTTGGAACTGCTGCTGAAGAAAGATGAACAAGGTGGTCGTAGTGATGGTTATGCTGGTGGTGGTGGTATTGTTTAGTGTTAGTGTTTGTCTTTTGTTTCCCCCTCATTCGAACCCAAAGGAGAAAAGAGGAGTCAAGGTGAAGGCCAAGAAGAAGAGGGGGCTGCGATGATAGAGACTGGACGAAGATGTGAGAGAGACGTCAGAAGCGAAAGACTACGTGATGTTGCCAGACCAGATGTGATGCTTTCCGGATGTTTCTTGTAGCAGCCACGGCCGACGCATGGTTGTATTTTGTCTCCAGTTTCCACGAGGGAGGCCCCTTCCGCTCCCCGTTTGCGCCAATCCGGCAAGTGTACCTCACCAAATAGCAGTGGCTTGTCGGCGCGTTGCACTTGGTTGATTGACGTGACAGGAGGGGTGAGAGAGAGGCAGGAAACACTGGTGAAAAGAGCGTCCATGACATGAGTCTCAGTTCATGCCCCTTCAGCTTGAATGAGGCGGACTGAACGAGGTAACAAGGGGTGCAAGCGGGCTTGTCTCGACAATCTTGATGGCAACATGAAATCAGCAGACCCAACCCAGGGCCACGAAGCGCATCATCTTCCTGCTGGCTCGTGCTGTTCATGATGGGAGTGAATGAGCGAGTGAGTGATTGAGTGAGCACAGTCCAGGCCGGCCAGTCCTAGTCTGACATGTTGGAATTTCAGACCGAAAGCTTGACCAAAGGGAGTTCTTTTAGTCACAAATGAGAGAATCCGACCATTCGCAGTGTGATGCTGTGAGTCCCGGCTGATGATGGACGATAAAGGTCATACTCACGGCTCCTGTCGGCCTTGAGGGAACGACATATCATTAGTCCATCATCAGTCATATTTGCCTTTTTGTCTTTTGCGCTTCCCAGCTTTGGCTTTCTTCAATCATTGGCACGCCACCGTGTCTCAATGTCTTGAACCCTGGGGTGATAAGAAAACCTTTCGGTCGTCCGGTCAGCTACGGAGCAGCCTTTGGTGGTTCGCTAGGTGCCTGTAAATGAGGAACATGGCTGTCGAAACTGGCCAGTCTTCTGGCGGCGCTGTGGCTTCCGTCCAGTCATTCCCGAAGGATCCCTGACGTTGCCTTGGGACCACTGACCAGGGAAGATGGGCAGCATCACCATCCCTGTCAGCCCCAAGATTCTGAAAAGTCACAGCGGCACGGAAACCGAGGTGTCTCTGCGGATACGTACTGGACGGAGTAAGGCAAAGGTCTAGCTAGGGTGGTGATGTTCGTACCGCGAATCCGTTCCGGTAGTAGCCATCGCGGCACCTGGCTTCTTCCAATTCTTCCCGCATGAGGTAGGATTCTGTTTCGGTCGTGTTGCTCGGGGATGATACACCAACGGCGACAAGCTTCCTTTCTATTCTGGTGGGAAACATGCTTGTCAAGTTGTCAGACTACAACAGCAACAAGTGATGGGCAACACCAACTTCAATGTACACAGTTGTACTTCCTCCTCTTTACCTAGTAGACGCGGATAAGGAGAGGCCTCACCGAGAAGGAGAGACGTTGCATTTCTCACATTGAGCTTTTCCCAGACGAGACGGCGGCTGGCCTGGGCCCCATCGCCCGCTCGCTCTGGAACCGTAGAAAATGTCCGTTGCATGGCGTGGCATGGTGTTGCATGCTATCTCGAGGGGGGGTGGTTAGGGTAGGATGAAAGAGGCATCTCTCACACTCAGCGATGTGGAGGAGGGACGGGCAGAACAGGACAGACATGGAAAATGGGACAAGATCACTGAGTTCCCTTGGATTCTTCAATCATGCTCTTCCATCTTCCACGCAGTATCACCCCCGAGCCGTGAGGGTGTGACTAGTTAAAAGTCTCCTGCCATCCCGATCTTCGATTCCCTTCCCGTCCCTCGTCCTCTCGTTCCCCACACTAGCTCTTTGGTCTTCTCGGCTCTTCCTTGATTTACCCTGGGCCATCTCCGTCACCTTCTAGAGCTCAGAATTCATCGAGCATCTGCAAACCAAGATACTCCGTGTAGTTGGATCCTGTGGCGGAACAAAACCTCCTAAAGCTATCCACTACAACTCAGCATCGTCGTCAGCACTACCGCCAACCTTCAGCGTCCCTCCATCTTCTCCAGTCTTCGGCCTCATCGTCGTCCACTTCATCATCTTCGTCGCCCTTCTCTGAACATCGCCGTCCACTCTCCCGGACGTCTGCTCCGTCGTGGGCCCGTCGGGTCCGTCGCATTCCACACGTGCGTTCAGTTGTCGACTGCCAGGGCTGCAGCTGGCCAACCCATTGAACCCAACCCATCCACACTTCCCAATCCCACCCCTCCCTCGCTCGAGGTCGAGCTCCCCCCGTCTACCTAGCCGTTCACCCGGTCTCCAGTGTCGAGGGTGCATCGCTGTTGCGACGTGGAACACCCTACCCCGGGGCGCCCAACTTAAAACGACATTTGACGCCGCGAAGAAAAAGTCGAAGGACGCTGATGACCAGACCCGAAACGCGAAACATACTCAGATTAGAAAATCAGGGGAAATAATCTACAATCCTATTTCCTCAAAGAATCGAAAAAAAGACAGGTCCAACGGGATTCTCAACATAGCACCACCGCCACAACCACCACGCAAGCCTCAAAGGCCAACAAAATCCAACCAAAGCTACGGACGAGCTACCCAAAGTACAATCTACCATACGAATACCTACCAATCGCAGGGAGCGCATAGCCGGTTCGAATCAAGGTAGCTTCTCTGGCTAGCGGCAGCCTCTTTTCTATCTCTAGGCTCGAGGTCCCGTCTACCTTGCCCGCTGCATCTCATCTTGCAGCTGCCTCTCCAGGCTCTCTCTTGTCCAGCACTTATCCTGCAATACGAAGAGGTACACATCGACTCTGAGTATCTCTCCGGTTCCGTCTTGGTAGACGGCGTGCATTAGCCTCGTTTTGCGCAGTCTCGACTTGTCGACGGTACGTCTCCGTGCACTGCGTTAGCTCCCACTCGCATTCGTCGCCTCAAGGCTCAAGGCTTAGGAGTCCAGGGTACGTAGCTCGGTTTCCTCATTACGTCAGTGACGTTCCTCGCCCGTTGGCAGTTGCTTCCCGCCCGTCCACCTTTGTTGTTTTGTTCTTTCCTTTCCCGGCCAGATTTATCTCTCACTCTCATCCTCAACCTCATCCTCACCCTCATCTCATTCTCACTTTCTACCTCGCTCTCTCATCTCACTCGTGGCCTCAAACAGCCGGTCATCTAAGAGTAAGAGGGCTAGAGAGAAAGAGAGAGAGAGAGAGAGAGAGAGAGAGAGAGAAAATCGGATGAGTGAGTGAATGAGAGAATAAGTGAGTGGGCTGGGCCGTTCCGCGAATGGCGTCACCTTCAAAAACCACGCTTGCTTCATTGCAGTCCGTCATTCCCCAGCCCATGCCTTTAGTATGTACACAGCAAGGAGACGGTTTTCATCATTTCATCCTCACAATTCCACTTCCCGTGCTCTCCAGGCTCTTGCAGTTGCAATCCATCCCGAGAGCTTCCACACCCCTGGACCATCCACCAGCCCATCATCATCAGCCTTCACCCCAGTCGAGTCCGTCCAATTCCCTCCGGGCCAATCCCGCTGCTCCATCCACATTTTCACACTTGCAGCTCTCCCGGTCAGTGACAGTCCAGTCAAATTTCAACATCCACCACGCCCACACCACATCCACTTCATCCTCACCTTAAACTCGCACTAAAGTACAATCCCCGTCCTGTCCTGTCCCATCCCATCCCGTCCAATCCCACCCTCTCATCGTGACTTTTTTCGCCCAGGGTTGAGGGTGAGAGAAGAAAAAAGTTTGAGAAAAAAAGACCGAGAGAGCGGCATTCCCACCCCACTTTGGAATATTCTCGAGAAAACGTTGCATGCCGAAACATCGTGGAGAAGAAAGAAGAAGAACACAAGACAAACGCTTCACGGTACTCTCTGTACAGACACAAACACTACTCCGTACCCTTCATCCTATCCTCACTTCTTCTGTTTCCACCGTTCCCTTTCCCCCCTCTACCCACCCCGATCGATTCCTCGCAGCTGCATCGCTCACTGGCCCAACCGTTTTCTGTGTTTTCCCTGACGCATGCGCCTCCGCCCAGCCCAGTGTCAGCCAGTGCTATTTTACATTACGCAAGGCTCAGGCTCTGGCTGGTCCGGGGACAAGGACCAGCACTTGATTAACCAAGAAAATAAAAAAGCTCAAAGCTGACGGTACATTTTGCGCAGCTCCCAGCAACACAGCAAGCAGCAGCAGCAGCAGCCACAGCAGCAACTACAACTAACTGCACAGCTCCCGGCAGCTCTTTATTTCCAAATTCTCCCTCGCCTCATCTTCCAGTCCTTTACATACATCCTCACTTTTCTTACCTGACCTAAAGGAATCCTCATTCACATTTCACCTACGGCTGTGTCTGAGACAAGCATCAATCCAATCACCTCTCACTGCTCTCCCACATTTTACCTCAGCCACAAACACACAACCCTCCGTCTGTTCATCCACCATCCCGTCCTTTTCTAAGGGCTTTTTCTCAGCAAGAGGTACTTTGTTACAAACGAACAACGTCACCTCGCCTTCGGTTCCTCTCCCTCGCCTTGACAACGGAGAAACCTCTCAACCCAGAATACATTCACTTGATCTTTTCAACCACACACCACTTCGACTCTTCCCACATGTTCTGCCCTACGAAAAGCTGCTAGTAGCTACCCGTCTCCTCCGTCTCGACCTTCACGTCAACTTCTATTCAACCTCCATCCCTTGCCATCACTCGGCGGCCTCTTCCAAACCGGACCATCTACCTCCCCGAGGCCTTTTCCCACTTTCACACGACACAGACGGCTAGCCACTAGCCAGATTGCCCAACATGACGGTATTTATCGCATCATTGTAAGCTCTCCTGCGTCTCAAGATTATGATATGTCTGCCTTACTTGCCTTTCCGTCACATCAACGTCAACGAAGTATCTGCCAGGATACCCCCCTCTGCGCAGATACTTCTCATGCAACCATCCAAGACTCCCACCGGCTGCTGGGCTTCAATCTTGAGCGCCTTGCCATGCAAGATCAAGAACTAATTTGCCGACGTCCAGATTTCTCCCTAAAACCGTCCACTTCGCCCTCCCCGGAACGCCTCAACGTGGCGACCCTTTGCGCCGCGCCAAAAAGTCCGAAAAGTCCCAGCGAACCGAAGGCGACAACCAACCCAGTCTCTTCAACCCGATCCGCGACATTACACCTCCCATTACCCCGACCGAAGACGTTGTCCCGAAAGATCCCTTCACGAACGAGGACGGTTTCCGTATATTCCCCGACGAAGAGCGCAAGCGTGGTGCGCCAATCGACAAAGGTTCTCCCAAGTGGGGTGCTAGAGCCACCCAGCCCAAGTCCCGCGCGAGCTCGCCCCCGCCTGCCTTCATCGCCGAGCACAGTCGCACCCTCGAGAAGGCTAGAGAACTTGGTCGTCAGGGCATCACCCAGCCTCGACCGCTCGTTAGAAGCGACAGCCATGACCGGGTCTTTTCCCACGCCAACTGGCGCGTTATGAACGCCGACCAGGGCAACGGTGGTTTGCGCAACGCCGCCGAGGCCGCTGCCCGCGATGGCAAGCTTGGAGAATACACTTGGGTTGGCACCCTCGGCATGCCCACCGACGCCCTCGAGGGTACCCAGCAGAAGCAGGACATCGAGGACAGGCTCGCCACCGAGCACGACATGCTGACCGTCTTCTGCTCCGACAAGGACTTTGACGGCCACTACTCGCACTTTTGCAAGCAGATTCTCTGGCCCGTCTTCCACTACCAGATCCCCGACAACCCCAAGAGCAAGGCCTTCGAGGATCACTCATGGAAGTACTACGTCAACGTCAACCAGGCCTTTGCCGACAAGATTGTTAAGAACTGGAAGCGCGGCGACGTTATCTGGGTACACGACTACCACCTGCTGCTCGTTCCCGGCATGGTGCGCAAGAAGCTGCCCGACGCCAAGATTGGCTTCTTCCTGCACGTTGCCTTCCCCTCTTCCGAGGTTTTCAGATGCTTGGCCGTGCGCAAGCAGCTTCTCGAGGGTATGTTGGGTGCCAATCTCATTGGCTTCCAAATCCACGAGTACACTCGTCACTTTTTGCAGACCTGCAGCAGGTTGCTGAGTGTCGAAGCAACCACTGATGGACTGCAGTTGGAGGATCGCTTTGTCGACGTGGTTAACTTGCCCATCGGCATTGATCCTGTCAACCTCAGCGAACACCGCGGCGACAACGATGTGAAGAGATGGGTCGAGATCATGAAGGAGCGCTACCAGGGCAAGAAGCTCATTGTAGCTCGCGACAAGCTCGACCACGTTCGCGGCGTTCGTCAGAAGCTTCTTTCCTACGAGCTGTTCCTGAACAAGAATCCCGAATGGCGCGACAAGATTGTCCTTATCCAAGTCGCCCTCTCCGGTAGCGAAAAGTCTGATTTGGATGCGACTGTTAGCGACATTGTCACCCGAGTCAACTCTTCCTGGGCCAACCTGGCCTACCAACCCGTCGTCTACTTGAAGCAGGATATCGACTACCCCCAGTACCTTGCCCTGTTGACCATGGCCGATGCGCTGATGATCACGAGCCAGCGCGAGGGCATGAACTTGACATCGCACGAGTATCTCTTCTGCCAGGATGGCGAGGTCTTCTCCGAGAAGAAGCATGGCTCGCTAATTCTGTCCGAATTCACTGGTACATCGTCGCTATTTGGCGGCAACGAGCTTTCGGTCAACCCCTGGGACTACCGCCAATGCGCCGACGCGATCAAGACAGCACTCGAGATGGGCGACGAAGAAAAGGAACGCCGCTGGACTGCGCTTTACTCGGCCGTCATGCACCACACCGGATCGCACTGGTTCAGCGAATTCTTGTCCCGCCTCGATCGCGTATACGACGAGCAGCACAAGCACGACCAAACTTCGGTCCCGCGTCTCAACATCAACACTCTGGCTCAGCGATACTCTCGCAGCAATCGACGCCTCTTTATCCTCGACTATGAAGGCACTTTGGTTAGTTGGGGCCCAATGAACCAGATCATCCCTGTCAGCCCTCAGGTAAGAATCCTTTCAAGAACCTCTGCTTTATTAACAAGTCTAATTGGAGCAGCGTACCCTGGATGTCTTGAACGAGCTTCTGCTCGATGAGCGCAACACCGTCTATATCATGTCCGGCCGCCGCCCGGAAGAGCTCGACCGATTGTTCCGCCGCGTACCCAACCTCGGTCTCATTGCCGAGAACGGCTGCTTCCTCAAGGACTGCGGCAAGAACACCTGGCAGGAGATGGCGGACAGAGAGCAGATTTCCAGCTGGAAAGAGTCCGTCAAGTCCATCATGACTTACTTCCTCGAGCGTACCCCCGGTGCCGAAATCGAAGAGCGGCGCTGCAGCTTGATCTTTCACTACAAGAGCGCCGAGGATTACGAGTCCGCGGCCCGCCAGGCTGGAGACTGTGCCAGTCATGTCAACGATGCATGCGAGGCACAGCGTGTCCACGCCATTCCTCTCGATGGCTCCATTGTCGTTGAGCCCATTGACTGGACCAAGAGCACCGCGGCAGAAAAGATCTTTGATGATCTCCGCGTCCACATGGCCCCTGACTCGGAGCACAAGAGCCCTGTTGACTTCCTCATGGTCGTTGGTGACGGGCGTGAGGATGAAAAGGTGTTCAAGTGGGCCAACGCCCTTGGAGAAGACAAGGTTGTCGAGGATGTTGTAACTGTCAGCTTGCACAGCCGCAACACTGAGGCCGGTGCGACATTGACACAAGGTGTGAGCGGTAAGTTGATTGTCCCTCTGCTCAATTTCGTACTCAAGTATTAATTGTGACTAGGTGTCTTGCTAGCTCTCCAGAAGCTTGCCACTACTCAGTAAAGCGAGCTCTTAATAGAGCTATGGTAAAGTCGAGCAAACGGCTCTACGCTGTGAACCCTGTGCTGCCAACTTTGGGCGCACTACATTTGATCGTAATTGACCTGGCTATGCCACCAGGCGAATGATACCACAGTGGGATAGCATGGAGAGACGGAGCGCAAAGGCGTATAAAACAGGGCAGCTAGGATTTCCTTTTTTTTTTCTTTTGAACTCTTTCCTACCGGCGAAGGAAGGATCACGAACATGGCATTTGGGAAACGATGACGACTGCATTGGCATGCATCATACGCATACGAGGGGCGACTCTCGCAAAGGAATATTTCCTAATGTCTCTTTTCCTCTTTTACTCTTTTTCCCAGTTCTTGTTTCCTCTTCAGTACCACACACACCTCACGAGTTAACGCTTAGTTATGTTCGCTGCCTGCGGATTTTAACGTGAAGCTTGTGACGATGCAGATGACTGACCTTGAAACGCTTTACCACTTTTCTGAGTACACAACCCCCTACTCTGCTGTATTATCAAATTCTTGTTGTTGCGTATCGTGTGTAATCGGGGGCTAAGGGTAGAGACGAGCCCCCTTGGTATCATTAGGGTACCTGTCCATGTATTTGTACGAAGTGGGATGAGGAAAGACGCATGAAGATTAGAAGGATTGCAGAGGTCTAGATCGAGGCGTGGGTAGCATCAGACCAACTATCACGGCATGCTCACATATGGGTGAATGACTAGCCTTCCCACCAAGTTACGTGACGTTTCTCGTGAGTGATGTATATCATGTGTATCGTGACAAATGAATTCCTATCTCCATCGCCGCTCTTTACAACTTTGCTAGCACATTCCGATGCCAGAGTCTCATCAACGGCCCGTCTACTCCGTATACTGGATCCCGTTCCGGCATGCCTACATCTCTGATGACGGGGCTGAAAGTACCGGCTGGCTTTTTGCCCATCTCATTCACCCATCTTGGACAACCCTAGATTATGTGTATAGTGTTAGCTAGATGCCGAGCACGTTTGTGTCCTGCGGCTAGGGAGAACATGAGATGAAGCTAGAGGCAGTTGGTCTATCCCCATGGAGGAGAAAAGGGAGCAGAGTAGCATGATTAAGACGGAGGATGTGTTAGGAGAATAATAGGTAGATAGGGAGGGCGTGAACAGAAGTAAATAGACTGACCTCGGGGTAGACGCCGATATATCGATAATCTTCCGAGCTCTCGAGACAAGAATGTGCCGTGCCCGCGGGGAGGACGATGACGTCGCCTGTCGATACGGAGATTTCTTGCCCTGTGCCTTCGTTGATTTTGCCGATTAGGAGCGTTGAGTGGCCGCTGAAGATGCCTTTGTGATGATCAGATACTTGTCTAGAGCTTCCTCCTTCGCGGCTCGATATCAAGTCGATGTGGTATGGGAGGGAATGGAAGAATATTGGTCGGGGTGATGGGTTTAGTTGGACGTACCGTAGCACTCGTGGCTATTTGGGTGGAAGTGGCGGATGGGGATGTGGCCCCAGGTACCCTTTTGCCGGGGACGCGAAAGTGTCAGTTGAGAATGGATGTCTTACTCTCCCTAGATATCCGAGGCACTTATCGTGACGGTGATGAGAGATCTTGAAAAGAGAAAGGTAGCGGAAAAGGAAAGTTGAGGTCTAGGTTGCACATTGTGATGTGATCATGACAGACTCACCCTCTTCTCCCACCGGTTCCGGGTCAGGAACTCCGTCACCGACTCCTCATTCCAGGGTTCCGGGAGGACGTTTCTGTAGTGGATTACGGGGAGGGGACTGTTCGGGGCGTCTGGGTTGGATGAGAGGAGGTAGCATTCTACTTCCATTGATGAAGCCATGGCTTGTTCTGAGAGCCTCGTGAAGTGCGGAATGGGTGTTAGTCAAAACGGGAGAGATGGCGCTTGGATGGATGATTTCAGGTGGATTAAGAGAGGAGAGGAAGGGACCAAGCTTCTATTCTGTACAGGGTCTGTCTATTTCGGAGCATGTAGGTACGTATTGCAAGACGAGGTAGGTATTTCAAGTGATATGTCAACTCTGGGGCGTAAGGGCAGGGAAGAATTACTTAATTCGGCAAATTTCTTTGCTTACCACTTCGTTGCCCGCCATCGGTGGGAGCAAGCCAGGCCATAACTAGTCTTGTCTGTCGAGACAAAAGGCGGGGGAATGGAGGGGTTTGGAGGGGATGGATGGTGGTGGAGTGGGAACACCTTGAAATGCGGTTCATCGTCCCCGTGGGCCACGGAGATACCGGTCCGTCCCCACTTTGACTTTTCGTCCTGCACAATGACACACGTCCGGACCGCGTTCCGGTCCAGACAATGATGTATGAATTTGAATGTGAGACTCTGTTCATCTAGGTACGACGTTGAGATTCATGTGGTTTGATTTTGGTGAAGCTAGGACATGATCAATTGTAAGTGGGTGAATTGCTGGCGAGGTTGGCAAGTCTGGGGTAAGACTGGGATGATTTGCTGGGGGTGGAGATATAAACTCCAATGGGGGGGCTCTTGGGCGTGTAAGACGTGATTTGGTTCCTGGTACGTGGAAAACACCAATTCCACGAGTTGAGTAGCATATAATCGCCGCCTTGGTTAGAACCATACCTAATCGTAGTTGAATTAGGGTTCAAAAATTGGAGGGCTTAATTCGATTTATTCTTCATTAAGCCCTGAGACTTCTGCGTGGCTGTTTGATACCGCGATACATCGTCTTGATTCTCTTGAGCCGGATTAGGCAACGGAATTCCTGTAAGCAAATTATGGAGTTTGAAAATGTTCTTGCTAACATGGACGAGCATCCGACGACTAATTTCGTTTACCCTTTCTACCTCTGGTAAAACTCACAGACACACGGAACAAAATCGAACCCTTGAATCAAAGATTTGACTACACTGGCCATGTCCACAGGAACTACTCGCCCCGAATTCCCTTGACGCTTCACAGCTTACCCCTCGGTGGTGAGCCTTCTTCTCCTAGATATCTTGTTGTAGATTCCCTCTAGTGTTGGGCATTACTTCATATCCATAAAATACTTGGTCGCCACAGCTGTTGCTAGATACTTTAGAATCATTCCTCTAATTTCTAGTATTTCCGATAATTCTATGCTAACAGAGTCCGATCGCGGTTGCAAGGAAGCTGCAAATGTAAGGAATCATCTATGACCGCCTGCCTCTTAGACCGGGACCAAAACACTCGGTCTGAGAGCTTCGATGTTCTGAATGCTCTGAGCAGACGCACAAGTCTGGTCTTTGACGACATCTGAGACATCCTTCTTTCCAGACCCCTCCAAATTGTTCACTATCTTCACGTCCTCTTCAACATACTGCTTCTGTTCGTGAGCCTGAGGGACAAACGCAACCGCTCCTGGCGGGAGAGACTCGGCCTTCTGCAGGTAGAAGCTGAGATCAGAAGCCCTGTGGGGGATGGTAGTCATGGACGTCGCATACTCCCGCTGGTCGATACCGAGTGGATCCTTCTCGGGCTGCTCGATCCAGGAGAAGCCCCCGCGCCAGTACGAGTACCTTTCACCGTCGTAGCGCCAGTCGTAGTCTTCCCACCGGTCCTCAGCCAAGCATTGCATGTAGTGAAGGGAACTTCCTGGCCAGAGGGCGCTGACTTTTCCTGTGACGCCTTTCTTGACTATTTGTACACACTGTCAGTGATTGCAATTTTCTCAAGTTGAGAGCGCGGTTGGTGCTCGGAGGTTGTTGTTTACTTACACCAACTGCGACATGTGCCCGTCCACACCATGTTCTTCATGAACTCTTGAGTATGCTTATCAAAGTCGCTTTGCGCTTCTGGTCTTACGTCAAAGGATTTGACGCGCTGTCTGATGACCTTTGAGAGGATTCTGATAAAGTAATCTCCCGTCGCCTCGATGGGGCCTGGAAGGACCTACTTAGTCGTCGCTCAACAACAATGACATCTACTCAAAAGACGACGTACCCATGAGACTTCCGTTTGAAATTGGTGTGTTGGGGCCTAGGAAGACCATGTAATTGGGGAACCCAGAGACCCCAGTCCCGCAATATGATGTTGGCTCCTCAGCCCACAGATCTTGCAAGTTGACGCCGTTGCGGCCAAGAATCGGGAAACGAGGTCGGAACGAGGTGTTGAAGCCTGTCGCAGCGATCAAAACATCGGCAGGGTACTCAACACCACCCGCGACGATACCGCTGGATGTGATTCTCTCAATTCCGTCAAACACCGGCTCGACATTGGGCTCCTGTAGTGTCAGTAGATACCTCTCCCCTGGGTTGATCCGTCGACATCCCGCTTCGAACTTTGGGACGAGCTGGTCTTGCAAAGTCTTGTCTTGGATGAGACTCCTCATTCTCGTCTCGAACCGCTGGCGCATAGTTCTCTGCTCTGGATTCGCCTTGAAAAAGGCCTGGAACATTCCGTTGAACTGCGATTCTAGACCTTTTCTGGTTTCGAGATACTCCTTCTCATCTTCTCTGAACGCTTCCTTTTCGTCTATGCCGTATGTGTGTCCGGGACGATTGGCCTCTGGCAGGGCTACCGGCGGAGATATCCACGACGGTGTTCGGATGAAGACACTGATTTTGCGAGCTTCTGTTTGGATCTCGGGGAGCAGTTGAACGGAACTCGCGCCCGCCCCGATAACGCCGACTCGTTGACCGCTCAGGTTTACGGACGAATCCCAGTTGGCTGTGTGAAGCACAGGGCCGGCAAAATTCTCGAATCCCTCAATATTTGGCATTTGGAAGTTGTTGAGAATGCCGCTGGCGTTGACGAGAATCTCGGATACGAGCGTTGATCCATCCGCGGTGTTTACAGACCATGTGCCGGAATCTTCCGACCACTCTACTTTGGTCACTGTTGTGTTGAATTTGATGAACTTGCGCAGATCGAAATGGCGTGCTACACCGTCAAGATAAGCCTGAATCTCCTGAGATGAAGCATAGCTGCGTGATAAAATCAGTTTACCGGATGCTGCTTGCTCGAAGACATGCCATGCTTACAACCGTGACCAGTCGGGATTTGGCGCGAAGCTGAACTGATAGCAGTGACTTGGAACATCGCATGCGCAGCCTATGGAAAGTGAGCGAAGTCAGCTTTGCAGGTCATATCAAGGGGGTACCAACCTGGGTATCTGTTCTCGAACCAAGTCCCGCCAAGTTCTGGTGACTTTTCAAGGATATGTATCTCGACATAGTCTTTGAGATGCTTTTGAAGTTTGTAGGCTGTGGTTTAGAGCGGTCAGTCACGGGATCGACAGTAGCCAGTGAGAATCATCGAGACTCACCCATCGAGATCCCGGATACTCTGTCACAGTTCCATAAGCCAAGATTCTCTCTCATATTCCATGGGTCTGTCTACTCACCCAGCACCTATGATGGTTACACGAAGCCGCTGGCGATCCTTTTTGGGGGTGTCATTGTCAAATTGATCAACGTAGCTACCGTTGACACGGTTGGAGGTGCCGTTGATATGGACATGTGATGAGGTCTCATTTGTGCTGTGTGGTGCCTCTGCCGCCGAATAACTGCCATTCAGACGGCCATTGACACCATTGACGGTGTGATGTGTGCTGCCGTTGGCATTCGGTTCTACTTTACCATTCGCCGTCATTGTAAGGTCATGAGCCTCTGCTAGGTGTCACAATGGATTTTGATCAAGTTTGCAAGGGGGATTGATATTGCAGGTGCCAGATTGTGAGAGTCTTAGAATCAAGATCAGAAAGTGTAGAGATAAGTTTGATATGCCAATGATGTAGTGTCACAAGTCAAAGTTTAATGCAGGTAAGGTATTTTGATAAGTCCAGAGACTGTCATTGCATGATGCGGACAAGCAGCGCCAGAGATGGCTGCGCGTGATTAGAGTGATCGGAACCGGCCCGTGTGATGCGCGGAGTGCAGATAAGAACAAACTGTACGGGCGTCGTTCCCATTGCAACATCAAACCTCCATATCCTCTGAGCAGATCGAATGTGAGACAATCATAACAAACCGATAGGCGTAGAGTTTCTCAATGGCTCAAGATAGGGACGCCACGGAGGTGGACAAGGACGTTTATCTCCTGGATCGGGGTAATCCACCCGATTAGATGGATCCGGAGGCCCGGTCCGTCCCCACTTTCTCGGCTCCGTACTCCGACGTTCGAAGGGATGATCCCCATTGCATACCTCACAGCGATGGAGTAGACTCCGGACTGCGGAGTCGTTATCATGAACAGGGATTGTGTATACTGTTACAAATAGTGAATATTGCAACATCTTCCGCAAGCTAGTATAATCGTGAGCTGAAGACGAGATTTCTTTTCGCATTTTGTCAGTCCAACTGCCTGTCATACTTTGGAGCTTATTTAACAAAGTCTTTTGAACTAGACTTATACCAAAATCTCTCTATCTTGTATCCCAGCGTATCTTTGGAAACATGAGCTGGTTCGGCCTCAGCAAACCTTCCGCTGCAACGGAACCCGACGAGCCAAAGGCCGTCCGTGCTCTGCCCGCGATATGGTACCGCTCTCCAGCCATGTACGAGCTAGAGAGGCGAGCCATTTTCTCTAAACGGTGGATGCTCGTCTCTCACAAGGCGCGCTTCGTCGAGGCGGGTGACTTTGTGCAGATTACCCAGGCGGGATTCAACTTCTTTCTCGTCAAGGACCGCAAGGGCGAGATCAGGGGCCACCACAACATTTGCCGGCACCGCGCGTACCCCCTGGTGGAGAAGGACAGCGGACATATGAGTGTGCTTGCTTGCAACTATCACGGTAAGTTACTTTATTCAGCAAGATTCTATCGGTCAGAATGTGCAATGCTTACCCTGGTATATTAGCATGGTCGTATGGGTTCGACGGCAAGCTGGCCAAGGCGCCCAAGTACCAAGAGCTGCCCTCGTTCGATAAAAGCAAGAACAGTCTGTTCAAGGTCCATGTACATGTAGATCAGCTCGGCTTCATCTGGGTGAATCTGGATGGCGCGGAGAAGCCGTCGGTACCGTGGGAGGAGTTCTTCGCCGAGGTGGATACGCAGCCGCGGTTGGAGGGGTTTAATTTGGATGACTACCACTTTGATCACACGTGGGACATGCTGGGTGATTACAACTGGAAGACGCTTGCCGATAACTACAATGAGGTACGTTTGCAAATTTTATCCTTAGGTTGTGAGAGCTTGGGTGTTCTCTGGATCTTGAGGCTGACTGTGATATCAAAACGTAGTGCTATCATTGCCAGACTGGTCACCCTGCAGTGGCTGCTACCACTGACCTGACAAGGTACTGGGTCGAAACGCAAGGAAACTGGATTCAGCACTGGAACGTCGACAAGGAGACCGTTCCTGGTCTGGGCATTCACAGCTGCTACCTCTACCCTAACGCATCCATGACTGTCACGTAAGAATCCCTCCCCCTCGACTCACAAGCTTTCAAAGCACATAAGAATGCTGGCTAACAATTTTGTCTACATAGTCCAGACTTCATGTACATCCAACGCTGCGTCCCGGTCTCATCAACCCAATCCAAGATGGAATACGAAGTCTACCGCCACAACAGAGCCACCGACGAAGCCTTCAACTACATCTCGGACTTCTTCAAGCAGGTTCTACGCGAAGACAAAGACCTCTGCAACGGCGCGCAAAAGAATTTGAACGCGGGCGTTTTCATGAACGGGGAGCTCCACCCGCGCGTAGAGAAGGGACCGCTCTTCTTCCAAGAGATTACGCGGAACCTTGTGATGCGGCACAAGGAGCAAGAAGATAAGGAGGGCGGCGAGATTTGGCCAGCGACGCCCAAGCATGATGTCTCTGACAAGACGGGGGAGGATGTGTCGTTTTGTCGGAGTCTTGATTGTGGGGCTGGGCAGGGGCAGATTGAGGGGTTGGCTTGGTGAGCATCGACGGAGAGCAGTGGACGTCATATTGTAGACTAGCGTTTCGTTTGTTGTTGAGCACTTCGCGAGTTTGGATGAAGCCTTGATTTTGGGTGCGCAAGGAGACAAATTGATTAGCGACTTCTCTGGCGTGTTGATCAGAATGATCACTTCGAATTGTGCTGCCTGTAAGGTGATCTTACATCCAGACCGGTTTCGTTCCCAAGCCTTTGGTGATAATGCTTGGGCCAATCATCAGGAGATGAAGACATTCTGGAATCGCCACAAGAACGATGTTGAGGCCGATATGGATATTTCGGCTGGAACTGGGAGCAACCAAGGATCACACTAAGAGATCATCTAACGGGCACGAAGACATTGTGATGGACTGTGAATGGAAATAGAGTCGTTCTTGCTGTACAGCTTTTTGTCATGATAATGTGCTAATTCTCAAGATTCAACCAATCATCAATCGCTCTTCCATAATCATTCGCCTCAATAAAACGATTCGACTGATCCCCAAACGGTCCTACGCCCTCGAAAAAGATATCCTCAAACGACGGCCCCATATCACCTAACCCCTGCCCGACCAAGTGCGACGATGTTGGGGCCTGTTCCGCAATCGACACAGGCGCAATGTCGTCATTGGGAGCGTACACGCCCACGTCGTTGGGCACAGCCTTGTGACCCGAGATGCCGGCTGAGCCGACGAGGTCAAATTCAGCGGCGCCCGTCTCGGTGGAGAGCTCGCGGGCGTCGGAGCGGAGGGTGGCGCCGAACATGGACTGGTCCCAGCCTGCGTCGGGGCGACAGGCGCGGTCGTAGATGAGGAGGTCCCAGAGGAGTTGGGTGTTGATGGAGAATGAGCGGTTTTGGGAGGTGTTGTCGCCGCGATCGGGAGGCGACTTCATTACGACGCTGTCTTGAAGGCGTCGGAGATTGCCTGCCTAGGAAATGGTAAGTTCCGTCTATGGGGAGTTGAGAGTGTAACTTGGACAGGGGCAAAGGGTGACGCACCATGTTGGCGACGCTTGGCCAGACGGCTCCTGTTTTTCGTAAAAAGTTCATACACTTTTCGAAGCCTGACTTTGCTCTGCTCCTGAGTACCTGATCATGGACGAAACTATGCTGTAGATGAATCGTCGCCACGATGACGACGCAGTGCGCCATGACCGGGTCCATGACCGGCAGCGACTTCTTCTCAATCACGTCCAAGAAGAAGATGATCCAGCCGGCAGTCCGATTCATACTCTCAAAAGACTGCTGGATGAAATGTACGGGTATGGTGTGTCGGAAATGCCGCAGGCGCATGGACAGCAGGAAAGGGTGGTTCAGGAGACACGGGATAGTCTCGTGGACGAACTGGCTGAAGAGGAATGGAATCCAATACTGCCGCTGCGCCTGTAGAGACTCAGGACTCTGCTGATCGATACGGTTCGTTGCGAAGCGGAACCTCTGTGGCGCTCGGCAGTCAATGTCGTGGTGGCTCTGCAGCACCATGGAGTAATCGGAGCGAGAGTCCCAGGGCGGTGGTGCGTCGGGGCTGACTTTGGAGGATGCGTAGACACGAACCATTCTCCAGACGACGCAGAAGTCGGAGGCGACGGTGGAGATGTTCTTGTCTGGGTTGTCGTCGAGGTTGTACTCTGGGATGCCGCAGTATGCTGTGAGACCGAGGACGTGAGAGCCGCTGTTGGTGGAGGAGGGGCCCGGGAGGGCGCCCATGAGTCGCGGGGCGGGCATTATGCAGCCCTGGAGATGCTGGAGGACGATGATTGTCCTGAGGCAGTAGTTCCTTTCTTGAGCGTTGTTGGGGTTGTTTGTTGGTGGGATGCTGTGTGCGAGGTGGCTCGCCGTGGTGATGCTGAGCCCGGACTGCATAATGTTACCAGCTACGAGGGCATGTCAGCTAGGTGATGATGATGATGATGAAGGAATGACTTCTTTTCGGAACGCTTACTGGCGAAATCAAACATGCTCAAGAGACATAGTGACTGCAACGTCGACAGCTCGACGCGCCCTTCCGTGACTCGCTCCATGACCATGCGGCGGGCCGATCTTGCGAGGTCGTCCACCTGCTGTTTGATCTGGCTCGTGAGGGACCCTGGCGGACATCGTAGAACCAGGGCTTGGAGCGATAGGATCAGCTCTGGATCTCGCGAGGCGAGAGAATGCAGAAAGGTCTCCTCGGCGAATAGGGTGATGGGCTGGGCGTGGAACCATAAGAGGTAGCGACGCCCTGTGTCCATCAACTGCGCCTCGGCGGCACTTGATGGGCTTCTAGGTTGTCGAGTATAAGCAGATGTTTGGGATGAGAATGGAATCGATTGCATGATTGACGTTTACATACGTAGGACTCCATGCTGGCGGAGCTGAGTCTGGTTTTGGGCCTACTTCCTCTGCAGATACGCTGAGTCTTGGTGAGAGCACATGGCGAGACGCGACGGATGGTTGGGTATGATGTGACACAGGACTACTTCAAGTTAGAAACGTGAGTTGCTTTTGCTACTGTGCTGCCTGAACAACGTTGGCGAACCTCAGATGCTGGATCAAGCGGTCCATCTTATCCTCTAGACTATTGAGTCGGGTTTCCTAACGACGCGGGCCTCGAATTAGCACCGTCGCATACTCAAGTCAAACCTAGACTGGAAAACGAACCATCTCTCTGTTGTGCTTTGTGAGTTGCGAGTCTGGCACCTCGCCGCCAGGCGCATTGTAAACGCATTGTTGTCCCAGTCGCTCACAATATGAGCATGTAGGACGCTCGCCTGGGCACTTTGACTTCTTGCGACTATCATTGTTGTCAGAGTCTTATGAATAGCAAGAACTACGGATCCTCCGTACCGACATGGCTCGCAGGCCTGGCGTGCTCGTTTGGCATATCGAGCATCGTCCATCACCACAAGGGAGACGTCAAGAAGCCCCAGAGGGTAGAGGCTGGCGTTGCTGCGATAGGGTGGGTTCCCGGAGGGGAGGGGACGGGCTCCGCAGTGAAGGATGATCCAAGACGCGTCAATGAAATGTATTGTTCCCGTACGTAGAGATGTATGAGTCGTCAAGATGTATGAGGCTACTATCGGGAGGCATGTTCCATTAGGGGAATTTCAGTCGCTATGGTAGTTGACCCAGCCTAGTCTATGCTCTGTCTGTAATCCGGGGTCTTCGGGTTGGACTCGGACTTGAAGATAGCTCGTTAATGCTGAGGCGATAAGTGGTTAAGGATTCAGCCCCCCGTCTTATCGGCATGATATGGGCTCGCATGGGTTTGAACCATGGATGAATGGGTGGCAGATGGGAGATGGCAGAGACTGGAATGTCCCCGCACATTTGCTTTGCAGGGTAATTGATAAACAGGCGGCCCGGGTGACACATCCCGGTCGTGGGGAAGACCCACCGCTGATAAGACTCCTCTTTGACTTTCTCCTCCTTCTCCAACCCAAGTTCGTGGTCCTCGCCGTATAGAGCCGATCACGAGGTCTATCCTAACTGATTGAATGTTCATCTCTTCAACTCTGCATTCTTCTATGGTGTTGTGTTACCCTGAGCAGCACATACTCAACTTTGAAACGGAAACTCCGTTCGGTCTTGCTTAACATGAACATTGCCTTCTAGAACCTAGAGAACCTACAGACTTCTCCTCAAAAACAAGAAGATGTGGTTGGTTATATCCGCCTCTTCGATTTTGCTCCCCATGAGAACGTGACTATCCATCTTGGGAACCTACAAGACCCATAGTGAGAGGCCCACGTGGAAGCCATCAACCGGGCCGTTATGATCGATGTGCCTTCCCTGGTATGCCTTATGTGAAGACCTGTATGTTGAACCATTGTCTATTCAATGGATAGACAGTACTTTGCGTACAGTTCAAGCAGCCTTATATAGACTCGATACAACATGCATGCACTATACTTGGACACCAAAACAGAAACCCCAAGACATTCCCCTCAACGCCGGCAGAGTTCATCTGATCTACACGTGCCCTCGACCGTCCATCCTGCAGCTGTCGCGTGTGCGAGACTACAAGAATGACATCACATCAAGTCAATGGATCCTACTTAATCACGAATAGTCTACCTACCATCGAGCTGTCAAATATTTGCTACCACCATCCTGTCGGCCCCTCGCGTCTGGCAGATGCGGCCCTCCGGCAGACGGAGGCTACGCCAGGGGGCGCCCCGCCATCTCAGTAAGCAATGAGCCAATCACGGCACACCAAAAGGGGCAGACGCACGGCGGATGCGGTCACCCCGCAGTCCCGAGATCGGCGCCCCTCCAAAAGTTTGAACTCTGCCCAAGCAAATCACGAAATTATGACTCCTGACCCAATTTCCCACTCCACGATCAATCTTCCATTGAATTGTATTGAAACCAGCTTTACGGAGGCTATTACGTGAGATCCATAGTGGATATCAGTTTTCGTCAGCATCGAACCACATCGAATTGTCAAATCCAATTGACTTAAGAGTCACCCCGCCATCCACCCCTCCGCGAGCCCCGAACACAAACAGAATCAACGTTGCGCGAACCCACGATCCTCGTTTCAACCACACACGACACTCACAATGGCTGCCTTCCCGCCCCCTCCGGTCAACACCATTGACTGGTCCAACGTCGGCTTCAAGATCCGCGAAGGTGAGAGCTTCCTCCCAACACTGCCCCTCCTTCAACCCCACCTCTCTTGCAATGCTCGTCTTCGTTAAGCAACCACAAACTAACGTCGTCAACTACAGTCAACGGCCACATCGAGTCCACCTACTCCGTCACGACCGGAAAATGGACGCCCCTCAAGTTCGTCGCCGACCCCTTCATGCGCATCCACGGCATGGCGCCCGCCCTCAACTACGGCCAACAAGCCTACGAAGGCCTCAAGGCCTTCCGCGCCCCGGGTGACAAGCAAATCAACATCTTCCGCGCCGACAAGAACGCGAAACGCCTCCAGCACTCCGCCGACGTCGCCTCCATGCCCCGCGTCCCCGAAGACCTCTTCATCGCCGCCGTCAAGGCCGCCGTCTCCCTCAACGCAGGCTACGTCCCGCCCCACGAGACCGGCGCCGCCATGTACATCCGCCCCCAGCTCTACGGCTCCTCCGCCCAGCTGGGCCTCAGCCCGCCCGAGGAGTACATTTTCGCCGTGTTTGTCATCCCCACGGGCGTCTACCACGGCAGCCACCCTGTAAACGCGCTGATTCTCGACGACTTTGACCGTGCTGCGCCGAATGGTACCGGACACGCCAAGGTGGGCGGAAACTACGCGCCCGTGCTGCGCTTCAGTGACCGCGCGAGGAGCGAGGGATACGGAATTACGCTGCATCTCGACAGTGTCAAGCACGAGGAGATTGACGAGTTTAGCACAAGTGGTTTCATTGGTGCCAAGAAGGAGGGCGACAAGATTACGCTTGTCGTGCCGGATTCCAAGTGCGTTATTGACAGCGTGACGAGCGCCAGCATCCAGGATATTGGCCGTAGCTTCGGCTGGGCGGTTGAGAAGCGAGTGGTGAGTTTTGAGCATCTATCATACCACCTTGGAAAGTTCAAGGAACTATGCTAATCCAAAATGCACAACAGATCAAGTACAGCGAACTCCCCACCTTCACCGAGGTCATGGCCGCCGGCACGGCAGCAGCCCTGGTGCCTATCCGCTCCATCACGCGGCGTGTCGACGCCTCTTCCCCTCAGTCCCTCGCTGGCAGCTCGCAGGAGCGCGTCAGCAGCGCCAAGGCTGGGGAGGAGACGGTGACGTTCATCCCCGAGAGCCAGGAGGAGGCGGGCGATATCTGCCTGAAGCTTCTGTCGACGCTGCAGGCTATCCAGCTCGGCAAGCTCAAGGACGAGTTCGGATGGAACTTTGTCGTCAGCGAGGCGGACGGCACGGCGGTTGTGGGGGAGGCCAAGACGAATGGGTCTGCGCAGACTGTTGATCAGATGGATTAGGGTGCTCTTCTTGGGAAGAGGACGTTGGAAGGCTCAGTCATGTCTATGATACGACATTATCGTCGCCAGCACTTGTCTAGAGTGGCATAGTTTCTGTGGCGCACATATGTTTCGGGAAGGGCTTGATGGGAGTGGAGTAAATCAGTTAAAAGCACAAAAAGCGACAGAAATGAAATAGAGCATTGATTGGACCCAGATGTACGGACTACCGGACCTCGCGTAGGAATGATGCGCATCTTGTCACGCCTGTTTGGCTTGGGCGGTGTACCATGGTGTCGGCGCCATGCGATGCAAGCTACTTGGGACTTGACGGACTACTCTGATAGTCAGTCCCGAAGAAAGATTGAGTTTTGGGTTGACAGATGCGACAGGCTGTGGTTCGCGAGTCCCGTGTAACATCGGACATTGCCCTAGCTAGGTCACGGAGAGAAGAGAGATCAACCGAGAGTAAGCATCTCTCGGTTCCTGGCATCACGGGTGTCACAGACCAATGTTCACCCTGGCTTGATTCCAACAGTCTGGGACGGTCAGGCATGCGATGCAATCTTACCAGCATCGTCAGAGTCCGTGCCAGGCGCGACACGCGGGCGTAAACTGGATTGGATCTGTCAGTTGTCATCAACATGGGCAAGTCAGCTCTGTTGATCGTCTGTTGACCAGTCTGTTAATGGGACGGGAAGGCAAAAGAAAGCTGGAAAGTGACGGGCACGACAGCTGTATCGAGTATCCCGCGTGGCTATGCAAAACAACTAGCCGTGTGCTTCGTACACATACGCAGTGAACAGGCCAGAGACTCCAAAGAGTGGGAGGAGAGACGAAAAGTCTTGGCAAACAAAAGTGAGCAATGTCTTGGCGGTCCAATGGGACCATGTTTGCCCAAAAATTCCCTCACGCCAAAAAGTTTGACGGAGAGACTCAAATATGAGGCTTTTTTTTTTCAGTTAGATGAGATTGTCATGACCAAAGTCGCCTTTTCTTAGGGCGGATAGCCGACCTCTTGGAAATTGTTAAGGAAATGGATGCGGCACGCTTGGCGGGCGCTAGCAGAAGCTTAGCAGCTCTAAACAAACCAAACACGGCCGGGTGGGTCCAGATACCCGTTCTTGCCTCCGAACATTCGGTCCACTTTATTCTCGAGAGGATCCACTTGTTTTGCATGTCCCCGCAGAAACCCTCCGGGGATGGCAGGGGTAGCTACGGGCGTGTCGCTTGCATCCTCCCCTGCCCCTTCTTTGTCTGCATTCAACTCTTACTATGGATAGGTACACACGGAGTACATGCTACTATGTTAGAACCCAGCATCTTAGCTCGGGCTGCCTCCCGACGCCCATCTTCCCTCCATTCTGTTTTGCCCCGTCTCTCTTCTCTCTTTCACTCTAAAGCTAAGAGTCCATCCAACCTCCCGGGGTTTGTCATTCTGCCCATCACCGTCTAGTCATGCCCTACAGTCTACACAGCCCGGACCATTTACCTAGGTACGGCAAAGACCGGCATCCGGCGTAAAGTGGCCAGAGTTGGACTGTGGACATGGTGAGGCATTATGTTGCTGCTTCAAAGTTGAAGAGCAGAGCCCGGCCACAGTCTGACAGATCCCATCCTTCTTTGGGTATTCACTTCCCTGGATGCCCCCCATCCATCCACGGACCACATCGTCAACATCAATTTCCCCTACGCCCGCAGCTTGGCTCTTTTGGGCGCCGCCTTGGCAAGTTGGCTCTAGTTGTTCGGAGGGAAAAAGTAAAGGGCCAAGGATCCATCCCACCTTGGTGACTGCTCTCACAGACGCGCTGTAGTCAGGGCTTGGCAGCATATTGGATCACTGGCACGTGCGGCAACATCAGGTCAGACTGGCAGAGAAAACCAACAACTCAGACATACCTAGCATCGCGAGAGGGTGTAGAAGTCGAGAGCTGAAAATGCGCTAGAGACTCTTAGCAAGAGACAACATGGCCAGCGGCATCCCACCTTCAACAAGCTTTGCGCGCGAGAGGGACAGAGACGCCGTCATCATTCTGGCGAGTGTGGCCCGTTTTCTGCCATGGAAAGCCAAAAGTTTCGAGCCTCATCCTTTGGCTGTCCAAAGCCGCCGGAGCTGCCTCAATGGCCGTGTGCAAATTGACACCACCAACTCAACTATGGTAACGGGTCCCGCGAACACCGCATTCTTAGCCTCAAAAGAGTCAAAGACTCTAGGTACTACGTGCTCTCCCACCATCTCTGACTGGAGGAGAGCCGCCTCTACCCCTACCTTTACGCAAGCTACCCCTGCCAACCGGCCCCTCCACTCAGTCTACCTACTCGCAAGCAGTCTCGCAGAAAAAACGTTCATCATCACCACTTAATGGATACAGCCTACTTACAGCATGCCGGCACATACATACCTAGCAGCGGGCGCTCGTTCCCTCACCTGCATCATCCGGCCTTCCTCCCACCCGGCACACCTTGCCGCACTTCGCCTGAAGTCCACTACACGAGCCCATCCAACCCCAGAGCCGAAGGAAGAGCACCTAGTCATAGCCGCTCCGCTTCCGAAGGGCCAACCCCCATTATCGAAGAAAGCTTGTGACAGTCTTGTTTCTGTCATCAAACTCTTTCTCATAAGCACCCAAAGGGGGAGGGGCATCCCCGTCTGTTTACAGATAAGCCCGTGCATATGTGCAGATGGGAAACCTGCACGCCACATGCCACATGGGATCTCACAAGTAGGCCCCGAGGTGGGTAACGTCAAGAAGGTGGGAAGGGGGACAAGTGGGCTGGGTTCCTGGAATGCCACCCCCGGGGATGGCCGTCGTTGTCGACCGCCCAGTCGTTCCTCGATGCTAATATGGGCCCGGTGGCTTTTGCTCTCCGGGGCTAATTGACAAAAAGTAGAGGCCTCGTCGGTACTAGGGCCGCTTCATCAAGGATGCATCGAAATTCCCGTTACACTAGCCGGGCTAGCCTTGACCGCCATGCTGGCCTGTCTCTCTGTAACTCTCTTCGAGGGTCCCCGAGATGGGCAAGATGAACCAAGATCCCTCATGGCACCCCCACTCTCTCCCCTTCCTCCATCCAACTTTGCCGTCTTTGTCTTTTGTCTTTTGAGACAAAGATTTCATCCTGAGATTAGGGTAGGGCAACCCAGAAACATCAAGACCCTGTCATTCCAAATTCCCGGGACTTAAAGAAGTCGCATCCCGCCCTTTCAATCTTCAACCGCAAGATCTTACCGTGTATTGGTTCTTGTGAAGTCCCCTTTTTACCACATTGCTAGATATTCTCTGCCCTCAAGATCCTGCTATTTTGTTAGGTCTCATCTCTCACTCGCTGTGCTTTACGCCGGCGCCTTCTCTTTTCCTCCCCTTCCCCATTTCTCAACCTTTCCACCCCCTGAAATAGAATTCCAGCCTGGCATGGACGCCCAAGGCACCCCAACAACCCCGAGCGCTCCTAGAATCACAATCGAAGACAAGCTCGAGAAGCACAAGTCCGGTTCGACCGTCGACGAGTGGTCTACGTTCCCGCGCCCAGGTCCTGATGGAGGCTCCAGCTCTGGCATCGCCGGCGGTATCTACTCGAGCCGCGACCTGAACCGCGTCGCTTCGAACCGCCTCTCGCGCGCTATTACCAGGGAATCGAATGCCGAGGCTGATGATGGTGGCGATGATTGGCGTCGCGATGACGGGAGGAAGAAGCAGGTTTTTACTGGCACGACGTTGATGTGGTATGTTGTTTGGCCGTGACGCGCTCCCTCTGTAAGGGTTTGAGGGGGCTTATGTGCTGACGGGTTCGGCAGGCTTGCGTACCAGTCTATTGGCGTCATCTACGGCGACATTGGAACCAGGTGAGTCCATATCAAGGAACATATGCGGGAGTTCTTTGTTTTGTTAACAACGGTTTAGTCCTCTCTACGTCTACTCGTCCACCTTCACTGATCTTCCAACTAAGAACGACCTCATTCAGGTTCTGTCTCTCATCATCTGGTCCCTCACTCTCATGGTCACGGTTAAATATGTCTTCATCGTCTTACACGCCGATAACGAGGGCGAGGGTGGTACTTTTTCGTGCTACTCACTCTTGACCCGATTTGTAAGTCGAATCAGCCTCAAATACTGATGCTTCCTTCTTTCTACGCGTACGTGCTCTAACATCACCAAGGCCAACATCACAAACTTTGATCCCCGCGAAGAGGCAACAGTACGCATCGAACGCCACAACACCCAAGACGTCCGCCCCGTCACTCGTGGCATCCGCTCGGCCATTGAAAAGTCCAAATTCACACGAGGCTTCCTCAAGACCATTGGCGTCCTCGCCGTCTCCATGGTTATCGCTGACGGTATCCTCACCCCCGCGCAGTCCGTTCTCGGCGCCATCCAGGGTCTGTCCGTCGTCAAGCCCGACATCAGCACCTCCACTATCGTCGGCACGACCTGCGGCATCCTCGTCCTGCTCTTCCTGATCCAACCCCTCGGCACCACCAAGCTCGCCACCACCTTTGCGCCCATCGTCATCATCTGGCTGGGCTTCAACGGCGCTTTTGGCATCTACAACCTCGTCAAGTATGACTACACCGTCCTCAAGGCGTTCAGCCCCTACTACGCGATCCACTTTTTCATGGAAAAGAAGACGGAGGGATGGAGGATGCTCGGCGGCGTTCTCCTCTGCTTCACCGGTGTCGAAGCCCTCTTCGCCGATCTCGGTGCCTTCAGTATGCGCGCTGTGCAGATGAGCTGGCTGCTCTGGACATACCCCTGCCTGATCCTCGCCTACAGCGGACAGGCCGCCCATCTCGCCCTCATGCCGGAGAAGTACACCAACCCCTTCTTCAACACCGTGCCCCCCGGCATGCTCTACCCGAGCTTGATCCTCGCCGTGCTCGCCGCCATCGTCGCCTCGCAAGCCATCATCACGGCGACCTTCCAGCTTTCCAGCCAGATCATGAAGCTCTCCTATTGCCCCCAGATGAAGGTCGTCCACACCTCCTCCACCTTCCACGGCCAGGTCTACGTGCCCCTGCTCAACTGGCTCCTCATGCTCGGCACGATCCTCGTCACGGCAGTCTACAACAACACAACCAGTTTGGGTCACGCCTACGGCGTCTGCGTCATCTTCGTCACCTTCTTCGACACCCTCATGGTCACCCTCGTCGCCATCCTCGTCTGGCGCCTGCCCGTCTGGCTCATTGCCCTCCCGGCCCTCATGTTCGCCACCCTCGACGGCCTCTACCTCTCCTCGGCGCTCAACAAGGTCCCCGATGGCGCGTGGTTCACGCTTCTCATCTCCGCCCTCATGGCCGGCATGTTCCTCCTCTGGCGCTTCGGCAAGGAGAACCAGTGGCGCGCCGAGGCCGAGGACCGCTTCCAGCCCAGCACCCTCGTCACCAAGAACAAGGAGGGCATGCTTGCGCTCACGCAGCGCTGGGGCGGCGATGTGCTTTCCCCTGTCAGCGGTTTCGGTATCTTCTTCGACAAGACGGGCGTACAGACGCCAAGCGTTTTCACGCACTTTGCCTCCAAGCTTGGCGCGCTCCCCGACGTGGCGGTATTCTTCCATCTTCACCCCGTCGAGGTTCCCACTGTTCCTGATTCAGAGCGCTACCACATCTCGCGGTTCGCAAATCTGGCGGGCTGCTATCGCCTCGTCGTCCGCCACGGTTTCATGGATGAAGTCGTCAGTCCCGATCTGGGCGCGTTGATTTACGAGCAGGTGCGCAAATTTGTCGTCCAGCAGGCGGCGAGTAAGGCGGCTACCGCATGCGGAGAGACGACGACGGACGCCTCGTGGGAGGACACGGAAGGCCCTGTGGAGCTTCGGGACGAGAAAGTTGCGGCGGAGCTGGCGAAGCTGGATCGTGCTTATTCGCACAAGGTGCTGTATATCGTCGGTAAGGGGCAGATGCATATCCGGACAGGGACGAGTATTCTCCGGCGCTTCACTTTGGGTACTTTCTTGTGGATTCGGGATAATACTCGGGCCAAGATTGCGAATCTGAGGTTGGCGATGGATAGGGTTGTTGAGGTTGGGTTTGTCAAGGAGATTTAAGAGTTATACATACACACAAGTACATAATGATGTTATGTCGAGGGGTTTTGGTGGTTGGGATTGAATGGTGGTGCTGTACTGGAATATGTTGGTTTCGTAGTTTAATTCCAACTGAACCTTTCCCCCAGAGATGACTTCCGCAGCTTCTGTCGTTTTTGTGCTCTATAGTTGCCTTGGCAATCATCTTGTGCTGCATGTTGGCAGGAAGTGAGTCGTCCTGCTCGTGCCAAGGTGTTCTGGTACAGGAATCTATTCTGTGGACGTAGTCTCCTTACGTGCAACGGCTGCAGTTCACATCCCCGGAAGTAGGGAAAGTGTCAGAAGAAGATACGATCTTATGTTCGAAGACGAGACGCAATCGAGTCGATGAATTTTAGTGGAGTACACATCTTCTGAACAAAGGAAGACGCCTATCTGTTCATGGTAACACGACGAGCACGGTGCGTATGTATAGCCTGCCTCGCTCAGTTTCAGAAATGAATTACTAGAGGTTCCTTGAGGGGGTGGGGCATGATACGCGGTAACATTGTACTAATGCTGTGTAACATTGCAGCGCGCCTTATGCCCCAGTGTTGAGGAATCAGGTCGAAGGGCTCTAAAGAATATGCCAGCATATCGACATCGCCGTCCAAGCTGCCATCGAAATATGATGTTTTTATCTATAGAGGTGCTCAGAGTATTCCGACTTTGCCGCCAAAATTTGGAAAGTGCATTGATTATCAAGCTCAAAACTTGGAAGAAATCGTGGTTTGGAGGAAGGCGGTATTCCAGGCCCTGCAGCTTGATCGTGTCCATAGTTCTCTCAAGCAGTGTCAGATATTGTCGGCTCTGTACCCTAAAAGCCAGCTCGACTTCTAGATATCTAGACTAGCCGTATTATAATGAAACCGTATTTTCCTTGCGCTGCACTTGATGCCAAAGGACATGAGAAAGATGTCACGAGTTATGGTACATATTCATAGGCATACGGATTATGATTAAGTAGTTCAACTATTTGAATAAAAATAAATCAAAGAGAAAGGTCTGTATATAAGATATATATAATACATACCTAATATAGTACGTAACAAGCATTCCGTGAGATGCGGCTACTATCCCTGTTACGTGACAAAAGATCACAATAAGGAGGTTCGTCGAATGCATTATCTGTTTCTCTCATCCTCTTAAGAAATACTTCTGCGCAGTCCAATCTGTTGATTAATTCTGTAAGGATTACTAGTGTAAAGATGAGACAAATAAAAGAAAGGGGTTAAGTAAGAATGTCTCGGGGCAAATCAAACAATCTTATGCTCTTCAATCTTCCTGAGCGCCGGTTGCTCTACCTCACCAAGGAACCCGTGGTTGTTCAGAACCCTCCAGTATGCATTCTTCATCACCACGGCATTGTAAGTCTTGTCCTCCCACACCACGACCTTGTGGGCGATATTATCTCTTTGAACCCGCATGTCGTTCAGCTCTTTGCCATACGTGTCCCAGTTTTCGGCGTTTTGATTGACTTCGTTTTGAAGGGCTCTATTCTTCGTTTGCAGGGGTTCCAAATCTTCAGTGAGCTTCTTGTTGGCCTTCTTGAGCTCGTCAACCTCGTCCGTGAGAGTCTTGTTGAGGTTCTTCTGGACGAGAAGCTGAGCCAGAGCGGAATCTCTTTCGGCCTTCAGCTTCGCTACCTCCTCGGTGAGGGCTGTGACGCGAGCCTTTGCAGCTGAAAGGGCGGGCAGAGCCTGTTCCAGCTCTCTCTTCAGCTTCAGCCTGGCATCCCTCAAGCTGTCGAGTTCCTGGTGGTCCTCAATATCGTGCTTGTGGCCTTCCTTAATGTCATCCTGAAGCTTGGTCACCCTGGCCTCCAGCTGATTGACATCATCGTGGGCCCGTTTCAGAAGGTCTTCAAGGGTAGCGATCTTTGCCTTCTGCACCTTGTCGTCGCTGTTCAAGATGTCTCTGCCCTTGATGAGCTCCCGGATCTGGGCCTCGGCAGCAGCGAGTTGGCTGTCGCGGGCGTGGAGATCGCTATCGAGAGCCTTGAAACGCTGCTAAATGTTAGCATACAATGTATGAGAAAATGACTAGACCAATGAATGCATACATCCTCGGCGTACTTGGCAAGATAGCCAGCTTGGTCGATGAAAGCCTGAGCGTGAGTCAAGGTGCTGACTAGTCCGCGCGGGAAAGGCAACGGCGCTAGGATGCGAGGCAGAGACGGCTGAGTCTGAGGAAGTCGGAGCTCTACCTCGGACTTGTCGGGACTGGACTCAGGGGGGCTGAAGTCGCTGTTTTGGATGGTCAGCTATATCCACATCAAGGGAAAAGAGTATACTAACTGAGAGTGACGGTCCAGGTGAACAGCAAGAGCGAAATCACCAATCTCTTGGCTAACATTGCTCTCGATTCCACTTCCCTTCATGTGGACAGCAAGTCTCTCGGTGCTCTGCTGCCAAGTGCAAGTCACATGATAGAAGGAGTTGTACTCAAACTTGACAGTCTTCTCGGGGCTAGAAAGGATAGTTTGCTTGGCGACGTGGACGTTGGGGTTCTTCGGCTTTCCTTCGCCATTCTTGGTCCACTGCCAGACGGCCAAAACGGGCTTATCCTTGCCGAAGCCCTCAGGGACGATGAAGGTAGCCATCTCGTTAGTAGCATAGTTGGGCCAGTTGATCTTGCCAGTCCAGATGCGCAGGGAGCCGGAGGGGGTCTGGGACTCAGACTTCCAGATACGGTTGAAAGTCATGGTGCTCTTGTCCTTATTGGGGTTCGACATGGTGACCTTGAGCTCGCCGTAGACCTTCTGGGTAGTGATCTCCCAGGAGTAGTAGTGCGAGTTCTTGAGCGTGAAGACATCATCGCCGCTTGCCGTCTTGGAGACCTTGTCAACAACGAGGTTGAGAAACCAGTTGGCCTTCTGCGCGCCGCGGGCGTCCTTGGTCCACTGCGAGAAGAGGTAGGCAGGGTCACCGGCGCGGGCGGGACCGTTGGGCAAGGTGATGACAAAGGTCTCGTCCAGGCCGTAAGGCTTCCAGTCGAGCTTTCCGAGATAGACGTACATGGCGGTGGATTTGACCAGCGGGGCAGTAGTAGAACTGGAAGAGGAAGAAGAAGAAGCGGAAGGGGAATTGTTGCTGTCCTTCGGAGGAAGTGGTTTCTTGGGTTGGGGCAGTGGGGATGGTGGAGAGGGAGGTAGATATCTTCTGAATGGGATGAGAGGAAGTGAGAGGATTCGTAGGATGAGACTGAACATCTTATAGTTTGTGATGTGATGGAAAAAGACCTTGTGTGTTGTTCTTCTTCTTGCAATTTATGCGAATTTTCCAAAGCCCAAACCACAACGCGAGATGGCTTTTCGCCGTCGGATTCCCTCTCCTTGGAGTTTGTTGTTGCAAGCGCTCCTATGCACGCTTTCGTTCGATGGCTTCCAGCTGAACGAGGTCCCCGTGGCTACCTGAAAGCTGAAGCGAGCGAGACAGAGCTGATGAGGAGTCAATTCCTGATGTTCTGTTGGGCAGAAACCGAGATGTTGCAATCAGGGATCTGGCCCATCTCCATGGACATTGAGAGAAGCGCATTCGAATCTCGGATGGAGTATCCCGCTTCTGGATGTTATTTTGAGGCTTGCCTAGCGCCGGCTGATAGCTGTGACCTGTGAACGCTGGGAATGGGCAAGTCTGTCGCGAATGAGACATTCGGGAGCTCGAAGGGACACTGCGATTGGCCCAATACCGCAGATCTCGAGAGCTTCACGAGAAGCTCTCCTCATGTTCTTTGACAGTCTCTACGGTACTGCATGAGCTTCCCGAATGCACATGACTGCTTCGAAACTTACAAAAGTCATTGATGCACAAATCTCACTACAGGAAGTGATCCCGATCCTGTTGGCTAATCAGGCATCTCCGATGGCATGTGCGTGAATCGAACTTTCAGAAGGGCTTTCACGAAGAGCTGAGGACATATCGTAATTTGCTGTTTGACGATCTCTCGACGGTAGGCATGTGTCGACGATAGCTGCAGCCCGCCCATTCCCGCCCGTTACTGATCGATGCCGCTTTCGGGCCATTTTCCAAGACAAAATAGAAGCCAGAGTTCCTAGAGCTTTCAGCTTGGCGTCTAGATCAAGTGCGGGGGAACTCGCTAGGAACTTTACCGACTGACATACGCAAGCCACCGAACGACAAGTAAGAAGCACCTCATTCGAGTCGCTCGGTGAAGCTCAGGCCATGAGTGGTCTGGACCCCTCATGCAAGCAAACCAATATGGTGATTGATCATGTACCGGTGAGGGACGGCACGCGGCGGCTGAAGTCGCTAGCACGGTAGGGCATTTCTGGACACTGCATTTTGGATGCTTGGCCGAGACAAAAGTCTCGGCTGGGCAGTAACCCTGGATGAATGCGACGAGACAGACCCTGAGTCTAAAGCTTTCGCCCCCAAGGGACTGCTCGAGGAAGATTGATCACAATGCGGGGTTTATTAGTTGGAAGATGGCAAGGCGAGTATTGAGATTCCGGGATCGGAAATTCCTCCTTTTATTCATCTACTGCTATCGATTACAGCCATCACTTCCTGAGTTTATCATATGCCCATTAAATGTCGAAAGGCCGTAGGAAGTCTAATCGATCTTCTACATTTCTCGTCATGCCCAAGAGGTCTTAGATCTTGGTCAGCAAATATACACTGTCGTTGATGACGGTATATTTCATTCTGCACCCAAGCTGATGGACCTCGCCGTCGGTCTCGCTCGGAGCACCCATCTCTCTTGATGTTGGCAGCAACAGTCGTGACAAGGCTGGTGTAAATCCAAGTCATCGATGATGTCTATTTCGACAACGACATCATCAGCGGGAGCAGTATGGCATCAGAGCTGATGGAAAGCCTATTGCCGAATCTCATCTTCCGTCGGCCTTTGCTGCTTCATGCATTGGAGTTTCATCGCAATGCTCCAATGCATGCCGTCGTGATGCCGTCGATATGATGTAGAGCCAATGCCAGAGATTGCGGTCGAGCATGTCGATCATGCTGTGTGTGGCCCTGGCCGAGACAGCGTGTCGCGCCCTTAGATTGTTAAGGCTGCTAGAATGAGCGTCTGTGATGCACATAAATAGGCCATGCAGACTCGTGGCTCGACGTCATCGGGTTCGCGATGTCAGTCGATGCTCTCAACATCGCCCACAATGGTAGCTGATGATGGGGTGTTCGGCGTTCTCGGCCGAGCGCTTTTCCGGACCTCGGAGGTCCCCCCTGTGAGAAGCACGGCATTACGGAATGTCGCCGGGAGAGATCGACTAAAGTGCCAGGTCCAAGTTAACGGGAAACGGCCTCAGTATTTGCGTCTCTTTCGCTGATTTCAGATGAAGTAGCTTAATCAGTAACCAAGCCAGTAAGTGATCAGATTCAGCATCTAGAGAGCCAGAAGGTCAGTAATATGCACGTTATAGTCGAGAGAGGTATTCTTACAGTTCCCAAATGCCATCGACTTTAGTGGCGCTTGGAAGAATGTCCACCAGCTCATCATCCGACTCAGAGGGTGACTCTGGAGTGCATCCGTAGAGGTTGACTTTGATGGCAACGTCGCGGATAGAGACGACACGAGTAGATGGATCCAGGCCTTGGAACTCAACCACACGAAGAGAGTGGAACATGTCGCTTGGAATCTCCTTGTGGACTATGCTGATGGTAAGCAGTGCGATCCCAAAAGAGAATGAAGAAACTTACAAACTGGCTCCTTCAAGAGGTCAGCCTCAAGTGAGATGACAGTGTCATCCTTGAGTTTGGGTGCGCTCCATTCTCTTTCAAGCTTGGAGAGAAGCTGAGGCACGTTAGATGACGGAAAATGGGATCAATGAGGTTCATATCAGAGAACTGAACATACCAGTTGGCATCCCTTGTCTGTGTGCGCAAGCTGTTCTCATTGTAAGCAACTGTCCGACAAAATTTGGGGGGAAAAGCTCGTGAAAATGAGCATTGCGGGGCAGAACGTACACCTTTGCCATCCTTAAAACGGGCCTCAACATAAGCGATGCCCTTCTTGGGCTTGGAGATGAAGATGTAGTCGTCGGTCCGACCAAAGGTCAATTGGGTCTCGCTCATCTTGAGTGTGTCGAGCATGTCCCTGTTTCTCAATTGCTCTCGGAGATCGTCGTCGATGTCGGCGGGCAGTTTGTGGAGGAGAGAGGGGCATGGAGGGGTTCGTGAAATGGGGCAGAAAAGATTGGAAATTGCCGAAATTTTCGTGGTCGATTGGCGAATCCGGGAGGAGTGGAACGACCGGGGAAGTGGTTTCCCTCTTTTTTTTTTCCTCTCCTTCCTTCCTTTTTTTTCTCGATGTACTTTGTACCGGTTGTGGGCCGACAAAAGCCGTGGAGGCAGGTGCATCCAATGCAGGTCGGTTTGGAGGAAGGTGCAGTCCAATTGGATGGGAAGGCAAGGGCTGATCCCAATTCCACAGCGTCGGGAAAGAGCGACTCGGGAGGGTATGCGGTGCAGCGGTGGGCTTGAAGCCTGGAGTCTGGACGGGAATGGACGGGACTGGACTGGGGAAAAGGGAGGGCGGGAACTGGGTAAATGGAGGGGAAGGGGCGGGAAGACGAGCGCTAATAACCACGGCGGCAGGGACCGGTCGTATTAAGGAACCTTGGGAACGTCTCCAAATGTCGCCGGACGCAGTTTGTCACTTCGATTAAGGTACGGATGCCCGCTTACAGACCCAAATACAAGGAACATCGAGACTGAGACTTTGACAAGAGAGAAAAGTGACACTAGGAGAACCAATCCAGACCCGTCGATAACAAAGGCAATGGCCGCCGCTCCCCTTGCTTCGATGAAGTTTGCTGAAGTTTCGGTTATAAAAAAGAACGGCGGCCAGCCAGAACAAGAACAATCAAACAATGAGATGGTTCTTCGACCGTCTTTGCATCAGAGCCACCCGCGCTGCACTCGCCCCCGGCCGGGCCGCACCTTGGCACTCGAGTGGCCCTGCAGACTGTTTCGCCCGAGTCTCAACTGAAGCAAGACGTTTTATTCCCTTTGCTGCCTGCTCTTTGCTCCCGTTTCTCATGTCGTTGTTTTCAACTTCAACACCCTTCCGACGGAGTATGTCCGCAGCATTTGTAGGTACATGCGCCAAATCCAGACTTGTTCTCTGCAGAAGCCATATCTGGCCATGTGTAGACGGGCGCATCAGTTGTCATCGTCTGCGTCCATGGGCGCCATGCCTCTCTGAACTCTGTACTGCAAACGGTGTTACTCAAGGCGCGCTGCAGACGCCAAGTCTCTGCAGCCACTGGCGCCCGATGATCTAGCTCTTTGTCGCCGACTGCAGATGACCACACTGTCATTCAAAGAATCGAGGAAGAGGTACAACACCGCGATGCACCGCCTTCCCAATAATCGGTATGAATGCACGATGCACGATGCACGAAGCTGGAACATGGTTCCGATGTCTGTGATGGGCACACTGCAAACATTACTTGTCAGTGCGCGGCTTGCCCAGATGGCACTTTCACCAGGAACGCATTGAAACCTGTGGAATTTTGAGGCGGAAATTCCCATCCATCTCAACTTTTGGTCGTCCGAGCACTTGGTAATTGCTGCCAAATACTCTGCCCGTGGAACAGAGATAGCATGGAAAACTCCGCCAAACGGCTTCTTCGTTGAGGCTGTGCTGTCTCACGGTGAAGCTTTTCGGCGTGCTCGTTCGAAATGCAGCTCGCCTGCAGCACCGGGCATCAGAACTAGCTAGACAGAGCGCCGCGTGGCTGTGTAAGCCCTGCAGCTTCACTTCATGAGCTCTGAATTCTTCCCCTGCAAGAATGGAGGTAAGTATCTCCCTCGGATCAGCGGTGGTGAACAGAGTGGAAGGGCCGAAATAAGCCGGGAGAGCGTCGGTCTACCTAGGTCCCACCCCACGGCAGTGGGGCCGATGATCGCCAAAACTTTTGAGGGAGCAGCCGAGCAGCCGTCCGTCTTGGCCGTCACTAATTGTCCTGCAGATAAAGGAACAGTAAAGGGTGAGTATCTTGAAGCACCGCGTATCAAATCTAAGGTCAAGTGGCTTGCCGAAAAAGTAAGCTGTGCCGTAGGGCCTCTCATTCGGCATCTGCAATGTGCCGGCCGCAACCTTGCGTACTCTTCTTCTCATTGAACAATTGGGACCATGACCGGATAGCAAAAGGAAAGCCTTATAGGGCTGCCGGAACACCCCGTACTCTTGAGGGGCCTTTTTGTGCATTTTGATGCAGAAGAATGCAGGCACAGCGTGCGCACTCGCGCCCTTCGATCCCTCGTGTGGCTGGAGCGCTGGTTCATCCCAGCCACCTCATTAAAACTGTGGCGTTGCTTATCTAATACCACCAGAACCACAATCACCCGACGCATCATCACGTCACAGGTTCGGATGAAAGTGGAGACCTCCCTCGGGCCTGGAGCTCCCAGCACCTGTTTCAACCCACTACCGTACCTCACGATTTGGAGTCTCTCCAACACATCACCAATTTCTACCCAACGACTCGCGACTCAATAGCTCCATCAGTCGCATCCGAATCGGGGAGACCTGCTTCACGCAAGATGGAATATTTGGTGTTTGAAGACAAACCGCCAGAGGCCATCAAACCGAGCGATCGTGACGTTTGGGTCCAACTCGGTTTGTCCCTGGTTCTTGGCCTCACAGCATTCACCACCTTCTGCTTCTTGCGCCCACGATGGCCGACCCTGTACGCCGCGCGCAAGCGCAGACTGGACCCCAAAATCGGTTTGCCCGCACTGCCGGATACCTTCTTTGGGTGGATTCCGGGACTTTATCGCGTTACTGAGGAGCAAGTCCTCGCCTCTGCCGGTCTCGATGCCTTTGTCGTAAGTCCGAAGATACCACTCGTGACTGGGCATACTTATCTGACGGGAACAGTTTCTTGCCTTCTTCAAAATGGCTATCCGCATTCTGGCTATACTGGCCTTCTTCGCCTATACCGTGATGCTACCCATCAATGCTGCGCTCGGACCTGAGACTTTCCCTCCAACGAAACCAAAACCTAGTAAAACTCCTACGGCCTCTATCGCGATGGAGACTCGCGCTCTGGGAGTTTATTCACACGACGAAAACTCGGTCTGGGATGCTCCGGACGGCGACGACGAGAGTTTCAACATGGCAAAGAGCTACATCTGGGCATGGCTGGCGTTTGGCTACTTCTTCACGGGCTTGACCCTCTACGTCCTAAACAAGGCGACCTTTAGAGTCATTCATGTTCGTCAAGAGTACCTCGGCACACAGTCAACAATCACCGACAGAACATTCCGCCTTACTGGCATTCCTCGAAATCTACGCGACGAAGGGAAAATCAAGAAACTCATCGAAAAGCTAGAAATTGGCGAGGTCGAGCATGTCAATCTGTGCTGCGACTGGCGGGAGCTCGACTCGCTCATTGCTCAAAGAGCGCAGGCTTTGGCTCAGCTTGAAGAGACTTGGAGCGTGTATCTCGGAAAACAGGCAGCGCTCCCCAAGTCAGTCCAGCGCCTCCGCGACCCCCAGGCCGAGCCCTCAGTCTTGGAGCCTCGAGAAGACGAAGTCGACGAGGAGGCTGGAGAGAATGGTGGATTACTAGGGCACGAAAACATCAACCCCGAACTCGTCGAGAGACCGCGCCCCAAAGTGAGATTATGGTATGGCTTGCTCAAACTTCAGAGTCGCAAGATAGACGCCCTTGACTACTACGAGGAGAAGCTGCGACGCCTCGACGACAGAATCCGCGAGGCGAGAAAGAAGAACTTCACCCCGGCCGATCTGGCCTTCGTCACGATGGACTCGATCGCCGCTTGTCAGATGGCAATCCAGGCCCGCATCGACCCTCGACCGGGACAGCTTCTTACGAAGCCCGCACCCGCTCCTTCTGATGTAATGTGGCCCAACACGTACGCACCTCGTGGGATTCGTCGCCTCCGTTCATGGATCATTACGATATTTGTCGCCGTCCTCTCCGTGCTGTGGTTGACAATCGTTGCGTCTATTGCTAGTCTGCTAAGCGTTCGCAACTTCCAGACGTGGTTCCCTGGCATTGTTGGATTTTTCGACCAATATCCAACACTACGTGCCTTGATCGAAACCGGCTTGCCAACGCTTCTCGTTTCGTTGCTGAACGTTGCCGTGCCATATCTCTACGAATACCTCTCGTACGAGCAAGGTATGATCTCCAAGGGTGACGTGGAGCTCTCCATCATTTCCAAAAACTTCTTCTTCACCTTCTTCAACATCTTTGTTGTCTTTGCCACTTCCAACGCAGCTTTCACCGTTGCCAACTTGGTTCGTCAGATCCAGGATATCTGGAAAAGTCCTGCTACCCTGACGCGACAAATTGCCGGGCAGATCCAGGACCTCGGAATATTCTACACCAACTTCATCATGCTTCAAGGTATTGGCCTCTTCCCCTTTAGGCTGCTTCAAGTCGGCAGCGTCTTCCTCTACCCGATCTACCGGATGGGCGCCAAGACCCCCAGGGACTTTGCCGAAATCATGCAGCCAACTGTGTTCAGCTACGGATTCTACCTACCGACGGCAATGCTCATTTTCATGCTGTGCCTGTTGTACAGCACATTGGGATTCGGCTGGCTCATTCTGACCGTCGGCCTCTTTTACTTCATTCTTGGCTACTTCACTTACAAATACCAACTGCTCTACGCAATGGACCAGCCTCAGCATGCGACCGGCGGCGCCTGGAGAATCATCAGTTACCGCGTTATTCTTGGTCTGTTCGTGTCGCAGGTGATACTTTCCAGTATCATGGCACTGTCGCTTGCCTTTGTCCAGTCTATTGCTGTCTTACCTCTGATTGCATTTACGGTCTGGTACAGCTTCTACTTTAAACGTCGTTTCGAGCCGCTTACGCGATACATATCTCTGCGCAGCATCCGCATTGAGATTGACCCTGAGGATGCGGCTGTACTTGACGAAGACTTTGAGGGGCCGCGACCCTCGCAAGGTTTGCTCAGGCGCGGGAGCACCATTGATGAGGACAAAGAAAAGGGCTTGACCTTTGCGAATCCAAGCTTGACCTCTCGGTATGTTGAACCATGTTGAACCATGTCGATTCGTTCCTGTTCATTAACTCTCCGCAGTCTAGAAGAGCCGTGGATCTACCAGGATCCGCCGCCAGTCCACAATAACACGGACGACGACGAAGAGAGCGGCCCGGATACGGAGACTCCAAATGCTCCCGAGAACACGGCCTCGGCCGCCTCAGACAGCTCAATGAGCCTGGGCGACACGCACATCTGGCGACAGCAGGCTGACAGCAACAATCGCTAGTGCGTAGGAGCTTCGCCAAGCTGTTTGCAGCTGCGTTTGTAGATACTCTCATGTGTGCATAAGGGAACATTGCTTAATGATTAGGAGACGCCGGGGTGGGTAGCGGGGGTAACAGCACTATACCACTGGAGTTTGGAGTGATTGAGTGTTTCCATCAAGATAATGAGAATTCATGAACGATGCAGACAGACGGATTCAGTGACAGGCTGGTCCATGTGGTGATACTGTCGAAGTCTCAAGACGAATCCCCCCGGTTTATAGGTCTTGCCAAGACACCGACCGCGGGTTTATGCTATGGTCAGTCACAGAATACTTTCAAGAATCGCAAAACTCGTGATGAAGCTGGTAAGCTTAGTGGATCCTTGCACTGGTGCTACACTCCATTCGGAGACTTCCAAAGCGCCATCATCGACCACCAAAATCGACAATCTTCCACCTCGCGATGAGCGGAGCTTGGCCGTTCCGGATCGTGGAAATGACAAGGAGGTCTACGTTCGCGGTCGGAGGTCGTGAGCAGTCGGCGGAGATGGAGGCGAGGGCAGAGAGATTGACAGGTTCTGCTTGGCTGCATGTCAGATGGACTATCACACCGGCCGGTCTACTCGCGGAGAGTAAAAGCCCCGCGAGGTCTGTGTGTGTATCTTTGGTTGTCTCTGACACCGGCAACGGCAGCGGTAACGGGTAGGCAGCCAAGATCTGACTGCTTGAGCTTGGGACCCGAGTGGCCGATAGACCGGGGCTATCTCTCAAAGAGCCCAAAGAGTAGATAATCGAAAAGCCAAGGCTCAAAATGCGTCACTCCGTCTACGTTACATTAGGGTCTAGTGACGATCACAGGAAGGAATCTTTTCCTTAAAGGCTTGGCGGCTTTAGGGACGGGGGCTAGAGGGTTGGAAACGCCGACCACGAGGTGTGCCGGGGCGGATGGGGGCGCGGGAACCGTAGGCGCGAGCTCCGACTTTTTTCGAAACGGGACCCACTATTTTTGAAGTCTTTACCTCGTGAGCTCAAGGTATGCGATAGCGCTGGTTATGGTTCAACGGTTCGTTAATACCCGTTTGTTTACACCTTTATTTACCTACCTTCGAGGGTTAGTAGCCGTACACATGAGTAAGGTAGGTGATCATGGGATAAAATCCACGATACCGGGTGCTAGTCCGTCAGGCAGCAATTGCCAAAATGGCAACCCACGTCAATGGTCAAGGTCTCAGGATCTCCAAAGAAATGTTAGCACCTCGTGCCATCCACACCGTAGCCCATCTTGCCACGAGAAAGAGGCTCTTTTAGAATGAAACCTTAGCTTGCCCCTACTCCCACTCCCACCATTCCGGGCTCATCTCGCAGGTCTGCGTTCAGGGAGAAGCACCCCTTGGAGAATCGTAAGATGCTCTGTCATCGCGGGCTCCCAACCCCCACCCTTGACAGGTACACTGCAGACTGCAGTATCCCCTTATCCACCTGCAGTCAGTTCTGGAACCGTTGGAGCCTCTGGAGCCTCTTCTTGTATCACCACTTGTTGATCTCTGCGACATCGGTGGCATCTGTCAGACTGTCGCCCAGTTGAAAAGGTCTCGAATTGCTCGAGAGACGCCCGCTGGGCCCTCTTATTAACCTCTTGGCTCGCCTCGTGGGTTTTACATCTAGGAGGAGAATCGGGGCCACCGCCATGTGGGAACAATTCAGCTGTACACCGTAGGCTGTAGCAGCACGACTTCGGAACTTCCTAGTCGCCTATCAGTGAGATGGTGATACGCCCAAACACCGAGGTGACTTGGGCTTCTCGCTGATAACGCCGCGGACGCAAGCCTGTGGTGAGTAAGGTATCAGGGAGTGAGTTCCTGCCCATGGCCCCCCACTTGGGTCCGGCGGGAATAAGCACAATCTTGCAAGCGTAATCAAATGCATGCACTAAGAGTCTTGAGATCCTTGGAATTCGAGAAAACCTTTTTGCAGCGGTACCCACTTGCTGAAGTCCTTGCTTGGTTGCTACGTTGAAGGTATCGTGCTTCGAAGCCTCACCGGCGTCGTTCATGTTGGCTGGAGAGGAGCATCCCCAGCTGAAGTATGTACCTTGGCTGGTTACCCTTGACGAGACCCCAATCATCAAGACTTTAGAGGCACATAGAAAGAATTTCAAAGAAAAAAGGTGTGGGTTTTGCGGCAAGCTGATCAACTCGTCAAGAAGCTGCCACTCCCAACGGCAAGTTCCATAGCAACGAAATCTCGGGAAGCCATCTGCGTGACTGACTGTGTGTCCGGCCGGAGGGCCCACTTTCAAGCCCGCCGGGTATCCACGCGGTCCGTGCATCCCGGACGAAAGGCGCCCAGCTCGGCTCTGGAATCGTAAATTCGCAAGGTACTTCGGTAAATACCAACTTGTCAACCGATACAATTAGCTGTATCCCAGGCTTCGAAAGCCCGTGGTTCTTGACTTCTGAATACCGACAAAGAAGGATGAATGAAGCTATTCGAGGCTCAGACGGAGAGAGATCGTGAGCAGGCGTCTCCAGAAGGGGAGTAGACAAGAGAATCGCTTCGCAGATAGAAGTATCAACGATTCTGAGGCTCAATTGTTGACAAGTCCTCGGCTATGGCTCGAAAAAAATCCAGAGATGAAAAATTTGGTATGGATCGCCTCAAGTTTGATTTAGTATGACGACACCCCGAGCTCGTCCCGAGATTTCTCCCCCCTGTTCCTCAGCCCTGGGAAGGCCACACAATCGCGGACGTCGGACTGGGGCTACCCCTGTCATCCAGAGGCCAAGACGCTCTAGTGCCGCCCAAAAGTCATTCCCTCTTATTCCCAGACCCGTCCTGCTTTTGCATTTTTGCGTCGCCGGGCAGAGCCGCGAAGAAGTGTGTACTTTTCACAAGAACGAGAAGCGTATTGAGGGTTTCGTTTTGGCTGACTGAGATCTCAAACTTGGAATAGCATTTATTTTTCCCTCAAAAGCTGCTGAGTCCGGGGTCGCCGTGGACATTTCCCCATGAGAATTACGGATGAAGTTGCGATGACGATTTGCTGGATCCGTTCCCGCTGCGTGTTCTTCCAACCTCAAATGAAGCTTTTTCCAAACACGGCCTGTCGACCAGACCAGACCAGCATTCTCGCTCTAGTCCAATCCTGGGATAGCCTCAGAATCTGATTCAGTCTCTTCAGTCTTTACAGTATGAAAGGTCAGAGAAGCCCCCTGCACGCGCGCCTAGAACCAGTACCGCCCTCCGTAGAGCAAAGCCAAAAAAGCAACAGTCGGCGCTCGTGTCAAACGCGCCGCCGACATTTTGAAGAGGCTCTATTCGCGCTGGCCACACAAACTGTTACTTTGTTACTCTGCCCCCCACTCCAAACCCGACTTCTTGGCTCTCGCCTCCCCGTGATGGCCGTCCACTACCTTCTTCGACCAGAGCCGCCAAACCCAAAGCTGCAGGGAGCTTGCCATTGCATCTGCTAGGGCGGCGCGAACGGGCAGCACGTTATCTCGTACCTCTCACATGTTTCTTTTTCTCTAGGCAGCTTGGAATGTCACCCCTCCGTTCTCGCAATTTTTGACACACGCCCCTTCGCCTTTCCGCGGTGGGGAACATCCCGGCGGAAAGAAAATCAGAGAAAGTGGTCCACGAAAACTCGACGCGTGTAGGTATATTACACTCAGAAAGAGCAAAAGGACCCTCACATGAACGACTCACGGACCATGCTGTTATCGCTGCGTCTAGACTCGACTCTACTGCAAATTTTGAGAGTAAACAAGGGGGTAGGAGGGAGAACAATGGAACACGACGATAAACCGGGTTGGGCGATTCGGACGGGAAAAGCGGGTCTCCGTCCATCCAGATAAGTGGGGCACCACCCCGAATGCCGCCGCCGAAGTATCCCATTCCCAAGCCATAGCCCGAATTGCGACCGGTTCCCTTACTCTCAGGTTGTTTACCCATTCAATGGAGTGCAGGGGAGGGGCGTGCGTATCTTTCCCGATGCAAGGCACCTTGTTCATCTCACACCAACAGTGACTCAGTTCCCTTCGTGTGTGGCTCTTCTCCCCAAGATGAGGCCGAGTATAAAGTCAGGGTGATGCCCCCCCTTTCATCCGAGGAGGGTATCTTACTATTCCTTGATTATCGTGTGTTCAAACCGGGCCATACACCATAGCCCTCAACTCTTCAGACTTCCCTCCCAAGACCCCCCTTTCCCACCAGGGACCCCCTGAAGACAAACCACATCAACCAAAGCAAACACACCCAAACCGCAAAGATGGATCAGCCATCAAGAACATCATCACACACCCTACCGCCAGGCTCCTCCTCAGACTCAGACGGCGCCGCACCAGCACCCCAATACGCCCCGGTATCCGCCCACACCCGCACTCCCTCCGGCACCGCCCGCCCGAACCGCCGCTCCTCCATCGCCTCAAACGTCCTCCACCCCGTAAAGACGAAGGAGGAAATCGACCCAGAGCTGGACGTAAACCTCCCCTACCGCACCCTCTCCCCCAACGCAAACCTCGACGAGTACCGCGTAGAAACCCACAATGGCGAGATCCCAGCCGACGGCTCAGCAGCGCCCGCGGGCCGAGGAGACTACAAGCTCGTCACCTTCGTCCCCAACGACCCCCAGAACCCAAAGAACTGGAGCAAGGCATACAAGTGGTACTGCACAATGGTCGTCGCCCTGACCTGCTTCGTCGTCGCCTTCTGCTCCTCCGTAATTACGGCCGACATCGAGGGTGTCGCAGCAGAGTTCCACGTCTCAGAGGAAGCCGCCCTCGTCTCCATTACCGTCTTCGTCATCGGCTTCGGCATCGGTCCCATGGCCTTCGCGCCCCTTTCCGAAATCTACGGCCGCCAGGTGATTTACGCGTCCACCCTCCTCCTCGCCGTAATCTTCATCATCCCCTGCGCCGTCGCCAAGAACCTCGCCACCTTACTCGTCTGCCGCGCCATCGACGGCATTGCTTTCTCCGCGCCCATGACCCTCGTGGGCGGCACCCTCGCAGACCTCTGGCGCAACGAGGAGCGCGGCGTCCCGATGGCAGCCTTCTCCGCCGCGCCCTTCATCGGCCCCGCCATCGGTCCCTTGGTCGGAGGCTTCCTCTCCGACGCGGCAGGCTGGCGCTGGCTGTACTGGATCCAGCTCATCATGGCCTTCGTCGTCTGGGTCCTCATCTCCTTCACCGTCCCCGAGACCTACGCGCCCACGATCCTCGCCCGCCGCGCCGCGAAAATGCGCAAGGAGACCGGCGACGCGACCCACGTCACGGAGCAGGACATCGACATGCGTCCCTTCAGCGAGCGCCTGGGAATCTTCCTCATCCGGCCCTTCCAGCTCCTCTTTGGCGAGCTCATCGTCTTCCTCATCTCCATCTACATGTCCGTCCTCTACGGCCTGCTCTACATGTTCTTCGTCGCCTTCCCCATCATCTACCAGAAGCGCAAGGGCTACTCCGCCTCCTCCACGGGTCTCATGTTTATCCCCCTCGCCGTCGGCGTTCTCTTGTCGGCCGCCTGTTCCCCTTGGGTGAACAAGCACTACCTCACCCTCGTCGCGAAGCACAACGGCCACCCGCCCGCCGAGGCCCGCCTCATCCCCATGATGCTCAGCTGCTGGTTCATCCCCATCGGCCTCTTCATCTTCGCCTGGACCTCCTACGCAGATCTCCACTGGGCCGGCCCCGCGTTCGGCGGCTTCCCCGTCGGCTTCGGCTTCATCTTCTTGTACAACTCGGCAAACAACTACCTCGTCGACTCCTACCAGCACCAAGCCGCCTCCGCCCTCGCCGCAAAGACCTGCATCCGCTCCTTCTGGGGCGCCGCCGTCGTCCTCTTCACCGAGCAAATGTATGACCGCCTCGGCGACCAGTGGGCCTCGTCCCTCCTCGCCTTCCTCGGTCTCGCGTGCTGTGCGATTCCCTTCCTCTTCTGGGTCTACGGAGCCCGCATCCGTGCCAGGAGCAAGTACGCCTATTCTGGTGATGACGAGGAGACGTCGGGATCCGATGAGGAAAAGGCCAAGCCGCCGAAGAACGCGTTGGCTCCTACCCGCACCTTTGAGCCCGCGTAAGCGATTCGGATATTCGATATGTATACATCTCGATACATAGCAAAACACCCAGAGAGCTGCTGTATCTCAGCGACTTGTTCCTGGCGCCTTGGCTATCGGCCCTGGATTCGATGGTAATCTTTGTTTATTCGGCGTAAAGAGGAGGCTGGCGTTGGATAGTGGAATCCAGGAGCGAAAGGCATTTAGACTATAGACCCATATAAAGCCCAACGGCCGGCGCCGTTCATAATCCTAAATAAAATTGAAATTGAAACAGTCGGGTTCAAGTGCATGCACATGTGGGTAATGCAACCATTTGGAAATATCAATCCGTTCTTCGTCAAACGTTTCATCTGCATGAGAGGAGCGATGCGACAGTGGATGTAGGGAATCGTCTATTCGTAAGTCGTAATCTGTAGCCATCTATTTGCTCAAGAGTTGAAGAGAAGGGTATTCACCAATCTACAGGTCTTTGTTTCATACCCACCAGCCACCAGCAGGGTTCTCCTAACCTCAGACAATACGCACCGGGAGAGACTCTCTGCGAGACATTAAAAACTCTTCCTTGACCAAAGAGTTGTCGCACTTGCGTCCCAGCATAAAGTCTTCGAGGTTGCGGAATGTGCACTCGGAGATCTCCTGCAGCGCTTCTTCGGTGAAGAAACCTTGGTGGCCACAGATGAGGACGTTGGGGAAGGTCATCAAACGGGTCAGCAAGTCGTCGTCGATAATATGACCAGAGTGGTCATTGTAGAAGAGATCTCCCTCGCCTTCGTATACGTCCAGGGCCAGACCGCCAAGATGCTTAGTCTTGAGGGCGTGAACGACAGATTTGGTATCGACGAGACCGCCACGAGATGTGTTGATGAGCATAGCGCCAGGCTTCATCTGCTTCAGCGTCTTTTCGTTGATGATATGCTTCGTCTTTTCCATCAGAGGGCAGTGCAAACTGATGAAGTCGCACTTGGGAAGGAGCTCCTCCAGAGGCAGGTACTCGCCGAGCTCCTTGAAGGCGTCTGACTCGTAGGGGTCAAAGGCGTATAGTGTGCAGCCGAAGCCCTTCATGATGCGGGCCATGGAAACGCCAATCCTGCCGGTGCCAATGATGCCCACCGTCTTGCCATGTACAGTCTTGCCGAGAAGGCCATCGAGGTTAAAGTTGCCCTCGCGGGTTCGGTTGTAGGCTCGGTGGGTGCGTCGGTTGAGGGATTGAAGCAGGGCGACGGCGAACTCGGCTACAGCCTCGGGGGAGTAGGAAGGGACATTGGCAACGAAGATGCCCAACTTTTCGGCAGTCTTAAGGTCGACGTTGTTGAAGCCTGCGCAGCGAAGGAGGATGGCTCTGCAGCCGGCCTTGTGGAGCTCCTCGACGACGTCGGCGGTGAGGGAGTCGTTTACAAAGACGCAGACGGCATCGACATCTTTGACGAGCGAGACGGTCTCGGTGGAGAGGGAGAAGTCGTGGTAGATGATGCCAAAGTCAGTGTTGTCGTCGACGAGCTTCTCGTTATGCTTCTTGAACTCTTCCTTCCTGACGTCGTGGGCGGCATTGATGTATTTCTTGTCGTACGCCTTGGCGCTGAAGACGGCGAGCTTCATTGTGGCGGTCGGACGCAATTGAGGGGTAGAGTTTGATGCCGTGGAGAGACAGTAGCTGGCTGAGTAGGTATTTGGGGAGAGTCTTCTGTAAAGGTGTCTAAGAAGAGGGTGCAGAGCAGGATGGAAAAGTTAATCGGAATTGGTGGTACGAATTGAGGGGATTTTGTATGAAGATGAGGGAGAGCAGAGACAGAGGAGAAGAAGGAGGAGGGTCGGGAACGAACGAAGCCAAGCAAAGGCGCGCGTCAGCTCCTTCCTTCTCCTTCTTGGCTGCCCGCAGACGGGCCATGCCTCCTTCCTCCTCCCTCATTTCTCCCTCCTACCTTCTCTTTCCTTAGCTACCTACCTTAAGGTACCTATTCAAAGGTACATCTTGCCTCGTGCCGCATTGGGAGCAGCAAGTGCAGTGCCCGCGTTCTTTCCTTCTCCATGTCAGTGTCAATGGCAAAATCTGCGTCAGCATCTTTCTGTGGTTGCCCAATCCGGCGCTCAAAATCAGTTTCCAGCTGAACTCTGCCAGATGACGTGGATGAACCCCCAACTGCAGCTGCTACTCTTTTTTTAAGCTTGACTACGTGGTGAATGCCATTCGCTTGCGCCCAGAGCTACCCCGCCATCCATGAATGCTTTTCTGCCAGGTCGGGAGCTCTGGGCATCTCGCTAACCGAAAGCAGAATTACAACCCCACTGGGTCCGGTCCTGTCAGAGGAACTGTCAGGCGCCCTGCCCTGGATCTTCAGGGGAGCCCCAGTAAATCTTCAGTCGCATTTGAGCGTTTTCATCGACATCACCAGCTTCACGGTTGAGGACTCGAGACAATACGAATTTGAGAATACTCAGATTCATCTTCACTCATGCATGTTGGAAAACCAATCATAAGAACAATCGGTCTCTTCACCTTAAATGCTTTTCCGGGCTGGGTCTTCCACTGCATGAACGCACCCTCTCAGGTCCACAGACACGCTCGAGGTACTGAATGAGTCAGCAAATGAGTGTAGATCCGAGAGTCGCACAAAGCTACCACCACAACAACGTTTTTGAACAAGAAACTCACGAAAATCGCGAGAAGAATGTCTTTAATAATAATATGGGCACGTGATGGGTGTTTTGTACGAATTATCTCGATCAAAAAGCAAAAGAATGATCAGTGGGAGGCTTGAACTCCCGGCCTTGGCATTACACAACATTTCAGGTGAAATATTAGTACCACGCTCTAACCAACTGAGCTAACCGACCAGTTGTTGATAATCCCCTGGAGCTGGCTCATACTTGAATGTTCAGCTTGTTCGGTTCCTCGACTTCTCCTCCCCCTCAGTTTTGCCGTGCATCCTGTCGGTTTTTGTGTTCTCCAGACTCTCTCTAATGAAGACAGCTTTGGATGGGTAGGAGCACTCTGGTATCTAAATCAGGAGATGTTGCTCTTTCAGGCACTTTGATGTCGTTGGCAACTGCTTTTCTGCCTTCCTGCAACCCACACGGCTAGCACTCACCTGCCGTTATCTCTTCACCTTCTCACTGCAACTGACAAGATGGAAACTCCAGAAACTTTTAGTCACCTGCTGGCAAGAGGCGTACATAGAGCTTGTATCCTACTTATGAGTTTGCAGAATCGCGAGTCCCCGTTCTCGTGAGAACTCATTTCTTGACCACAACATCGTCTTCAATCATCAAGCCCCGACCAGCATCAACATCACCCACGTCACCACTTGCATCACCAGCAGTTCCAGGGACTTCTATCATCGCCCGAAGTACGCCCTGAACCTTTATCCCGGTCTCTACTCTATCACTCTCTTTAGGTATCTTTTCTTCGACAACATTTCAGACCTCAGATCCCTGGCTTGACTCTGCCATGACGAACCAGCCCGGCCAGCGTCCGCTGTTGTACAGCCATGGCCATGGCTATCACGCGATGCAACAGCTGCCAGTTTCTCAAAGGCTCCCAATCGAGATATTGCTTGGTATCTACTTGCTCTTGGATCCATGCGACTTCAATTCCTCACGGCACACCTGCCGCTCCTGGTTCTTAGCCGGCATGAATGAGACTATTCTTGGCCGCATGTTGTCGAGGGGCGGGTGGACCTCGAGCATCAATAGCATACTTGGCCATCAAGCTTCCAGCAACACGGACAAGTCGGTGCCAAGTCGAGCGTCTGTCATGTCCAAATGGCTCACGAGAGAATGCACTCTCGGCCCGCGTCACAACGGGAGCAAGCCCGCTTTCGTCGAAATCGGCCAGACGCACTTCATCGGCGGTTCTCCGATATCTACCAGCGACGAACGAAACATTGTCTACACCGTAAGTATGTGCGGTCGATACTTGATGGTCACCCACGGATGCACCATCCTGGTCTATGAGCTGCATCACCAGTGCGAAGAGAGCTTCTCACGTCCATGGCCCATATCTTCTCGGAAGGAGCACTCGAACTATCGCAAGAGTCGCAAGGGCCAACTTCGACTTATCACTGTCATTAACTGCGGATCTCCTGTACTTGCCTGCGCTATGGACACGACATGGGCACGCAACCATGTTGCTGTGCTCGTTCAAGGCCGTCTTGGCCTTGTCTTCGAAATCCAAGGGTTACCCGTATTGCCCATCAAGTACTCAACCCAAAACAAACTGTGTAACTGTGACACACAGCAAATACCGCACTCCCTGCCTTTGCAAGCAAAGCTACAATCCACCCACTACAACGTGGGCACGGCCGACTGTCCTCCTCGCTCCGTCGCCATTTGCCCTCATCGTTCTTACGTCGCCTTTGGCAGCTCCTCGGCTATCGAGATACATAACAATGATGGAGGTGCAAAGCAAAATGCCCGCCGCTTTGCTTTGTCCACACCCAGCGACTACATCTATTTCCTTCCTCCGGGTGACGCAAACGACCCAAGACGCAAACTTCGCCTGATCAGCGCTGCGTCAATCTCAGACTGCCACGCCGGCTCGCTGCAAGACGTATTGGGTGGGCTTGGCTTCAATGAAATCAACTTTACCCCCCAAGTCCCGGTTATCATCTCACGACTTGAGACGTCTGAACTAGAGGAAGACGCTTCGAACGTCTATACCATCATGGAGCAGCAGTTGTCCGCCTCCCTCGGTCCCTTTGCCAATCAAAGAAGCCAGTGGACAAGAACGGGAAGAGTCCTCCCAAGGCCTAGATTATCCACTGCCGACAACTATCGAGCCGTGCCCTTGAGCGACGGGTCTCACATCCTTTTTACAGACCCCAAGACTAGGTACCTGAGCCTGGTTTGTGATGATACCAAATGGTCGAGGCGGGGCATTGTGACCAAGGTGAAGTTTTGTCCACCAGCGGCAGCATGCGAAAGTGCGCCGCTCATGTATGCCGTTGGGAGGGACTTGGTACATGGTGTGAGAATTGCTGCCGTTTTCCCAACGACACGGTGGACGGAAGGAGAAGGGTTCCAACCAGGGGAGCAAATTCTCGCTTTCTACACCATCCCACCAGATATGTTCCGAGATCTCTCAAGCACTAACAGCCTCCTGAGTTTGGTCGACAGCCAAGGGGAACATCAATGGGCTCATTGGTGGCCGACATTGCAGCATACAGTTCAACAATTTCTCAAAGCCAAGAACGGCGGGTTGAACAGCAAGGACAACCGGAACCCAAGGCCAAAGTTTCCAATTGATGTCTACGGCCAAGTCGTTGCCGTTTGCTCTGGCATCGTCGACCTTTCGATGGGATTAGGCCCTGATATGATGATCTGGGCGTTTGGAAGAGAGGGCTTGGCTCGTTGCTGGGCATTGAACACCGGAAACACCAAGCTCGTGCGAAGGCATGCAATCTTGGGTGACGGAAGCATGCGAAAGGTGGACGGCGATGGGGATTTGACGATGTTGTAGACGGGCTAGGATTGGTCACTGACGATGAACTATTAGGCGGCACAGGACAAACGCTGACATCCTGGTGAGCGATACTGATGTGTTTCCAGTGGCGAGGATGGAAAATGTTATCTTTGGAGGTGTGCAATAGCGAGACTGCACACTGGGCTATGCTGGTTTCAGCAATGCTGGCCGATAGCGAATGATGGACAATTACAGGAAATAGAAAAGTATTACCTATAGAAATGATTAGATTCTCAAAGCCTGAGATGTAAGATTTCGCTTCATCCGTCTTCTAGTCATTGATCTTTCTAGCGTCTATAGATGCCATGTATCGTGTAATCCTTCTGTGGCCCGTTGACAGTATACTTGATATTCCACTCCTCGAGGTTGACAGCCTTGAAGGTGAAGTCGTACTTTACGTCATAATAATCGTCAATGCAAAGGTGCCCAGCCTTTGCCTGCCAGGGGTTCTTCTGGTCATCTTGTGGCGGTCCTTCGAACTCGATCTCGTGGAAGAGGTAATCTGCCCGCTTCGGCTCGTTGACTTTTGCGAACCAGACGCTGATTGTGTCTTTCTTTTCGTCGTAGCGCCAGACGTAGCGGCGGGTCGCGCGGAAGACGAGGCCGTTTGAGGCGCGAAATTCGCCGTCTTCGATGTAGAGGTATTCTGTCGCCAGGGCGCCGTCGTCGTTGGCGTCTGGGGTTTCATCCGCGGAGGCGGGTCTGGAGGCGCACTTCAGGCCGTCGGCGGTCTTGTTGCGGAGGAGGAATTGCGCTGTCCCGCTGAAGTGGCCGCTTGGGTGGCTCGGTAATCTGCTCGTGAGATCGCGTTCTAGCTTCCATGTTCCCAGTAAGCTGCGGAAGACGGCGCGGGGCACGAAGCGGGATGTGGTTAGGCCTGCGACTGCTGTGTCGTTTGTTTGTGCTAGAGACTTCTCGGCTTCGGATTTTGCGGACTCGGAGGCGAGTGGGGAGAGGTAGCGTGCTGGGGTGAGTATGTCCATTGGTTTGTTGTTGTGAGGGAGGGCCGGGGTGAGGGGGCTCGCGGGCAGGGAGATGGGGATGGAGAGGGCGAGGGAGAATTGTTGCATTAGGTAGGCGTAGTCGCCCATTGGGAACTGGGAGGCGCGGGGGTCGTCGCGGAGGGAGACGGTGCGCCAGTCTGAGGCGTCGTCTAGGAGGGCTTCGGTGAGGGCCGGCGGGCGTGTCGAAGGGGATGACGTCCAGAGGGCGGAGAGGAAGCGGGCTTGCATTTCCATTACGCCCCAGTAGGGGGACCGGTAGAAGCCTACGAAGCCGAGGGTCGGGAGGTCTTTGACGTGGGTTCCGTGGAAGGCGAGGGCGAGGGGGAGAGAGGGGTGGGAGGAAGAGTGGTTTAGGGTTGTGAGGACGGAGGAGGGGAGGAAGGAGAGACAGGGGGAGGGGTCGAAGCCCGTTGCGAGGATGACGGCTGCGACGTTCTCGATTTCCGGAGTGGCGGCGGAGGAGGAGGAGGAAGGGTTCGTGATTTTTGCGGTTGTGCCGGTGACGGAGTCGAGTTTGCCGGTTGTGATGTTGATGAGGCCGGCGCGGACGAATTCCATGTAGTTCTCCGAGACGGCGAGGTAGGCCGGGTCCGAGTGGTGTTTGGACGTCACGGCGACGGAGGGGGAGAAGTCGGATTGGTCTTGGCCTAGGGAGGTTGTGTAGATGCCGTGGGTTAGGCGTGCGGCGTCTGGGGTGATGTGGCCTTGGCTGTTCTCGAGGGGGTGTGGGCGGTTGCTGAGGTTGTAGGATGGGAAGTCTAGTGGTAGGAAGGGGGCTGCTTTCGCGCCGGGCTTGAGCTTTGTGTCAGCAAGTCGAGTCTCTCCATGTCTGGAAGATGGGGCATACCTTTGGCGTGGTGTGGAGTGGAAACACCCACGTAGGACGCTGGGTGAGATGCTCGACTGTGAGCTTCTCCGCGTTCGGCACGGGGTTCGGGTCCGGTGCGTTGATGGCGCAGGAAATGTGCGTGGCGATGGTCCCCGCGATCTCGACGCCAGACATCTGCCCTCCCACGACTAGAATCTTGCCGCCGTTCTTGACGCCGTCCGGGAACAGGGTCTGTAGATCCCGGTACTTGCTGCTGTGGACCACGGGGATATCCGTACCGGCACCGCCAGAGACGACGTCTGGCACAATGGGCTTGCCAAAGAAGCCGGAAGACACAAGCAGGTAATCAAACACGCTCGTCTCCCTTCCGCCAGCCTCGCTCTCGACGGTGACGGTCCATGAGCCGTCTTTGGAGGAGAGCTTCGTTTCGACGACACGGTGGCCGAGCTTCAAGGTTGCTGCAGCGGCAGCATCAGTGCCCTTGAGGTAGCGCTCGATGTAGCGTTCCAGGTACCGGCCAACCATCCAGGCGCGCGGGAAGTCCGGGTCCTCAGGGGCCCAGGCGAGGTCGCTGAACTGCACGGTGTGCTTGCTCTGGTTGGCGAGCATGAGAGGGTGGACGAGGCCGTCGACATCGTCGCGGCGCGTGGGCCATAAGCCGCCGATGCGCCGTTGGGCGTCAAAGATTGTCACGTCAAAGGCGCCCTTTGGTGCGTTGTGGAGGAGAGTCTTTGCGGCGACGAGGCCGGAGGGGCCGGCGCCTTGAGACTATGGTGTTAGCAAAGACTCGGGCGCGAGAGAGAAGGTGGTCCTTACCGACGATGCATACACGTTTGGCCATGGTGATGGGTCTCAACGCAGGGGATGGTGGGGTGTTCGAGAGTGTGTGAGTGAATTGCCCCTCACTGACAGAATCAAACCCCTGTTGGATGGGTTAGGAAGTCGAACTCGGGATGAATTGGGGGAAGGGTATCGTATATAGCATCCCTTGAAGACGGGAACATGTGACGGTGAGCACTGCAACCTCTCATCGCCTGAGAGATGAAGTTCTCACGTCAGAAGCCACCGCCGAAAGCGCCATCGTCGCAGTCGGGGATTAGCGGCAATGGTGGGGCTTGTCGCCGATCGACGCCGGCGCTTTCCGCGATGACTCAGCTGGGTTGGTCTTGTTTAGCGCCAGCCGGCATGACGTTTAGCCGGCTGGCAACTCCCGTCCACTCCACTGGCCTCTGTCATCACCATCTCCCAACCCTCTTTCTCCATGCTCCATCATCGCATCCACTGCAGCTCGCGGTCTAAGCATCGCCTTTTTCGCACGCCAATATGTCATCATGAAATTTCATCGTCTCATTAGTTACACAATGCTGCGACACGTCCGCCATCTATGCAATGCAGTTGATGCACGAAACGTCCGCAGTTGACAAGCAATACCGTGTGGGCATGCATCGTCAGCTCCAGCACCGCCAGAATGCCAGCCATGCTGGAAGCCTTCATGTCTTGTTCCGGGCAGGTTGAGTTCGACCAATGTCAATTGTCGAACAAGTCCAGGACGCCGAGCCTGGAAGTCCAGCTATCCGCAAGCTCCCGAAGTCTGAAGAGAACCATTCAGTCCATCGACTCTGAGGCAAGCTCCCGCCCCGAAAGCTTGGAACACGAAAGCAGGGACTATTCGAGACGGCTGATGGTCGGAGCGGCCCAACGACGGCCAGTCGGCTTGCGACAGAGAATTATCGACGGCTTTCTGCCATGTCCCGAGCTACAGGCCCTCCTTACCGCCAGCCTGGCCCCGGGCGCGGATTGCCAAGCCAGGGCGTCGGGACCCGTTACGGCCGGTTCGGGACCAGACGCCGCACCGACATGGATATCTCTTCGGCTTCGTGCAGTCAGTGGGCCTACCTACGTTTATTCAGAACTTCGGATGGCACCAAATACCTAGCCCCTGTCCACTCATCTTCGGATGAATATCCAGCACCGACTGATCATCGATCCGCCCAATGACCCATCATGATTACTAGCATTCTCTGCCAGGGACCATGGTGCTGCAGCATGCCAAGCCGGGACAAGACCTACCATCCCGGGGATGTTCAACGGCGCAAATGCGGCCAGCATCTTTGGGCCCATCTGTTGACGAACCCCCAAGTAACGTCGTTCTTCGAACCGGCGATATGCTTGAATCATGCCCGTGGTCGCACGTCAGTCCATTGTAGTCATGGACCTGCCTATTCTGATTATCAAAGACTTATCTGTGGGGCGGCCATCTGCATTACATACAAGTCGCACAGAAAGACCAGCTCAACCGAGCAGGGTGCATTATTGGCCATCCAACCTCGCCATACGGTGTTTCTTGTGCCACTCGGCGGTGTTCGTGCGACTACTGCACAGATCTTGAGCAACGGCGTCACCCTTGTCCTCACGTGGGTGTATTCCAAATACGTGCACAACGACCCAGCCCGTTCCCCGTCCCACTAAGACTAGCAGGAAGGGCAGAGTGGCTGGCATCATCTTGGGGAACCGTCAACCAGTTGCTATTGACCGAGCTTACTGCAGATCCAGCGGTACTTCTTTTCCATTCGAAGTGTCGGCCGTCAAATCAAGCTTGCCCGGCATCAGCCCGCCCCAATGCTAGAGCGCTAGGACGCAGATCAATGCTTGTTGTGGTCGAGTGACTGAGCTTGCAACCGCGGGGTCACGCCGGAGATAAGCTAGTCTTTGCCCACGCGGACCGATGACCGTTAGATTCCCCCTCTCTTCTTAGTCTCGACGGGTAGAACCCCCCTCCCCAGACTCTCCCCACGGGCAAATGGAGTCTCAGATGGAGCCCCCGGCTCATACAATGTTGTCAACTAGCTCCACTGGCAAGCTCTCACCTTGTCGGGAAAAGCATTCGATGCGGATGAGATGCGCCCTCTCTCCCATCTACCTGTGACTTCCTCAAGCATGGAGTCAGAATATGCTGTGAACCCAACGATTCTAGACTACCTCGCAAGCCACCATGGGTCTCGGGATTCCGGTCCATGGTGAATACCTGTTCGTGGTCATGGACTGGAGTTCGCAAGGCTAAGACACGTCAGAGAAATCAACCGATGCGCGCGTGTCTCCGATGTCTTCCCCTTGGCTTCCCTCGCATCCTTCGAGAAGCAGATACTGCTGCTGAGGTTCATCCCTTTATTATTGACGTCGCCGCCCGCGTTCCTGGTCTTGGTCCTGCAGGATAACCACGCGGTCTAATCGGTACTGGAGACCCTAGCATTGTATTCTGTCAGATTCATCACGCCGCTCGAAAGCGGCGTATCAACATCCCTTGACCGAGTTCTCTGTTCCACGTCAAACGTGGAGCCCCCAATGGCTACTAACGATAAGCCACTTGTTCCGCTGCAGCGGTTTGGCTACCAGTCACAGAGAAGGTTCCATTGCCGAGTGTATCCCGAAGGTCGTCTGCCGGTGATGGGGGAGGGTTGCTCTTACGTTCCCCACCTCCCGCCGTCGCGGACAGGTCTCCTTAGTTTATATTTGACCAGGTCTCCCGCCGATCTGGTTTGGCTTCCGTCAAGCATCTTGGTTACCACCCCAAACTCATTCGTCCGCCACCCGAGCCAGCATTTACTCAGCCTTCCCCCCAATATCTGACTACGTCTGTTCTCAAAATCTGAGCCTTCTATTGCGAGGCTTTTCTCTTATTTCGTCTCAAACGCGGCCGAAACCAAACTTTGATATCGGCTTCAGATACACCCCACCACGATGAGCGACACAGAGAAGGCTGCGGCCTCCCATACATCAGACCAAGGCACGCAGGATATTCCGCGTGACCCTGACGCGCACCTCAGTGAAGAAGAGAGGCTTGAAGTCGTATGTCATGCCCTTCGTGTCCAATCAAACGCCCAGTAAACTGACCTACACATTGCAGGAGCGAAAGTTAGTCAGGAGGCTCGACTGGATCCTGATTCCATGGGTACGTATCATGCATGCTCATGTCCTGCGGGCATAAGTGCATTTAACTGACGCCGGCGCAGCTATGCATCCTTTACCTCTTAGCTTTCCTCGATAGAACCAACATTGGGAATGCGAAAATCGCCGGTTTGAACAAAGACCTGGGCCTGACGAGTTCCATGTACAACTCGTCGCTCACAATTTTCTTCGTCTCGTATGCGGTGTTCGAGCCCTTGACGAACATTCTGCTCAAGAAATTGCGACCGTCAATCTTCATTCCCATCATCATGTGAGCAAAGGACAGCCTAGTTCCAGTCTTTATCTGGCATGGTGTGCTGACCCAGTACAGGATTCTCTGGGGGGCATCAATGACGGGCATGGGATTCGTACACAACTGGAGTGGGTTGATGGCCGCGCGCTGGTTCTTGGGCCTTACCGAGGCTGGGCTTTTCCCGGGCGTTAACTACTACCTATCATGTTGGTACAAGAGATCAGAATTTGGCATCCGCGCTGTAAGTTCTCAGCTCAACTAGACGTCCCTCCAAGCTAACCTGTCCAGGCCGTCTTCTTCTCAGCTGCAGCCATCTCGGGCTCATTCGGTGGCGCCCTCGCAGCAGGCATCGAGCAAATGGCCGGCGTCGGCGGCCGCCCGGGCTGGGCATGGATCTTTATCCTCGAAGGCCTCCTCACCGTGGTCTTCGGCGTCGCCTCCTTCTGGATGGTCCACGACTTCCCCGACGAGGCTAAGTTCCTCTCCGACGACGATCGGGCCCGCGTCATCCGACGTCTAAAGATGGACCAGCAGGCCTCTGCCAACCACGAGGAGTTCAAGATGACGTTCTTCTGGCAGGCTGTCAAAGACTGGAAGATGTGGCTGGGCATGGTCATCTACATGGGCTGCGACATGCCGCTTTACGCCTTTAGTCTGTTCTTGCCCACCATCGTCAACGAACTTGGGTGGAATACGAGTATCGTACGATCGCAGCTGATGACGGTCCCGCCTTATGCTGCGGCGGCGATTTTCACCATCTTTATCGGATATGTGGCGGACAGGACGAAACAGCGTGGTCTATGCAACATTGGAGTCAGCCTCATCGGCATGGTAGGCTTCTGTATGCTCATCGCTACCGAGAGCGCCCAAGTCAAATACGCAGGCACCTTTCTCGGAGCTCTCGGCATCTACCCATGCATCGCCAACACCATCACCTGGGTCGCCAACAACAATGAGGGCGTCTACAAGCGCGGCGTGGTACTGGGCTTTGTGATTGGATGGGGAAACTTGAATGGTATCGTCAGCTCCAACATTTACTTCCACGGCCCGCGGTTCCCAGAGGGCCATGGCGTTGTGTTGGCGTACATGTCCATTTTCTTGTGTGGCGGCAGTGCGCTCATGACGACTTTGCTCAGGATCGAGAATAAGAAGAGGAGGCAGGGGAAAAGAGATCACTGGGTTGAGAATAAATCTGAGAAGGAGATTGAGGCGCTCGGTGACAAGAGGCCAGACTTCCAGTACACCTTGTAATGCACAGGACTGAAATTTCAACAAGACCTTGTCTATTCACTTAGACTTGATGCCATGAACAACCTCTCAGGAGAATGGATGATACTTGCACTGGGGGAAATGTCTTGTGGCCAAAGAGATGCACTGATGTAATAGACGACGTGTCTTTATCGATGCGAAATCTCACACCTCTTAGTCAACTAAGAATTGCCGTCTGCTATGATTGCCACGCAAGCTCTTGTCATTCAAGCCAAAGGCCTCTTGTACCAGATGTAATGGAAACTCATCTCTCTGAGAGGCTATGACCATCTATAAGTCCCAAATTGAGCCGAGAAGTCACGAATCAGATCCAAGATCTGGTCCACCGCCCTGATGGTCTAGCGGTATGATTCTCCCTTAGGGTCTTCGCGACACGTCTGGGAGAGGTCCCAGGTTCGAATCCTGGTTAGGGCCCAAACCTTTTGCATTTTGCTCGAAACAGCAATTCTTATGATCCCCATCTTCTAATCTTTCACCTGGTAACATTTCTGAAGACGCCGGACCCATAATGCAGTCGGGACGGTTGACCGTTGATGGACCACCGAACCTGACAACATTTAAGACATTACAGCACATCGCCACAAACCTTCCAATACGGCGGCGTGTCGTGCCTCCTACCACCATAGCTCGACCGTCTCAAAAGTTGAAAAATACATTCATTGGGTCTGTGACGCCGCTGCACATCACGTAGGCACTTGGAATGGCTCTTTCCACGCGCGCGCAAACTTCTCAATCTGGGTTGTGCCATGGAGCTCGATTGCGCGGCTACACGACGGACCTTGTTTTGCCTCCAAACGGTGCCTGGATAGGTAGAGGGGAGGTTGGCGACAAGATACTGAGGAGTCTGTGAAGCTGCTCCGTCTGATTTCTCTGGACGACAGATCCGAGATCGAGTCCTGTGCGAGTGTTGCAGCCGTGTTTTCGGGATCCACTGTCCGCCGTACACTATCATCTGTGTCGACCGTTGATTGTATGACGTTTACTTTGCTGGTTTCCGCCGAGTACGGATCTTGAGAGTAGAGTGTATTACACGATCTATCACTTTCCTTACCAGTCGTGGTTACTCTGATGTCGTTCGGGCCGAAGCTCTGGGCAGGAGTTTGCGGCCGAAGGCCCTATGGTTGTCATTGTATGCCTCCATTTGTAAACTAGCTCTGCGGTCTACCTACCCTAAGTGGACCATAATCCCAATGTCCTATGCTCCAGTGCTTCACAGAAGATGGGCTTCAGAAGAGTTGCGCATGGCTTTTCTTGATTGAAAGTAAACGATGAATAAGCCGGTCCCAAAATCGTGCCAGCTATTTGCTTTTACCATGAGCTAAGACGTCTTGAGAAGTTGAGTAGTAGACACTTTGAGCGAAGTTACCCTGCCCACGAAGGAGGCTCACCTGCATCGGCGGCCCCACAGAAGGTAACTCACAAACTGTTCAAGATTGCCAGTGTATTTTTGGGCTTCGAACATGCACACAGCCACACTAACTTTTGACGACTGAGGCACAGAGAAATACTCCGCGTGAGAATGAGGAATCTAGGATGTTGCGTGATTCGATTGATTCTACCGTGACTGGTGAATGCTTTTTGTGAAGCTTGGCACTCAATTCCTCTCAGTCGATGTTACGCTCTGCTTACTTGCACAGCTCCACCCCGTGGGATCACTACCCAGAGGTCGGGCTGACAATCACGGAAAAGGTAAAGTTCATCAAGCTGCATTCTCGTCTCACTAACCAGAAACTCAAATGTGCATCATCTCATGTGCTTAGAATTGTCAACGGCGAATGTTGCCTTGGATGTCCAACGGAGTTCGGGTGCTTGGAGAGTTGAGATGACTGGAAATACATGGTCTTTTGCGGTTAGCGACCAAGTTGAAGCCTTTGGTCAGAAAGTGAAGATCAAGAGAGGACTGTTCAATGTGGATATTATGCGAAAGTGCGGTAATTAGTAATACTGAAAAAGATACCGACAACCGTAAATGCACCCTACCGTTCATCCGGTTGTGCTGTTTCCACAACCCGCATCCTCGAATAGGCTTCAACTTAACATGGCCCTGAAGGATTCTGCGGAGTTCGTCTGACTGCTTCCACGGCGGGTAGCATCCGCCTCAGCTCAATCTCGCAACCTAAATAAACAGACAGGGATCAACGCGATCTCACCTATCAGCGCTGCAGGACTGTCTAAACATCCCCTGAAGACCGTGCCATTTCTCATCTTCCTTTGGATGCGCCAAGCGGTCCTTTGCAAAGGTCTCTGGTCGTCGGCTGATGGTTCTGAACCTTGTAGTTGGATCGACAGGGCAGAAGTCTGAATAGCCGCTCGTCCTCATAGCGTAGACTTAGGATCTTACCCGTTCCTTAGTTTCCGAACGAACGTTCCAGGCGCTTATGCTCGCTATTCAGTCCGACGATGGGGGCCATCTTCCCCAGCTCAGTCTGACTGCGTAGCAACATCGTATAGAGCTTGGTTGATGGGGTCCAAGTCAACGTAGCATGCATTCCCAGGCAGCAATGATTCTAGTGAACATCCCCAGCTTTGGGTCATGACCAGGTCGAGATTATCTCACATGCAGTATTATTGATGTGATGAGAAGTTGACATTTAGCTTACTATACAGCAGTATAAAGTCTGTCTTGCTCGCAGACATCATTGAGTCCAGAATCAGCTCATCCCAGTCTCACATCCCGATCACTATCAACCGGTTATTCTCAAGACCTCATATCACAATGGTTCGCTTTGTTTCTTTTGCAGCCACAGCGGCTCTCTCATTTGGATCGTGCGCCTTCGCTGCTCCCACGGTGGAAGGTGCAAAACTGCCAGATCCATCAACCTTGATCAAGCCCATCGGATTCGACCCTACCATTGTCTCCTCGCTAAAGGAGCGCAAGGTCGCAGGAGTTGTCCCCGAGGTCATCACTCTTAGCCTTACCGGCCAGGATGCGAACTTCACGGACTTCCCCCCCTCAAATCCCGGATCTTCTCAACCCTCTAAGCGCGGTATCATCGGGGGTGTCGACAACCGCGTCCTCTGGACTAACAAGGACTACCCTTACCGGGCCATGGGCAGAATCGCACTCTCCAACGGTGCAATCTGCAGCGGTGCCTTGATAGGTTCCCGCCACGTTGTCACAGCGCGCCACTGCATCCCAGAGAATGGTGCAACCGCCCGCTTCCAGCCCGCATACGACAATGGCGAGGCCCTCGGCGGCTACGACGTGATCCGCGTCTTCCGCCCCGACTACGGTCAGGAAGGCTGGTGCGCCAACGCCTACGACTGGGCCATCTTCGTCCTCGGCGAGAAGGCTGGATCCACCAACGGTTGGCTTGGGTTGAAGACGGTGAACCCTGACACTCAGCTCAACCGCGCCATGTTCTTCCACTACGGATACCCTGGCGACAAGGGCGGACAACAGCCTTACCGTCAAGAGGCTATTACAGCTTCTTCCGCGACTCTGTGTGACAGAGGTTCTCCTGTTGTGACTGATGCCGATGCTCAAGGTGGACAGTCTGGAGGTCCCTTCTGGATCAACGAGAACGGAGATCGGTACCTCTATGGTGTTGTTGTCGGAACCAATGACCAGATCACGGTTGTTGCCGGTGGCCCATCTCTGCTTGAGGGATACGGAATTTTACTGAAGGACTACCCCAACTAAGGGATGAATCACAGATGTTTTATGACTGGAGTTGAGAGTAAAATCTTTACCATTCGAGATATGGAAACTTTCTGGTGCAATGAGTTCATCGTCTATATAGTTTGAGAAGCAAATTTATACGCAAATAAATGAGAGCATCTCGCTGGCGCACTCAAGGCAACATCTAGGTTTTGACGGAAATTTGTGCATCGGATTTAATGTGCCGACAGCGTTTGTAGCTACATCAGATAAGGTAAAATACTATATACGGAGTCAAATGACAGTATTTACTAGATCGGCGGTACCACTCTGGTTAGCAACTACCCAGGATCACATCCGAAAGTTCCAGCAGATTCAAGCTAAGACGACGAGACCGAGACAATTGCAGTCGAAAAAGTAGTAGGCGCCACTGTTATTTCCGTAGCAGTGATAGAAGTCGTTGTAGCTGCGCAGTTCGGATTCTCTCTTGGCCCGACTTTGAGCGTGACAGTCTGGCACCCATCCAGAGGCTGAGTTCCGTGACGCAAAAGTCCAGTCGTGCTATCGCAAACGTAAAGCGCAGACTTGCCGTTAGATTCGCACCCCAAAACACCATCTGTTACTGTGCATCCGAGGAAAGAAAAGGCGCCAGTCACACGGCTCGACGCGTACACGTAGATTAAGCTGTTGGTGTTGGTATGCACAGAGAGGAACCTCCAAGAGGAGTTGAACCAGGTCTCAACCTGAGTGCCGTTGGTAATGGAGAAGTTCAACGGGGTTTGAGATCCGCTCAGGTCAATCGATGCAAAGTCAGCGTAGAGGTATAGGTTGTAAGGACCTTCGCCCGAAGCAAGGGTTGCTTCGATGCTGACTGGTGTCGAAGTTGCGGCGCATGGCTCCGGCAAGCTGACGGAAGAGGTCGTTGGGGCTGGGGTAGCCTCCGCCGTCGTGGGGGTTGCAGTTACCGGAGGCTTCTCCCTAGTGATGCGGAACCAGGGTGAGACTTTGTACTGCCAGTCATTGAGGTTGCTGGGATCACCGAAGGTACGGAGTGCGCGGCAGAGAATGCGGTACTCGCCAGCTGGGATATCACCCCCATGAGCGAAAACATTCTGTGGAGGGGCATAGACACCGCCACCGTTCCGCGGGTAGTTCCTTAGAGGAAAAGAGGTGATAGAGTCCGAAAGCCCCTGGGGAACTGTGATAAAGGAACCTAAGTATTTGGCCTGCCCAGGGACTGCTGGGTAGGCCCAGTCTGTCTCGTTCCAGTCGCGAGCGACATACTAGTGGTGCAGTGTTAGAGCTTCGTACCAATAAGTGAAGTGACCGGTCTTACATCGAAGCTGATTTCTTGAGTTGACCAAAGAACATTGAAGTACGGCTGCGGGACATCGCCACCCTCCTCAAATGTGTAGTTGTGGCCCTCCTCCATGAGACCGCCATATCCACTGAGTAGTAGGGGAACGCCTCGTTCCATTTCCCAAATATCACTGGAATACAGAGAGCCCTTGATTCCTGGAGCCTGGTTAGCTAAAACGGATGTGGATTCTGGAATATACCCGACTCACCCATGTACGACACTCGTACTGCTTCTCCCTGAGACCCAGCGACCACGATTGACCCTCCGTAGACTGGAAGAGTGGCAGCATCAGGTGAAGACGGCTCAGTGAAAGTGATAGAGACAAATCCACTTTCACCGGGACTCAAGGTCAGATCGGCGGGGGAAATCTCGACTGTGGCAGTATTCCCATCCCCGGAGACGTATGGAGGTGAAACGGATACCCAGGCAGTTCCGGCACTCTTAGTGAGGGCAGTAATGCCGGCTTCATGTGAGAACTGGTATGTCACAGACTCATCCCCAGAGTTGGTGATCTGCACACTTTGAGTACCCTGGAAATGCTCTGTGTCGTTGAGGTTGAGCACCGCTGGGCTCACGAGGGTCGAGTAGCCCACAACTTTGAAGGCATCAACCAAACCTGCTCCCTGATGAATCACAGAGCTAAGAGCATAGAACTTGTATCAGCGTTTGTCTCCCAAGAAAAAGACGAGACAGGAAGGAACCACTTACGCGAGGCTATCAGTGCCGTCGTAATGACGAATGGGCTTGCCGCTTGAAACGATGACTTCATGAGCCAACTTGGCACCGCCATCCCCGAGGGCAGCGCGTCCACCTCGCGATGAGAAGAACAAGGCAGCAACGCCGGATATCTAATGGGTATCAGTCAAACATCCAGCTCGCATCGGTACTCTCGATACAACACTCACGTAAGGAGTAGCCATGCTGGTACCTGAAAGTGTTGCCCAACTGCCTGAGCCTATCGGGAAAGTCGAGAATATCGAGCCGCCTCTAAAGTGTCAATCGCATAATCTCTTAGATCGATTGGGAAACCTACCTGGTGCGGAAATTTGGGGAACCATGCGCGCATCTAGGGTTGGCCCCCAAGATGTGAACTGGTCGATCCTACCTCCTGCGAAGGAAGGACGATCAATCGCAGCAGGTTTGTTGTCGTTGACAAACTCAAAGGTCACGGTGTAGTTCCTTTCATGTTGGCTGACGAGCCAGTCTCCGTCCTCGTAGTTGATCAAGCTGTCTGGTAGTAGTGGTCAGACTCATTCCTGTGCATGACGCGAGAGATATCTAACTTACACCCTTTGGCTTGCCGCTCAGCATCGTATCGAACACGGCCAGGGATCTCCCAATCGGAGCCGTTATAGTTGTAAATCAGAACCCAGTCCACCTTTTCCATTAAGCCACTATCGGTTCTTTGCCATCCACAGTCCGCCCGGCTGGAATCCTGTGTTAGAAAGACTCAGGGAAACTGGCAGTCATTTGAACTTACGGCAGGACCAAAACATTGGTGTCAGGAATAGTGAAGTCGATACCACACTGATCAGCGTGGTCCCGAGGATTGGGGGCCCATGAAGCTGGGGCCGTTCCGTTAAGAGACCACTGGACCCCGTTGTCTGCAAGGTAGATCTGAAAACATGTATGAGCTGCGAGCCAATCGGGAAGATACAACCACTGCAGTTGCTAGGGTATCAAATACGAACAAAATCACGAGTTTCGCCACTACTGGAACGCGCGGTTGCCGTCCATGCAACGAGCTCATCATGCTCTACACTCCCGACGCCAGTGCTACCAATGCCATTGCCGCCGCTGCTAGTATACCAAGGGCCATCTATTGACGCCAATCAGTCAGAAATGATTTTTCCTGGATTGAGGAGAACTCACTACTTTCACCAGCGTTTCCGGCGGCGATAGAGACAAAAGTGCCGGCAGCTTGAATGGCGGTTGCCACCACCGCAAGAGGGGTGTCAACAAATCCTCTGTTAGAACCAAGCGAGGCGCTGACTATGTCTGCGCCCTCCTCGTGAGCTCGGAGGAAGCCCGCAACAATTACATCCTCGTAGGTGCTACCTCCGCACCCAAATACTTTGTAGGCACGAAGACGAGCCGAGGGTGCAACACCAGGCACAAACTCGTTACTGCTAGCGATGATGCCAGCAACGTGTGTGCCATGGCCATTGCAGTCAATCGGGTCCTCGTCTGGGAGGTAGATGTCTCCAGGTTCGTAGTTGTCGCCAACAAAATCGTAGCCACTCTCAACCTTGAACCCAGAGCCGAAGCCGCCACCGAGAGCGGGATGATTGTAATCGATGCCGGAGTCAACAATAGCGACGGTCACCCCTTCGCCAAAATGGCCGTTGGCATGTGCAAGAGCGACGTTGGTGTCATTGTGAGGGCTCCAAGTGGGGAACTCTGTCTGTACAACCGCTTCAGTCGTGATGGGAAGTGAGAAAAGTGCAGCAGACCATATCTTCTCAACTTCCGGCAGAGCTTGAATATCGGCTACAGTTTCAGAGGTATCATTCCCCAAGTCAAAGGAAGCTCCGTGAAACAGCTGCGAGTTGAAGCTCACTGCTGGGGAAGCATCTTTGCCGGCATTCTGGAGGGTGGTAAAGAAGCCGGCAGTGTCCTGTAGTTGTGTCAGAGAAATTAATGTCTTTCGTAAAACAAAATCAGGGACTGAGATAGTCATACAAGATCTCCGTCACGCTTTCTGAATTTAGCTGAGCCGGAGGATGAGAACTTGACGATGTATCGGCCGCTTTCGATGGAGATTGGAGAAATGGGCCCAAGAATTGCTTCAGGGTCATCTGGAGACGTCTGACCTAGGACTTCTCCACAGAAGATGAAGGAGGCCAAAGCCAAGAGAGACTTGACTCCCATGATGAAAAGTAACGTCTGACAACGATTACTCAGGACTCAGGGCAGGTCTTGATTGACGAGAGGGACAAGGCAGCATTGAGCCTTAGCCGGTGGGATAGTGCAACATGAATGACCAACGATGCAGGCTCTTGTCACCTTATATACTACGGAAGCCAACGGCGTAGAAACTCAGGTAGGGGATGTTACCAAAATTCCCAATGCTCCTCGTCCCGCCTGGCGCGGAGTATCTTGTCAACTGGATCAAGTGGAATGCAGGGATTTGGTTGTACTCAGTTGCATTCGAGTGGATCAAGCAAGACGGAAAAGATTAGATTAGATGCTAGCTTCCTGCTCGGTGATAGTCGGTGGTCACCTTGTTTCTACCGAGGTGACATCCGTGGTCGGATCTTGGCACATCTTCGCCAATTGAAGTCTTTGAAACGAATCACGGAACTGGCGTAGTAGAAGGCGAGACTTTTCCAGCTCGGGTATCGCGCCGAGCATAATGGTGGTAATGACTTTCTACCCCGGCCATCACGCAGGAGTAAAGACCATCACGGACTGAATGTAGAGGCATTACACTACCACTGTGCGTTCCAATGAGGATTTTGCTCCGGCATCTCATGCAGGTCCCGGCCTGTTTGCTGAAGTAAAGGTGGAAGGTTCGGAACGAAGCCTAATCGGGATCCTTGTCGAAGATCCGAAGTCGGTCGTCTATTATTGACAGGAAATCCGTTACGAGATGGAAGGTTTGCGGGTAAAATCAGGAGCAGAGGGCTGATCGTCATTCATCGGAAGTTAACTCTAGCTGGCAGGCCGCTGAACTGACTAAAGTCTTACACAATATTCACCTTAGAAGATCCCCAGCCAAAAGCCGAGCCTTCAAATATGGTAACGCGCAGGGCCCTGCCTTGATTCGTTCTGACATGCCTGTCTTGTCGTATAGAGTTATTCCCGAGCGGTGCCAAGCATGCAATATTGGGCAAAGACCCTGCATGGCGTGGTAGGTGAGGTGATGAGGGGTAATTCCCTCGCCAGGAATTTAGGAACAAAATAAGGCGGCCAAGACACTTCGTCTGCTTGATTGCAACGGAACCGGGTACAACATGTGTCCGCAAATTTTGATCCCTGGAGCCGAAGGACAATGACTCCAACACACCTTCCTGAAAGAGTGTGCATCTAATTGAAAGTCTGGAAACTGGGATTGGATGCTGGTTGCCCTCGAATTACTACTGCGCTACAAGAGCAGCATGCCAGGCTATCAGATTGTGGGGAGGGGCGGGATCAAACTCGATTATTCGATTCAGCGGTTTGAAATACGATCTATTGAGGAAGTTGCAGCACAATACTTCAAACCAGATGCTCGTATAGTCCGCAGAGGCGGTTTGACAATCTACCTCTGAGACGAAAAAGATCGCGTTGAGTTGTATCCTCCTAATAAAGGTGGCTAGTATCCTCACCATTCCCGAACTCGTCACCAATGGAAGCCGCGTCTCCCTAACAACTTCTGGAGAGAAACTTAGAGGAGTACCGACGATGAAAGATGAGGTTGTTCCCCTTGTGTATTAAATGATGATCGAGGATTCGGTGTTCTCTAATTTGCCGCATCCTTTGGAGTTGGACTCATCGTTACAACAGATAAATCATTGAAACTCTAGCCAATGGTGGGGCGGAATTGAGGCCAATTGAGCACCCAGTCAGTCATTAAAAACCGGACCTCTCAGGTTGATCCGCATTTCGCCTTTTCCTAAAAGCAGCTCGCCAACTCTCCTTTAGACTAGGAGGCTTATTGAACAATTTGTCCAAATCGACACTCCAAACACTCCAAACTTCTGCATGATCTTATTGCATGTTCTCTGCCACATCTCTCAGGCCATCTGTAATTTCGCGATGTCTTCGCCAGCAACAACGCCTTCTCCGAAGGACCCAAACTCTGAGAGGAACTTCAGATTTCTTCAAAGCGGTACACCATGCGAGTGGGCCGAGTCTTATCGTCCAGGAGGATTTCATCCGGTCCACTTTGGCGACGTCTTCAAAGGCCGTTACGAGATTCTTCGTAAGCTTGGGAACGGTTCCTGCGGCACGGTCTGGCTGGCATTCGATTCGTCGTAAGTCTTCAACTGTATCCATATCTCCAATGTTTCTATTTTCACAGCGATGTTGATATCCTATCCAGCCGTGACCGCTACGTTGCTCTGAAGATCGAAGTAGCCAAGCGAAAGGATCCAACTGAGGTAAAGATATATCGCGTTCTGGCCAATAAGGTATCAAATGATCAAAGCTCGAGGTTTGTCGTGGGCCTTTTGGACTACTTCTATCAGGATGGCCCCAACGGTCATCACCTTTGCCTCGTACTTGAACCTATGGGTCCCAGCCTGTCATCGGTTCTTAACGCGCCGGTCGAGATATATGATCCCCGAAACCCTCCTGTACGACGCTTTAAGAGTGACAAAACAAAACGCATTTTGCGGCATGTGCTTTCTGGCCTCAACTTCCTTCACAGCAATGGAATTGTGCACGGCGACCTTCAATCAGGCAACATCCTGTTCGCTTTACAAGATTTTCATCTTTTGGATCGTCAAGTGCTCAAGCAAGATGAAAATGACGCCTCAAAGATAGACATGTTGCGGCGTATTGATGGCAAGCTCGACAGGTGGGCGCCTAAATATCTGGCCGTATCGGATCCCCTGTCAGATTACATGCTTGAGGGGCAATATCAAGTGACAAAGCTATCAGATCTTGGTGGAGGTAGGCACATCTGAGTCTCTATAATTCTTGAAGTTAACGTGGGTCCAGCTTTCTGCATTGATGATCCGCCGCTGTCTGTTCTGACTCCAGTCTCCCTTCGAGCACCAGAAGCGATCCTCAACGAAGCTATCGGGACAGGCATTGACATCTGGAGTTTTGGTTGTATCGTTTACGAGCTTGTCACAGGCGCCGCACTGTTTCAACTTCCTCCTTTCGGCCTTAGCGATAGCGAGAAAAAAGACGAACATTTGATACAGATGACCGACATCATTGGACCTCTCCCACAGACTCTTGTGGTGAAATGGTCCAATGCAGCAAAATACTATGGTTCTAGCGGAGAAAGACTCGACTCGGTCCCAACGGATATCATAGATGGGTTCACTGAAGAAAGCAGTTCTGATTGTCGTTCAATTGATGGTAGCTCTGATGGAGTCGAAGATGTGGATGGGTCGGGTCTCGAGTTAGGTAAGCGCGTTCCGCCACAAGTCCACAAATCACTCGAAAAGCTAGTAAAGGTCCATAAGGCATCCAATATGAGCGATGAGGAAGAAGAGCAGATCGTGTCATTTCTGAGGGCCCTTTTCCGTTACGATCCTTTGCAACGCCCATCCGCAGGGACATTGCTTGATTTCTCTTGGTTGACTACTTGAAGCGAAACACAAGTAAATATGCAACGAATTCACAATAAGTAAATCCATCCTCGATATTCACTACCACAATAGTGCGGCAATTCGCATTTCTTAGAGGTAGAGGCTCGTCGTAATTATGGCTTCATTGAAGATTCGAAATCATTATCATGTTCTTCTAGGGTCAAAGTAGACAGAAAACGGTTCTTGACAGTAAGAATATTCCAATGCCTGGTCTTGCTGGGGGTAATAAGAAGAGTCGGCCTTGCTTTTCTTTCTACTCAGCAGGCTCTCTTCTCAAGACCGTCCATCATGTGGCGATCTGAATGGCTACTGCCTCTTAAAGCGAGATGCAGAGCCACTGAAAGATTTCTTGGCCGTCACGTATGAGTACTCTCGGAGCTCCGAGCATCGATGAAGACCTAAGTACCCTATCCCGTCGGGACAGATCATGGGATCCCGCGGAAGATTGAGAAGATCGTTGCCACGTGAGAATTTTTAAACACGGACCGGTGACTTTCCAGCCTCAATGAAGTTGAAGCGTCAACGATCATGTCATCCTTACTGACTGACTCAAGTGTTGACTAATACCGCACGGTTGAGCTCATCCACCTCCTCTGACTGTTTCTGCACATGCGGAGAAAGATGCAGCCTGCCATTCGATCTAACAGAACTCATCTCATCACAATGGGCACATTCTCTGATGCTTTCCTTAACTTGCGGGCAGCTCGGATCACGGCAGAGCATCATGATAGTTCCATGGTCGTGGGATAGATTTCGAGCAAGGATACACCTGGCTGGAAGACCAAGGCTCATAGAAGAGGCTCAACCCACCCGGTAAAACCTGCTCAACACTCATTTTACTTGAGACAACTTAAATCCTAGCTTGTCGCTAACAAAGACACGGCAACTAGTTTCCGCGGCAAAAAAGCTCCTAGCCCGTCAGGTAAAGAGTTCGCGGATAATCGGACAGCCTGCAACATCGAAATCAATTACTCCAGACGCCGTGAGAGAGAACTGTGAAAGAAGCTGGGATGATGATCTGGCCGAACGCCCGGATCGGGCGTCCAAGCAAGCAGGGACGCGCAACACATCTTAGTCTGAATTTTTCAGTACCTAAGTCAAAGCCCGACCAGTTGATGGATATTTCATGAACAGTGAACTATTCAACTCAACATTTTAACTCTAATCCATCTCAAAAATGAGACTGAAAGGATCGCTTGCCGATGGCCTGGAAAAAGCGCTGTTTCAGAAAGCCCAAAGGGGAAGCCCACACGAGACAGCATATCCTCACTCACTAGCTCCTGTAGTATGGTGTCAGAGCTGTTCGGCACGAGCCAACTGACCAAGTCAGTTAGCCCAGGCCGCCTATTCCCTTCACCTTCAATACTTCAATCGCTGGCCTCGGCCTCCGCAGATGCTTTCCCCACGGCGACAGTGATCTGCGACACGAGCTTCGCATCACTCCCAGTTTTCCATGGAAATTTGAAGCAATGGAGGCGGTGCTAAATGAACCGGCACAAACCCGCCGGCGGCCCAAGCAGAATAACAAATGCTTGGTTTGCTGATCATACAACCTAACCATATTGCTCAATACGTACTGGTTCTCCAAGCAAGGGCTTCGTCTAAAGTGTTGCAGAAAATTCCGCTTACAGCCGAATCCGAACTTGGATTGTCCGTACAGACTTTCCAGGCGAAGGGATGGCAGCACTTACATGACACCAGACGAACACAAATCCGCGATGGCTGTGTAGCATGCACACCATTTTCCCACGGACCTGTAGACATCATCTTGATTATTTTGACAGCCTTCGGTTCCGCCGGCACGATGTGTAGGTGATTGAGTTGACAGACCGGGGGTGTGGGGGGCGTCAGGCCAGCACACCTCGATATGTGGCTGATTGCGATGCTCATATCTGTCCATCGACTCTATACCGATGGATTCTATAAAGCTCAGGATATTCCCATGAATCTTTTGGGCCTTGAAACCATCATCACACCATCAGCTGCCAGATTGCTTCATTGCGCCGGACGCTTTCCTTTCTTTTCACTTCAGCTTTCGTCTTTCTAGATATTTGACATCTCGTATTCCCACTTCACCCAGTCTCCAAGGCTCTCACATTCACTCCAACGACAATGAAGCCTATCTCAATTCTCTTCCTGGCTGGCATCGCCGCCGCAGCTATTACAGACGCGGGTCTCATCGCTACCCGCGACGAGGTTGCCCGAGACCTTGAGGCCATCACGGGAAGCCCTACTCTTGTTGATAGAGACGAACAAGATTCAACTTTACATCCATTTGCGATTGAAGATAGAGCAGAGGAGGATGATGAGAATGATCTCACCACCCGTGACATTGAGGAGGCTGCCACTTTTGGCGAGCTCATAGCACGTCAGGCCAACAATACCGCCGGTAGGAAATTTACAGTGCACCATTTATTATCATCAGGCTAACCAAATAGCAGGAGGCGGCAAGAAAAACGACGGGAAGAACAACAACGACGGCAAGAAGAAGAACAACAACAATTGTCAAGGATGCGCCAAGGGAAAGAAGAGGGGCAAAGACGCAAAGGGCAAAGCATGCAGATGCAAGAACACCGGAAAGAAAAATAACAATGCCGACAAGAACAACGGCAAGAAGAATAATGGTGCTGGTGGAAACAAAAACAATGGTACGGCCGCAGACAACGGAAAGGGGAAGAACAACGATGGGAAGAAGAACAACGGCAAGGACAATAACGACGGCAAGAAGGACAACAATGGCAAGGCGAATGGAACTGCCAACGCCGGCGCCAATGCCGGCACCAACAAAAATAACAACGATAAGGATGGCAAGAAGAACAATGGAAACGCGAATGCCGATAAGAATAAGGGCAAGGATAACGGCAAGGGAAACCAGGCTGGAAACAAGAACAACGGTACAGCGGTTGACGACGGCAAGAAGAAGAACGGAGGTAACGGCAAAGAAACTGGCAAGAAAGCCAACTTGTCCACGGGTGCTGGAGTTGCCGCCGCTGAAGCTGCCTAGGCGGTTGATGTCTTATATTGAGCTTCTAGAACGAGCAAAGTCACTTGCTTAGATGGCATGTCAGGCAAAAAGTAGTGGTAGATACAGCATCGATGCAATCCGATTGAACTATGGATGACAAGGCGTGTTCTTGAGGATCAACTAATGATTTACAATTCAAGTGTGCCAAGTGATGGAGGTAATAGTATTGATCGATCATCGCGTCTGTCTTCTATAGATGTTTCCCAGAGAATCGGACCAGGTTCAAACCCTGTGTTGAACGGACATTCGAGGTGACATCCAAGACATGATGGATCAAAACCCCAAGATTCGTCGTACTTGTATCACGTGCACCAGCCCGGAATGATATACCAGGCCTACAATGATCTCCAGAGGTCACTCAAAAGTTCGGATGGTTTGCAAGACCTATTTTTGGGCTTGGCGTGCTTTCTGAATCAGGCCTTAAAGTTTATCCGGCGTCTTTATTTCGAGATCACTCGGCGAAAAACCGCCGTTCCAGGCGACTAGAAACGAGATTGGAGCGCGAGTCGTGTTTCCCAAACACACAGAAACGTCGCCTTGAACCTTATGTGCACCAGCAACACGGCCTTTGAGGGGTTTATGTAAAATACCGAGGCCGATCTAATGTTTAAGTATACTATAAAGTCTCACGAACTTCGCTAACGGCTGAGAAAGAGTTGTCTTTACCCAAAACAAACTACTTACGTCGCAGCTAAACGATAGTAATCATGAAGTTTTTCTCTACACTTGTGATCGCTGTATCTCTTTTCGAGGCTAGCGCACTTCCCGTTGAGTCAATGTAAGTCTGGCGAAAGCTCAAGGTAGAGTAATTATATTTGTGCTAATTCTATGTCTAGTGGGGTTGAGAGTGTTAGTCGCGTCAAGAACGCAGCCAAAGTCCCGCCGTTTACCGGCGGAGTCGCATTCCCAAAACGACAGAGCGACAAAGACACAATAATTAGAGAAAGAGGCAGAAAGGTTCAGAACCCAGCGAGAATACCTCCCTTCACCGGAAGCCCCGCCTTCCCTGGGAAATAATGGTGCACAACTCTGTACGTAGACATTTACAAAAACAACCTACTACGTAGGGAATAAAGGAGAAGTCTCGGATCAAGGTACAATAAGACATTTCAGTAGCGAGACTTGACACGATACTTACTCGAGGCTATAATAACACTGTTAGTGTCCGTACTATCTGCGGACAACACCAAACTTACCGGCTTCTTCTACCCCATCATGTTAGCTTCTGCACCGTCTGTGTCGATCATTTTCTCGTAGGGGAGCATCACTTACGTCCTGGACCTATGCCAACTAGTTAGCTTCTGCGCTCCAATTATCGTATCGGCGCTACTTACTAGCGCAGTCTATATCATTGTGCTAGCTTCCGGGCCTTATCCTTCATAGTATTCACAGGGATAAGCAATGCTTATACACTGGGGTTGTATTGTTAGTTTAACTTTCTCACTCTTTTAGACATCTATTACTATTTAGAAATGGGCGATACTTATGGGCTAGGCAAAAGTCAGAAATACGCCTGCATATGCCTTCAAGTCAATGTCTAATATCCCTCATCAGTATATTGCAGCTATCGTTCTAAGAACAGGTCTAAGGGTTGGCTTTGCAGCGCTTGCCTAGTTTAGTCGGTACATCTCGCTATACCGCAAGATGGCGCAGCATGCCTCAGCCCTTGTAACATGTTCGACGATAGAGAACTATAATTGATCTATATCTTTCGCAGCAACGGCGTCGGAGCTTGTGGAATGGCATAGCTGGCTAGTGGTGCTCTTGCGACTCTATTCCAGCGGACTGGGGGGCTGTGATTCGTTCAAGTGCATGACGAGGTTTGCGCGACATCACTGATCTGACTCTCATGAGATTCGCATTTTGCGATGTGAGAAGAAGCTAATACTAATAAGGCATTACCGCGCTGGTAATTATGTTCTGTTTCCAAGCCAGTCCGGTTGGAATCTTGATGATGGCGCAGCCAATCCCAAGCTCATTCAGCTGGTGAATGTGGCGGTAGGCTAAGTCTCAGCTGAATTCTAGCTTAGGCATGGTTTAGTAAGGTGAGTCTGGCGATATGCGTCTTGAATTAAAGGGCGTTGATAAAATGCAAACGACAAAGTCGAAAGTCACAGCTTATCGACTCAATCATCAGCCTCCTCAACGCTTCACTCACTAGGTACAACCTCAATAATCAACTTCGTCACCATTTCAGTCAACGTGCAGAAACCCGCTCTTGACCAACTCAAATTCTAGGCTAAGCTCAATTGTACAAGTTGTCTAGACTGATTGTAGAATATTTACATATACCATTCGGAGAGGTCTCCCTTTTTGAGTGAAAAGAGGTCGCCCCACGCTTGATTATTTCCTGCTACCCAAGTTACGATGAACTTGGTCAACTTTGCGGTTTTGCCCTCAATTAATTCAACTTAGACCTCGAAGTCGAGTTGTTTTGTCTCAACCCTCAAGGGACACAACATCAGGCAACTTGAGCTGCATACTTGCATCGCAACCGAATCGACTTTCCGTACCTGAAGAACAGAAACGGAAACGGAACGCAGGCAAGGTAGAGAAAAGCCGGAACAGAACTTGCCCAATGGATGCCAAGGCTATGGTACATATTGGTGGTGAAAAGAGGGAACGCTGTGGCAAAAAGACTTCGCAAGACGGAGCTCGCGGCGAGAACGGAGGCAGCGTATATGACATCTACAACGTTAGACGTCTCCATTTCGTGAGAAAATGTACACAAAGTCCGAATACTCACAAGAGTCGACCAGGTAGTTCATCAGGCTTAAAAAAACCAGGACAAGACCAGCCGCGAAAAAGCCCAATCCGACAATGGGAACGATCCAGTGAATGTTTGGTCCGTTCGTCCAGGCGAACCATAACAGGCCGATAGGTAGGAGAACTGATCCAATCAGAGCAGGGGGTAGTCTCATTTCCGGAGGTGCACCGCCATCATAGCTTTTGTTGACCTTGATGTAACGAATATTGTCGTAGCCGCTGTACCCAACAGCAAACATCATGCCTACGGCGACACCTAGAAATGCAAGACCACCAACGCCGTTGAACCAACCACGGGTTTGCTGGAAAACAATCGGGAAAGCGGCGAACATCATGTATAAGGTCCCAAAAACAACAGCTTGGAAGATAGAACAGAGCAGAACGATAGGCTCCAAAAACAAGAGTTGCCATGGTCGTAGCAGAGCCTTTCTGAGCTCTGCGAGCAACGCTTTGTTGGGGTGACCAACATCGAATTTAGAGACGTAAACATGGCCGGTAATTTTTGACAGAACTTCTGCCCTGAGACGCAGGATTACGACGGTGTAAGTCTCAGGAACCCAAAGTGAACCGAGGACCCAAAGAACACCAGTGAAGATGGCCATCAGGCCTTGAAGCCATCGCCAGCCCTTGGCCTGGCTCAGGAAGCCACCTGCGATTGGGCCTACAGCCGGTCCAAGAAAAGGGGCCTGGCTCACATTGGCGTCAGCAGGTGAAAATAAAAGCAAGCACAATGAACAAAGCACATAATCGAGCAGGCCAGTCAAGCGGGTCATAGAGGGGTTATCTAGACGCACCGTTGCGAAGAGAGCATTGGCCAAGCCTCGTTCGTCCGCCGAGAACATATCAGCAATCACTCCGCCGGCATTTGTCAGAAGCGCCGACCCAATCGTCCCAGCTAGGAAGCGCAAAATGAGCAGAGTTTCAATGTTCTTCGATCCAGCGGCGGCAGCATTGAACGCCGTCAGCGCACCAAAGGTAATAACGAATATGAGTTGTCTGCCGAACATTTCCGAGAGGGGTGCGAACACAAGTGGTCTGCAACAATATGAGGCTGGTTAGTCATTTGAATTCAATGGTATGCAGCTGGCAATACTTCACCCCAAAGCAAAGCCTATAACGAACAAGGACACTCCGAGTAGAGCCACCATGCGGCTAACGTTGAACTCATCGACGATGTATGGTATGCCGCTAGAAAATGAACTAGATGCAAAGCTTACAGCTAGAACTGCAAACGCTTGGAGGAATGTGATAGACCATTTCCTCCAGCTTGGCAACTGTAATGGGTTGGCAGAATCCGCTACCAGGAATTCGACAACAAAAGGGTCGCTTTGGGTGCCATGACCCTGGTAAGACCAATCTAACACTTCTTGGGTAACGCCAGCAGCATCGTATAGGTAAGAAAGAAACGCCTTGTGGTTGGTCGCAGAGGCCGCCTCTTCAACATCCCGTTCACCTTTCATCATGGTGGATAGGGGCGAGGTGAGGATGAAGGAAAGTGAACTACGACGAAGGCGTCAAGTGTGATCGGCTGTCATAGTATGGGTAATTGGTCATTGGACTATAGCAAAGTCGTGCGAGTGCTTTGTGATATATGCAACATCCCCAACTTGAGACCATTTTCGTGTCTAGCCGTTTAAAGCCGGACATAGTTGTTATGTCCATTTGCTCGCAGGTCTCAGTCATTGGCTTTGGAACACATAATACATGACTAAGCGGGAATAGATGAAGCTATCTCCGCCACGCTACTCCATCAAGATGGCTCGAGACTTTCGCCGCGCTAGCCAGGATCTTGTCGATCAACTTTGATCCTGGCAATTGGTTAATCATGGCCCATATTGGGTCTTCACTGTGATTAGCACCGAGGCGGTGATCTAGGCTACGCGACGGTGGGTTACGTGATGCACGTTCAATGATTTCAGCCCCTATAGTCATCGTGGAACCCTAGTGCCACCAGACAGACACGAGACGATCAGGCGTCCAAGTATTTACAGGAATAAGCCTCGCTGTTCTTTCTTGAAAATTTCCCTATTCAGGTTTCAGAGGCGCTCCCAACGGGGTTATAACTACCTAATTAGTTAGTTAATATTACTATCGGATTAGAAGTCTAATTCGACCGCGGTATATAGCCGACTACATAGGGGCTAATTAAGGGCCCTATTTCTAATTATTATAACTAGCCTAACCTATAATTAAAACCTCCTTTTTATACTTATTATATAAATATTTATATAATTTAATTAATTTCTTTATTAACTACGGTTCGAACTAATTACTTTATAATAAGGATATTAATACTAATTAATAATTAAATTTTATTATTATAAATTAATAAAGTATCTTATTATATAAAAAAAACGACTTTTTAATACTATATAAAATAAGAGATTTATATTAATTAACTTTATAAAAGTAAATAGAAAAAAAGGTAATTTTTAAATACCGTACGGAATTAAGTAATCGTAGCCCTTTATTATTTATAAAAAGTTAACGTTTATTATATTAAACTATATTAATTAATAAAACTACTTAAGTAACTAGCTTTTTATTATTATTTTAAGTAACTTTTTTATTAAATAACTGTTTTATAACCGGCCTATAATTAGAAATTAACTAGTTAAATTAGTAAAAAAAAATATTTATATAATAACTATTTATTTAAATAATTAGTATAACGGACGAGCTTAATAATACGATATATAAAAATATTATATAATTAAAAAAAGGGATTTTTAAATATAAATATTTTTAATAAGTATAATAAGAACTTATATAAGAGTTATAAAACTAAAGGATTTATAATATATAAAAAGTTTTAATATTATAAGGATTTTATAAATATAATTTTAAAACTTATAATTTAAATAACCTCTTTATAGCCCCCTTAACTACTCTCTAAATATTATTTAAAAATATAATATAAGGGACGGTTTAATAAGAGAAAAGGGGATTTAAAAATCCTAATAATATTAAATTAAGAATGTTATAGATTTTAAAAATTAATTTTAAAAAAAAGCGGCTATTTAAAAGTAGTTTTATAACTTTTTATTATAATTATTATTAATTTAAAAAAAGGCTAAAAAAACATAGTTCTAAAAAAAAAAGAAATTTTTTTTAAAGGGCTACTAAAGAGCTTTTTTTTATATTAATTCTTAGTATATAATTATTAAGTTTAAAAAATTAACTAAGTAATAAAAAAGATTATTAATAAATAATAATTACTTAATTATAATTAAGTTACGAAAAAGACTATTTAAAAAATATAAAATAGGGTACCGAAAAGCTATAAAAAAAGATTTTTAAAATATTTAGCTTTACTAAATATAAGTAATAAGTAGTATTTTTAATAAATCCTTAAAGCCCGTAATTTTATAAAAAAGAGGGCTTAACTTTACTAACTATATTTAATAACCTATCCGGCTCCTTTATAAGCCGCTTAGCGTTTATTTTTAACTATTTTTATAAAATATTATTTTAAAAAAAGTAAATTAAAAAAAGAGGCTATTTAAAAATTATAAAGAGTACGAGGCTTAGGAAGTTAAAAATATATAAAATAATAGAAATTAGTAATTAATAAAGATCTCGAGATTAATTATTATATTTTCTTATAGTAATATAAACGTTTATTATTATTATTAAAAAAAGGAACTATTAAAACTTATTTTTTTATATTAAATAAAAAAGAGGATTTTAATAAGTATAATAATTAGTAATTTAAAAAAGTAATAATAATTATTAAAAATAATAAAAACGAGAGTAGTAATAAAATAGTATAAAGAAATAAGAATCTCTTAGACCTTAATAAATTCGTTAAGTAATAAAAGTATAGATTTATTATAGTTAATATGTAAATTAAATATATCCCCGTTAAAATTAAATATATTAATAATTATTAATATAGGTATAAGCTAAAATATAACTTTTAATAAGTTAAAATAAAAAAAAAAAGAGGATAAAACCCGATCCTAAATAGAATCCTAATCCCTTATAAATAAGTAAATATTAACTTAGATTATTAGGGGATATAAATATATAAAATTATAAATTAACTTAATAATAAGTAAATTAACGTAATATTAATCTATTTAATTAAGGTTTATAAAAAAAAGGGGCTATAAGGGTAACCCCTATTTTATAAAATTATAAATAACCTTAGTTACTAACTAAATAAATAGTTTATAAGTATAAGCTTAAGAATTATAAAAATAGTTAATAAATTCCTTTATAAATAAGGGGTATTATTAATATAATTATAATTATAAAAACTATATAAAATCTTAATAATAACGATTATAAAAAAGGAATTCGTATTATAGAACTAAATATAAGTTAATAAGGTATATAATTATTTTAATAAATTTAAAAAAAGGGTAAATAACGTAAATTTCCTCTTTATAATTATTAATAATAATTTATTATTATAAAAGGATATATAGAGGTAAAATATAGTATTAAAAATATAATAATTAACGATTTTACTTATTTTAATCTATAGCTCGTTATTATTATTAATATAAAATTCGGTACTAATTAGTTAATATAAAAAAAAGTAAACGATTTAAAATTATTAATAATATATAATAACGTAGGGATCGTATATAAATACTAAAAATATAATAATAAATATAAAGTAATTTATAAACTTTAAAAAGATCTTTTTAAAAAAGAAATTATATTTTAAGGGGAAGTATAAGGTCTTATAAAAAACCTTAACGATGTTTTATAATTATTATAAAAAAGTTAGAATTAAAGAATATTAATACTATTTAGTAATTAATATCGTATTTATAAATAAAGCTTTTAATTATTATTACGAAGTAGTACGTAATTTTAATTAAAACGACTTTTTTAATATAATTAACGTAATCTAAAACTATTTTAAAACTTATAATAAGAACTTAGAGCTTATATTTAAGTTACGAGCGATTTTTTTTATATTTATAGCTAGGATAATAAAAAGTAAATTATAAATAAAAATCTTTAAAAAGCTTATTAATTAAATTAATAAGTTAGTAAAAACCTAGCTAAATAAAAAAATAAATAAATAGAAAGTTATATACTTAAAAACTACGAAACGTTCTACTTAAAGCTAAGATTTAACTTTAATATTAAAATAAAAATACTATACTAAACCTATTTCTAAGTATATAACGGCCCTTATTAGTAATATTAAGTTAATTAAACGTATAATAAAAAAGGAAAAGAGTTTAAATATAATAATTATTAATAAGGAGGCCTAAATTTATTAAATAGGCCGAGATTTAATTTATAAATAAAATAATAAAAAAAGTAATACTATATTTATAAAAAAGATAAATATTAATTAAGTAATTATTTTAAAAAAGAGCGTACTAAATTATATAAATAGTATAAAAGATTAAGGGTAATAAATAGTAAAACTAGCCCTCGTTAATTTAACTAATTCTTTATTATATATAAAAATAGATCTAAGGGTATAGAACTTAGTAATAATAGTTAAAATAGCGGCCTAAAATATTTACTTTTTATAAAAGATTTAGAAAATAAAAAAGATCTTACTTCTTATATTAATAAATTAGATTATAATAAAATTAATAATATTAACTACTTTTTTTTTACCCCGTTAGTTTTTAAAAAATATATAAAACTAAATAAATAAAAAGTAGTAAAAGTTCTTAATAAATAAGTTTTTATTTATAAATAATAAGAAAAGGTTTTTTAAATAACGGATATAAAAGTAGTTAAAAGGGCGAATCTAATAGGGCTAAAGCCTATTCTCTTAATATTTAAAAAGAAAACGCTATTTTTTTTAATATTTAAAAAAAAAAGAATATAATACTAAGTAAATCTAGGGGTAGTTAAAAGGGTCCTTTTTATACTATCTAGATCCCTTAAATACTAAGCTTATATAAGTATTTTATATAAGTAAAAAGTACGGCCTAGATAATTTCTATAGTAAAACAAGAGACGGCTTGCCTGCCTTCGGAAATGGCGGTCCTGACATGCCATTTTTGGCACCTGCCACATCGGGTAATTCTCGGCCACGCAATCCCTCGCCGGTTTTGCCAGCCCATAAATGAGCGACTGCCCCGCCC